>NC_134461.1:76329740-76644046 GCF_047948215.1 Lycorma delicatula | reverse complement strand
ACTAACACAAACTGATTGTAAGTGTTAGATTTTTGCACTTAAAAGAATAAGCTATAATGATGTGCATAAACAAAATGTAGATAAGTTGCTTTAGAAACACAATAAAGTTGAGTGGAGACATCCTACAAGCAATTTTAAGTTCCATTCTCTTCTGTTTTTTACCAATGAATTGGGAGTACAAGTTAAGTTAATGGTGTTTGATATATCGTTAATACAAGTAAAAGTATGTATATGATACAATATTACACATGTCATGAGAGGTGAAAGGTCGATTAAAGAATTGTTAAAAAGATTAATAAAAGATTTAAAGACAGGCTGAAAATAATTTTAAATGTTATAAACTTTAAAAGCAAATGGGAGCTATAAAGAAATTGAAAGATTAGCTGAAAGAATGATGGATGGACAAGATGGAAAGGGCAGATATGATGATGACATTATGTATAATGGAATAGTTTTAATACATTACTTTGAAGTATTTTCATTAAAAAATAAAAATCAACTACCATCTAATATAATTTATTAATATAAAGTATTTCTGAAAATAAAAATAAACATTGTGTAATAAATAATTAAATTAGAGATGATGGAATGGAAATGAAAGTCATCAAGTACAAAATATGGTGTAGGGAGTCTGTTTAGAACAAGTTCTTGTACTAATCAGATTCATTAAACTAATTTAATTCAGTAAACAGCTAGTTTGTCATTATTATCTAGTATGATGTATAAAGTACAGTAACATGCATATTCATCTGAACACAGGGAATTTCTGTTTATTTTTATGTTGTGGCTGCAGTATTTGACCACATTCATTCTTTAAGTTGTCTGTGTAATATGAAGTTATTCCTTAATTTAGCAATTTTCATGTTACAAATAGTGGTTTGTGAAAGTTCATTTCATTTATTATTACAAAATCATGTTTTCATATTCTTTGTTCTGTGTGTCTTGAATAAATAATAATGGGCCTAACTTTAAGAAAGCATTCAAAAATTGTTTCTCTTTCCAAGCATACCAGTATGACACAATGACAAATAGCTTCTGAGTGTGGTGTTGAACTAGGGACAGTGAATGCTATTTTAAAACAATTTAATGAAACTGGTTCCTGTTTACCTCAAAGGAAAAGCAAAATATGGCTGTAAAAGGAAAACTATTCCAACACAGGATCAGTTATTAGTGAGAAAAAGTAAATTTAATCCAAAATTATCTGTTGTAGACTTAATTCAAGAATTAGCGGGCTGTGGAATAGATTTACGCGCAAGTCATAGATGCTGACTTTTTGCAGCTGGACAGAAAGCTCGTTGACCAGCTAAATAGCAGCTTTTAACATCAGCAATGTGGAAAAAACTCTCTTGTGGACCAAAATACATACTAACTGGACCAAAGAAGACTGGAAAAATGTTCGATATTCTGACTAGTTACATGTCCATGGGCAAAGGGTTCCATATGATAGAAAAGCATCAGATGAAAATACATCACTACTATTCATATCCAACAATCAGCATCCTAATAATCCTGTCCAACATCCCTGAAAAGAAGTTTTTGGGATGTATCACATTTGAAGGCAGTGTCTTGTTTTATTCAATCATCAGAAAACAAAAAAAAACCATGTAGTTTAGCCCTTATATAACCCCTTAAAAATTTCAATATGATCTCACATTACTGGGTGAAATTTTTCGCCAGCTTTAACTTTATAACAAAACATTTTTGGACATATGTTTGTATGAACTCTTTCTTTATTTCTAGCTCTAGAATCAGTTCCCAAATTACTTTACCTTTACTCCTGAATCATCCTCTGCGCGCGCGCGCGCGCACACACACACACCCATACACAAATTTACTTTATTACATAATTTATTGTGTTGTTCTCTCATTTTTATTTACTGCATATTAATACCATTTTGAAGTGTGATTTTATTTAGGTTGTTAAGTTTTAATGATTTTGTTTTAGTAGAAAAAAGATTTTTTATTATATCACTTAATATTACACATTTATTTTATTATTTTGAAATAATTTTCTTAATTGCAGTGGGTTTTAATTGTATTGATATTTATTTTATTAATACTAATGCAACATAATATCATTGTATTACATCTACCAGTATATCTGTAATTTATTTGTTGTTAAATTTTGTCACTTTTTTATTTATTCATTCCTAACTCTTGAGTGTTTATTTGTTTAATTACTAATTAAGTAGCCTTATTAAAAATTATACCATTATAATTATATTACAACTATTTTTTATTTCTTAGTTAACATTAAATTAGTTAAAAATACTTTTTTAATTGTTTTGAATAGTAATATACGTGTATGTATATTTAATTGATGCATATTTCTTCTGGTACAATATTAATTTATACACAGATATTTAATAAATTGTTATTTTTTTTTTTTATAACCTTGAACATACTTTTGTCTGCATTTTAATGAGGATGATGAAATTAATGAATGATAGGAGAAAATATGCTTGTACTTGTTGGGAATTAAACCGAATATCATTTGATTCAGAAGCAAATCATATCAATTGATTGGCTAGTTCCAAATTCAAGGTTTGTTTGTACATGTATAAATTTTGTGAAATACTGATAATACTAATTGTATTATAATACTTTTTGTCATTAGATTATTTTATTATAGCTGAAGTTTGTTTTTGCTACTTCTACGTAGGAAACAATCGTTGGACACTTCCAAAAGCACAAAGGATTGCTATTGTATTGATTTCTAATGAAGGGCTCTATTAGCTAATAGAAAGTACCAACATGATATTAAAAATGGAATTAGCTCAGTAGCTGATCCAACTTCCATGGTATTTGCCCAAGGAAGAAATTATGAAGGTTAAATATGGAGAGGGACAAGTAGGATATGAATAACACATAAAGGGGCTGTCTCTAATCAGGGTAATTTACAGTAATGCCCTGAATCCTTCTTAAAATAATGAATGTCAGAAAAAACTGGTATGCTGTTGGTTATACTAAGTGAAATTTTTTATTGTAGATTTTTCCTTTAAAAATAGGATTTGATATTTTCCATTTTAATATGTAAAAAAATGAAAAACATGAAAATAATGATTTAAAAAAAAAAGAATGTCAAAAACTTTAAAAGCGCTGCCTTATTGCAAGCTATTTTAATATTTGTATGGAATTTTGGTGAATTTTTTTTATGGCTGCCAGATGTAGCTTTCATTTCTCTTAAACTTTTTTTGTAGTATTTAATTCCAAATGTGAACCAAATTTTGAATTTCCCTCCATAGTAATATTATCTGATAATTTGATCCTTGTTGATGTATTATGTACATGTTTGGCTACATCATACTTTCTTTCTTTTTCCTGTTTAGCCTCCGGAAATTACTGTTCAGGTATTACTTCAGAGAATGAATGAGTATGATATGTATGAGTGTAAATGAAGTGTAGTCTCTCAGTGATTCCTGAGATGTGTGATTAATTGAAACCCAACCATCAAAGAACACTGGTATCCACGATCTAGTATTGAAATCCATTACTAGAACTTGAACGCTGGAACTTTCGACTTCCAAATCATACTGGGCAGCATTAATGAGATGTAAAAACTAAGAGTTCTGGGGTGACAGCTACCCCTCAGAAACTCGTCTTTCAGAAACATGCTGAATGTTATTGAGATTAACGAGATAGAAGACTGCTTTATACAAAATTGGCTAATATTTACAGTGTTCTGGAAATCTTTGGATATCTAGTGTAATTTTGTTAATATAAGATCCCGTAGGCAACTACTCACGTACTAAATGAACCTACATGGTTGTTATATCCAGGATCTTTGGGACATTATTATCATTAACAAGAAGTGGGAATAGAGCACAATTCTTGAATCAAAGGCTCTATATCTTGGTTTTCTAATCCAAGAATTTCTGGTTTGTATCCAGATCAGTTAAATTGAAATTCTTAATTAATATCACTCTTACATTCGAACTGAAATGGATATAACTCATTTTCAGTTATTGGAAATTAAAGATATTTGGATGAGTTTATAACCAAATCAACCCCTTCTAGTATCATTGCAATTTCTGTGGAAATAACTTTTGTTTAATTATTTTCATAACTAAAACTTATCTTCCCCCGATAGTTAAACTCATTATTACCTGATAGTTTCACATATTCTGGAAAGTTGTATAACTTAAGATATCAGTAATCAAAATCATATTTAAGATACACTTTCAAATGTCATCTAAGGATTGTAAACTAATTAGTTATTACAACCTGACATTATACAAAGAGATCCTTAAAAATGGAATAGCCCTCATCAAGAATAATTAGCATCTCATACTGTTCTTAATAAGGAAATTAAGGGAAGAAGTAGTGTCCTTCATCACTGAAATGATTATTCTGTTGTGCATCAGCATGTCAAACCCATACAAATACAGATAACATTCTAAGCTATAAGTATCACATGTAGTGATACTTATAGCTTACCTTCACTCTGTGTATCACATGTAGTGGATGTATAGTGAATAGTGATATTTTGGAAGAAAAGATCTCTGAATAAAGTCTTATATGCCAGGTGCTTTACTTGTGCCACATCTAAATAAAGACTGGTTCAATTAAAATAAAGCAGTAAAATAATGTACCCTATTTTGTTGAGAAGTTATGCTTCATATGCTTAATAAAGCAACTGAATCTCACAGATAACTAAAATTAAACAATTCCAAATGAAATTTTCTTTAACTTTTCGTAATATAATGAGTGAACATTATGGTTAGTGCCTCTTGGAAATACCTGAATTCTATTGTATTAGTAAATTTCTACCATATAAAAGTATATTTTATTTTATTTTTCTGTAAAACAGTTTATTTTTTAATAAACTATCTTTTTTAAATTTTATTTTATATTAATGAATATTTTTTTTCAATCGCTAAATTTTGATTATTAATAAATAATTTTATTTGCTTCAAATTATATTTTTCTGAAAAACTGGTATTTTTTATCAGTTTTGCAAAAAAGTATCTTATTTTGTGTTTATTAATTACCAGAGATCACTTTTTCTAGTAATAACATTTTAAATGCTAACACTATTATTTTTAACTTCATAAGAATACCTTTTACTTATAGCAAATTTATTACCGTTGTAATTGATCAATTATTTTATTTTACTGGCATTGTTATCACATTATTTTTATTGTAGTTAGTTCATCTGCAGAAGTAATATTTTTTAATTATTTAAAATTTTTTGTTACATAGTTTATTACTTTTTATTACTTTCATTTGTATTTATTATTGTTTGTAACAGTCACTGTCAACATAAGTTTTATCTACAGCTTTTTATAAAATTTTACATTTAGTTCAATGAAATGTACAGTATGAATTTAGTGATTAAGTATTCAGGATGATTTATTCTATGGCCTAGAATCTTTCTATTTATCATTTTCATTTACATTGCGTTGTTCAAACATTGATGAAAACTGTTATGTTTAAAATCTTATCACTTTTTCGATTCAGTTTGTGTGTTTTGATTTTCATTCAGTTGAACTTCTCAAATTTGTGTTTAATTTTAATAGACATTATTTATAGATTTAAATTCTCTACAAAGATAAATATAAATTTTTATTTGTTTAATGGTGAATTAACAAAGTTATTTTATTCCAAACCTAAAAAAAGTGTATTTTCCAACAAAATTCTTTCGTGTTTTACACCATTTTTCTTAAAACCTAAATGAGATAGAGGTCTGGGACTACTTTTATTCAATTTCTTAAATCAAAAACCATAAGGAAGCATCAAATTTACCCCTCAAGTATTTTAGTACGGTTTAAATTTCACAGATGGAGCAGAAAGCAGGGCTAAATGTTTCTTGAACCAAAACTCGCTAACAAACCTTTTTGTGACTTATATTTATATGAACTTTTTTCTGTTATAAAATCATCTCTCAAGAGATTTCTGTGCAATTTGGAATCAGTCTGTATATAAATTTTGCATCTCTGTTTGTAAAAATGTGCTAAATAATTCTCATTTACATATTTCTAATTATTATTTTGTAGTTATTTTATTTACTCAATACCTTCAAACATTTAGTTAACTATTATTTCATGTGTTTTTATGTAAATTATTATTACAGTATTTAGTTGCTTCTATTTTGTATTTTATGATTAATTTTATGTTTTGTGATGATACTGTAATTTAGATTTTATTATGGTTTCATATCATCTGGCAAATTGTGGAACAATTTTTTGTTGTTATTTGTGATGGGTCATATGTACTCACTCTTAATGTGGTCTATATAATTTAAAAACCAAAATAATAAATTTATTCATTTAAAAACACTAGAAAGGTCGTCATAGTCATAGCATCATGGATTAGTCAATGTTTGAAAGCTATCTCTCATAAACACAAATTCTTTAACATTACTTACAACAACCTTTATATGGTATGTATACGCAAAATGAAATAAATTTTGACATGGTCTTAAAATCTTGAAATTATAATTAATTACAAGCATAAAGCAATGAACAGACACAGTTCAAATCTAACACACTTAGAGTTTTGTGTTTTTTTTCATATATACCTACACACAAAGTTTTGTTTTACATCATACAAAAATATTTTTTAACAGTCTTTAGTATTTATTTTGTTATATTTCACAAATATCATTAAAAATAGAAAAGGTTATAGTAAAATAATAGCAGGTTAATAATAATAGTATAAAAATCTCACAACCTACTTTGAAAACCCATTTTAAAACAATAGACTCATTAGAAAGGAAATCTTTTGTGATGCAGTGAATAATGAAAGGTACACATAAATATATATCACATAACTCAAAAACGATAAGCCGTACAATGTTGAAATTTTAGATTTAGGACTGTTATAACATCTAGTTGTGCATCTCTCCTTTTGATTGCAATCAAGTGAACCAAAAGTGCCCAAAAAAGCCCAAAAATTGGATTTTTGACTTTTTCTTAACTGCAATAATAAAGCTTCATTGAGAGCTTTTCAAAGTTATATCATAAGTGATACGTATTTTCATTGGTTCCACAGTTATAGCCAAATAAAATTTTAATTAATGAAATATTTTGATCTTCAAAGATCAATAGGCACATTGGTTCGAATCTGACTTCATATACATATTTTTTTTTAACTTTATTTTTTTAATTTAAATATATCGATTTATTAATAATTATTAACATCTCGTTGTAAAAAAAACTTTTATGATGAATAATAATTCAATAAAGAAAAAGAAAAGAAAAATAACAGAAATTATTAATAAAATAAAATTTTACGTAATCTTCATTAAAAAAAAATGAAAAAAGTTATGTAATTTAATAGGCGTACAAGGGACTTGTTCACATCAGATTTTTTCTGTTTAGCCTCTGGAATCATCCTCATTCATCAGAGAATAAATGAGGATGATGTATGAATGTAAATGAAGGGTACTCTTGTATAATCTCAAGTCACATTTTTGAGATGTGTAGTTAATTGGAACCCAACCACCAAAGAACACTGGTATCTACGATCTAGTATTCAAATTCTGATAAAAGTGACTAACTGCTTTTACTAGTATTTGAACGTTAGATCTCTCGACTTCGAAAAGTGAGAAATTATTATTAACTGGAAAATAAAATATATAAAGTGCATAATCAAACTTTAAAATAAAACATATGTAATTATTTTTATCTGCATTTAATGTTAAAAGACCATAATTTTATTTATTTTAACGTAATAATTTTAACTCTGACAAATATTAATTTTATTTCTAGCACCAAATCTTATAGAAACTAAACTAGTTGATTCGCTTAAGTGCATACTTAAACTGGAAAGGAAAATGTATAAAGTGCGTAATTATTTTTAACTATTTACTGTTTCTTATTTAATTATTATTATTAATTAAATAATGTTAATTATTTATTAAATATTATAATTATTAATTAAAAGTCGGTTCACTCACCAGCCTGATAATGAAGATAACGAAGATCAAAGATTATGTAGATAAAAAATATAATAATAGTAGAATATATACAGAACACTAAAAGCGCGGGAATAAGTGCAATAAAACTTTTATTTTGTTTTTTTCTCTGGGCAAAAACGCTTAGGTATTATCATCGCTCGGGCACGACACATTTGCTGCAATAAACAAACAGATATTACACTTTACGTCTTAATTAGAATAATAAAACTTCCTACTGCTCCACGGCAGTTAGCTTGAAGAGCGTATAGACACTGCAATAAATTAAATATCTGAGTATAAATGGACGACCTTAAGAAATAACGACGCCCAGTCTAAACTTTCCATATCGTTGCTCAGGATTTATCGAATGTTTCTGGGCAATTTATATTCTAGACGCAAGGCCGTGTAACTTACGCAATCTACAGGGATGTGGACCACAGTCCAGTGGTTGTCGCATCGTATGCATAATTAAGCGTTTTCTCCTGACAGCAAAAACTCGTGAGTAATTCTCGTATCCCCCAACCGCAATCGGCAGAGAACCACTTCCCCTCGGCGAACTTTTCTGCATGAGAAGTCCCATGCAACACAGTATCTTTCATATATCGAAGTTTGTTATCAACTGTAGCAGTCCAGTCAGTTTGCCATTTTACACAATTAATGAATTCAAATGTAGTAATACGAGCGGTGAAGGACGGTTGACTGACTATATGCGTCTTTAGCAGCGGAATCTGCATGTTGATTACCCGGAATTTCCATGTGGCTAGGGATCCAGCAGAAACTCACTTGTGTGTTGCAGTGATTCAATTCAGCGATTATATCATAGATCTCGGTAACGAGAGGATGTTTAGAATAAAAACCTTCTAAAGCTTCGACAGCACTTCACGGGTCATGCAAATAAGGATATGGGAATATTATGAGTTAATGATATTTAAAGTTTTATCGATAGCGTACAGTTCAGCAGGAAGTACACTTACGATATTAGGTAGACCAAACATACAGGTTCTGCCAGTAGCAACAAATGCGCATCCAACGGTATCATTTTATTTTGATCCATCTGTGTATACTATTGCGTCTCGGTTTGTCTTGGAGAGAATATGGTGAAACATTTGTTGAAAGTCAATAGGTGGTGTTGATTCTTTTGTATATCTTAAGGACCAACATAGAATTTTCTCCATGAAGGATATAGGGGTACTTTGGAAAAATTGAAGGCGAGTCAACATTTATAAGTAAGATGTTAGAGATTGGTCTTATCTATTCCAAAGTGATGGTTTACCGCACTTAACAAGTATGCTAGTGACAGGGCTTGATCTAAAAGCACTTGAAGCAAGATGAAAAAAAAAATTATGTACAGCAACTTCAGCGCGGTGTGACGCGCTGAAGAGTAGGCGACACAACCATAATCTAAACGGGAACGAACTAAGGAATAATAAAAACGCAACATAAATGACCGATCGGCTCCCCAACTGATGTTGCTAAGAACTCGCAGCATGTCTAGAAGTTTGGAACATTTCGTTTTTAATTGTTTTATGTGTTTGACCCGCATAAGACGGCTATCGAAGAATAAATCTAAAAACTTAACATCAGAAGAAATAGAAAATAGTTCTCCATTGCGAAAAATCTGTGGAATGAAAGGGTCCCGCAGGCGAGAAAAGACTATACATTTTGTTTTCTCAGGTGAAAAGGTGAAGCCGGTAACTTTGGCCCAAGCTTCAAGGCGGTAGATATATAGCAAAAGCATCAACAAAGAACATGAAACATTTAGTTGCACACATTTAGTAATACTGTTTGTGGCAACAGGATGATTCTTAATACATTTCCTGAGGCGCTCCATCTGATAAAGAATCTCCAACACGAACGCGGAAACTTCGGTCATTTAAGAAACGCCTAATAAAAGCAAACATATTGCTCATGACTCCCCATTCTTTAAGGGTGTTTAGAATATCACGTCACCAGGCCGTGTCGTATGCTCTCCTGATATCAAAGAAAATAGGACGAGGCGCTGCCGAAGTAGGAAAGCGTTTTGAATAGCTGCTTCCAGTGACACTAAATGGTCAATAAAAGATCTTCCTTGGCGGAAACCACACTGTTCTGGAGATAAAAATCCATGTCTCTCTAAGTACCATGTAAGACTGCGGTTTACCATTCTCTCCATTTCTTTGCAAAAAACGCTTGTCAAGGAGGTAGGACGGTAGCTTGAGGGGTATACTTTGTCTTTACCAGATTTAAGTATTGGTACAACAGGGGCTTCTGACCAGACCTGGTGGGAAGTTGTTTGCGGAGAATAAACCATTATAAATACACAATATTTGTGACGAATTAGGCAAGGGTGAGAGCATACTGAGACAAATGTTGTCAGGTGCAGTGGAAGTGTCACGTAAGATTTTAAGTGCATGTTACAACTCGTTGAATGAAAATGGAACATTTAACTCGCCGACCGAATCACCAGCGTCTAACGATAATACTTCCATCTGTAACTTGTACCTCTGAAATTCATTAGTGTATGATGATGTGAGAAACACTGAGCGGAAACAATCGGTCAAGATAGTTGCAACTGCCGAAGATGAAATGAGTTCTTCTTTGGGAATGAATCAGAGAATAGATTGTTTTCGTGATCCACAAATTGCGCAGAGCTTCTTCCACACAGTAATTGTGGGAGTAGGAAGTGAAATGGTGTCCACATATTACGTCCATGTCTTCCTCTTAGCGTCTAAGAATACCCGACGACACACCGCTCTAGCCTTACGGTACAAATTCAGATGTTCGTTTGTAGGCCTTCGGTTAAATTTGCGTAGTGCCTGTTGTCGTTTCCGAATAGCATTTTGGCAGTCATCATTTCACCAAGGAATGGAGGAATACCTAAGGTTTTTAGATATTTTTGGAATATATCTCCCCGACTGGGTGTTGGAAGATGTTGTAGTATGGCCATGCTTTTGACATTGGAAACATCTTCATGGGTTAGAAATTAAACTTACTCGAACCAACAGGTAACCGACTTGTATTTTCTCTGGAGGTACTAAAAGATTAAATGTTAATATAAGGGAAGGTGTAAGTTCTTGCATCCCACTCTGCTGTTTCATTATTCACTTCATTTCCACAACTTCCAGAGTATGAAGCTCATCAGTTATTTCCATATCGTCCATCTCCAGAAGGTCATGGAAAAAATTACTCCCCGACTGGTATTTAGGGTTTTGTAGCATACTGCACTTATGAATATGGCGTCCATATTACCAAGAGCTAACAGAGATTGACTCTGTTCGTTATTAAAAGTTTCAATCAGAATTGTTCTGTCTCGTAATTTTCTGATGTTCTTCGAGGAACCACCTGACCTGTTACAACTTGATTAGTAATCAAGTCACTTTCCTGATTAGTAATCAGGAAAGACGAGACCTTATGGAGGGAACCACCTTTCTGATTATTTCGGAGAACAACAAATCGAATATTTTTATATTTTGGACTTAATGCATCAGAAATTAATGCACTGTCTTCTGCAGACTATTAACTTTGTCAGACAAAGCTGATTGAGTTCTTTTCACTAGATATGTTTTGGTGAATTTTCAGATGGACCACTAACTGTCATATGATTTTACTGTGGAATAGTAATTTTGGCCCTACGATACTGGCAATATAACAGACTACTCGCACGCATACTGGTGTTGGAGTTAAATACAACTGGGTTCGCCAGGTGCTCAGAGGACATCATTCGAGATTCACTACTTAAAGCCAATCACCCATCAGCACGATAGTTTCCACCTTGGGTTATGGTTGCGTTTCGTAAGATGTCGCAACACCACAGAATGTAAATGTAAAAAAAAAAAAAATAGTGTAAGATGTTGTGCAGTTGCGTTTGGATATATGTTGTAATTTGTATAGTGTTCTTGGTGTAATGAATGTGTATAGTGCAAAGTGTTCTGCAGTCCTGTGTGTAGTGGGAAGAAAAGCTGCAGAGACTACGCCCATGGGAACACCAACCCCCAAAGCCTTAAAGAATAAGACTTCATGTTGGGGAGTATCGAAAAAAGATTACTTGATCAGTACGGGTTCAGCATGTGGACACAAAAAAAATTGGAGGGAAAAAATTGGCAGGCTGCTAACTTAAAAAAAAAGTGAAGAAAAAAAATAAGTGAAAAAATCCTTTCAACAAGTATTGTGCTATGAAACATGAAAACATTTATGTTGTCATCCCGCGAAAATAAATGTAGATTACTTTAGGATCTTTCATTTGAATGTGAATTACTTGGAAAGAGATCAAAACTAAAACATTGAAGACGAAACTAGTGAATACTCCAATATTAATGTCTTTTAAAAAGTTTTAAAAAATTTAAAAAAAGGAAATTCAAGAACTGAAGGTGTCAAACATAAGTGTTATGTCTGTGCTCAGTGTCAAAAATTCTCTGCAGACATAAAACGTAGAAACACTAAAATTTGAATTATATTTTAATATCAAATATCAAAAAATTAACAGAATTAGTGAAAAAAATATTAGTGAGATGTTTCAAACGAAGGCAGAATTAAGGAACTTGAACTAATAAGAAAGGTGTACAATATTTTTCTAGAGCAGAATGAACTAACAGTCGGTGCCTGTCTTCCAAAAAAAAAAAAATATATATATATTGAGAGTTATAAGGCACAGGGCACAGAGACTGTGGATTCCAGTATACTTTGAAGAGTTTCAATTAATCTCATGTCTCAGGAGTGGTTGATCTGAGTCTGTTCCGGATTACATGTTTACCGGGCTGTTTTCAGGCCTGGCGAGCCGGTAGCAGTAATTGCATTTGCTTATACATACACACTCAGATAATAGCTGGAAAAAACTGGTTGGAGAAAACAATCTCATATATATAATTAAATCTTTTTTCCTAGAATCTGATGAAATTAAATCTATATTAGAATTTCTTAATGAAATGTGTGCAAAACTAGAGTTAGCCAATGAAAATGACTAGAAAAAATCTTAAACTTTATAATTATAACTGAAAAAATGTTATGACCAACTACAACATATGAATAATTTTTTTTTGTTAATTTATTTAAAATTTTCCTTTTTGGTTGCCGTGCAATGTAGTTAATTTTATGTTTCAATCTTATTGAAATTATATTTACATTTATTGAAATTCCATCGTGGTGAGCTGTAGAAAGAGATTTAATAAATATTTTAAAAATCTTATAAACCTTAAAAATTTTTTTAATTTAATAAAAGTATGCCTCTGTACAACCTATTTTCCTTCTTTAGGAGAAAAAAGAAGAATAAAAAAATTGAAGAGGATGTTGAGGAACTTGAGGAACTTGAGGAACTACTTATATCTGTAATTCAGGTTATTGATCATACTAAGAAAGAAATAAATGAAACCAAACAGCAGATTGAAGAAAATAAACGGCAAATATTGATGGCCAGTAATTTCTGTCCAACAATAAGCACGGCAGTTAAGTGCTCAGAAACCTTTGCATTTGAGGCAGCAGAAATGAAAAAACATATTTCTGGGCTACAAATCCAGTCGAACATTTTAAAATTAACCCAGGAAAGTTATGAAACTGGAAAAAAAAGATTAGAAAATGAAATTAAAAAAATTAAATCGCTGGCATTACAAGTGAAAAGAAGGATAAAGAAACTGAATAAAAAAGAAGAGAAATACTACTCTAATGTAGAATTTTATCAAAAGGTTGATCAAGTTGAAGTAGAGCTTGAAGAAAGCTATTCAAAACTTTTCAGTGCCTATAAGAATACTAAATTACAACATAGAGAGATAGAAGACCTCAAACAATGCTTGGGTATTACCGCAGAAGGAAATATACAATAAAGAATTGCGGAAATATAGGTTACAGAATTAGATCTTGAAACAGAAATGAAGATCCAACAATTGCAGCGAAATTGCCAAAAGGAAATTGAAGAAATTGAAAAATTAATTCAAATTCACTTCTTAAAATTTTACAAAGATTAAACCAAAAATGGTTACGGAATAATTCTTATATAATTTTATACTCACCATCATTAAAATTATTTACGTAAGTTCAAAAGAGCTGGAAATTTCTGCTGAAGAAAGAAAACAAAGATTAAAAAAATAAATATCAAAATTGTATTGTGTTTTGTTGTTAAACTATATACCAATTCTGTTACTGCTTATTAAAAATACATTATTAAATTATTGTACAAAATGTGTCCTGACTTAACTGTTTTTCCCTAAATATTTTAAGTAACTAAAAATGTAATAATGTTACAACTTCTATTTTTTTCATTATAGAATTGCTGCAATTGGATTGTTACAGACATTTTTAAAATCTGGAGATCATATTAGTTTGCTTTATTGGCAAAATTCTTACAATGATGCAGACAAAATGAGGATAAACTTATGTGCAATTACATTAAAGTAACAACTTAGTTTAGGTTTTAGTATTACATAGGCAGCATAGTTAATGTATTGAGTTTGTTGTAATGATATTTACACTTACCATCATAGGAATGAGCCGGGACGTTTTTCTTTCCCTGCTATTCCTATGGGCCCTCTTTTAATAATGAATGGTGATGTAATGCATGGTCCGCTGAAGGCAAGCTTGTGTAGTCCAATAATGCTGGATGATTTTCTCTTACTTGAACAGCTCTAACTTTCCTGACAGGAAATGGAAGCTTCTTCTGGTGTGATCCATCTAAAAAGTTTGTCCAGTTTTTATCAGAGGTTACTTAACTAAAATAAATTAAATGGTGAAGGTTTAACTTTGCAAGAAGCATGATCTATCCAGTCATCTGGTATCTTTGCTTCATGATTACTCTGTGGATTACTGTGGATTAGTCCACAGTTTTTGTCACACTCATATGAATGTTCCCTTAAAGGAAACCAGCAGCTCACTCTTAGATCGGTGCTCATTGTGAACAGTGTGATGAAGTAACCTCATGACTGTTGTTTTTATTTTTCCCACCATAGGAATCGCAGAAAACCTTTAATATTTTCAGGTAAAAAATTGTAAATAAAACGATGAACAATAGAGGCAAACGCATCTGAAGCTTTCTTCCAAAGTATCTCTGGATAGAAGTAGAAGTAACAGTCTGATGATGAAAGCAAATGTATGTGAAACATAAACACAGACAACTGGCGTTTATAGTAAATGTTGTTGGTTGTTATGTTTGGTAGATGATAGTTTCTTGTGTAGTTTCATATTATGTGCTTTGTAGTAGTTTTGTCTACAGCTTTCCTTCTTGGTGGATTTTTTAATTTTATACCACGTTTTAAAAGATGAAGCTTCTTATCTTGATAGAGTCTGTTTATATCTCCATGCAGCTCTTCTTTCTTTTCCAGATTTTTCCTTAGAAATCTGCGATGATATCACATGTAGAACAGGTATCTGTCCTTGGGTACCTGAAAGATATATTAAAATCCAAATTAAAAGTCAAACTATAAGTTTCATAAGATTCCTGAATTTCAGGATATTTTTCTTGAAACATTTTAAAAACCTTTGAAATGTTTAATTCTGCAGGTATTTAGTTTTTAGTAGAATCTCTTTAGACTGTTTAGTGACTTTAAATCATTAAAGTCAGGACTTCAGTCCCTACCTTTAAGTGAAATTATATGTTCATGAATCTTCTCCTTTACATCATCACGTAACCTTTCTATTCACATGTTTAGCTGTAAGAGATTTGAACAAGAAATCAGCTTACCTCTTCCAATGCTATGAAACGAAAAAAACGCATTCCTACACAGTCACTTCTTCCACTTTATTGTCTTCCATGAACCATGCACGATATGAGAATGATGCATGCCTGAGATTGGTCTCTTGATCCCTGGGTCTGTGAACTGGTCAGGTGTTATGGTTATGAGTCCACATAAATAAATATCAGTCTCATCATTTGTATTTAAATTGTTAATTTGACTAGTTATTTGTGCTCTTTTGTCTGCACTAATTAAATGAAAGCATTTTAATTTACAAGGTACAAGAATTATCAGTTTCATGAGATTGTAACCTCATGTTTTTGTGTACATCTCTTATTCTACCAAATGACTTTCGTTTTTTACTATTTACGGAGGTTAGTCTCTGCTCTTCTGAATTTCTGAATGAATCACCTTCCATTTTTTCACAATAACCCACCACACAGATACAATTGTAAACACTTATCAGCTGATTTTAGCTGTAAATACTGATTAGTTAAACACAGTGTTACTGAAGGCAATGGACTTGACACATTTGTTCCCTTTTTCAGATGGACTTGGCATGTTCTTCTCCTATTTTTTGCATAAAATATTAGGTAGAAAGTACAAAGGTAAAGCCACCACATTACAGTAACAACAGAAAATGAGAATTTTTGCACTTGACATGTTTTTCCCCTGGACCTTTCAAATGATATCTGTCAGTTATTCCTTAATTTTATGAAATAAAGCGTTCAAATTTTCATTCTATAACTTTTTATTCCAACATAATTTTGTAATGCATATTTTTTTAATTAAAAATTTGAAGAAAAATAAATATGAAAAGAATATAAATAGTTATAGAAACCGTGGTCGAGAAAGGTAGTTGGCTGTAAACTATAATTTGACAATTATATAGAGAAGTGACTGAAGTGCAAAAAAAAAATTAAATATTTCTAATGGAAATATTAATGGAAGAATTATTTAAGTATTGATGGTCTCAAGATATGGAATGTGTTTATAACGTATAGGAATATTGCCGACCCATTAAAAGGATTGACATTTGTAAAAAAAATAATTTGATGCTTAAATTTTCTAACATTGTTAAGTATATAGCTCAAGAAGAAAGTTTAATTCCGATTCTATGTGCCATTTTAAATAAAATTTTAAAGAACATCAAGCTAAGACATCTAATTCAAAGCAAAACTATTTTTCAACTAATCCAAAGCAAGTTTAAGAATAAAACTTATGTACAAGACAAAGTTCTTTTTTTTTAAGTTCAGCTGTAAAGGTGTCACTATTAGAATGTTAATTTTTAATAAATAACTGTGTTTCTACATAAAAAAAGTAAATTCATAAACTTCTACAATTTTCTAGTTATTAGTTGATTATTAAATATAATTAGTTGGTAATTTATGTTAATAATTTTGGATATTTTGTGCATTTAATTTGAATGAAGTCAAAATAGATATATCAAATATTATTATGGACTTTTCCCATCTGTCAAGAGTATGAAATTGTCATAAAAACATACTGTTGGTTGAATTCGCAATCAGAATAGGTGGAAGGAATATTACGATAATGGGAGAGTATTTAATAACGCTATCTGTGTAATTTTAACTGCTAATTACAGTAACCGATTGAACTGCACTGCTCTGTGCGTACCATTTACAATATAGTTGATTAACGATATTAAATATTGTAATTTTTTTGTTATCGTCACACGCTTAGATTGGATTCGGTTGTGAATTTATTTATGATCCGCATTGGTATGGACGACCAATTATTTTTTCCATGGAAACGACTAATAGCCGAAAACCTTAAGACTAATAGTCTTAAATGTTGTTTAGTAGAGAATTTGTTACTATTTTTTTATTTTCTAAATTTTTGGAAAAGTAGTTAACATAATTTTTAAACACCACAGTTACAGAATAAAAAGAAAAATAATTCATCAGATAGTAATGATTGAGCTACGCTTTACATTACAAACTATTTTGTTAAACAACGGATTTTAACTCAGGTACTTCAGAACTTTATGCGCATGTCAAGAACAAAAATGTCGGAATAGTCAAACTGGAGGTAAAATTATTTGTTTTTATTTTAAATCAATACAGTTTTTAAAAACTAAATGAGTACATTATTTTCTCATAAAATGAGTAAAAATAAAAACATAAATTATTGAGTCGACATTGGAAATCTAGGAATGTTTTTTAGATTAATACTTTACTTTCTTTTTCCTGTTTAGCCTCCGGTAATTAATAATACTTCAGAGGATGAATGAGGATGATATGTACGAGTGCAAATGAAGTTAGTTTTGTACAATCTCAGTTCGATCATTCCTAAGATGTGTAGTTTTAGATTAATACTAGTTATTATGTTCTGGACCTCTGATTTAGAGCATGAAACATAAGTAATTCGAAAAGTTAAAATTCCTAATTTTAACAATCCCCCATGGGGGATCTCCCCCAAGGAGTTCCCCCATGGATCAGCGGTCTTAACACCCCCCCCCCCGCCTCCAGCTTTTGTCGGGTCCTGTCCGTAGCAGTTGCAGAGTAACGCAAACCACCTGGAGTCCCCAGCTGTTCATCAGAACCGGTCACACCACGGAATACCCTCGCAGCTGGGCTGTCCAATCCCGGAACTAATATCCTTTTCTTCGTCCTCAACATCCTTAGCCATTAGGACGCACTTTGCATAGTTGTCAAATGCCTTCCAACGGGCCGCCGTAGATCTTGTATGTGGTAAAAGGACCATTGAGGTCAGGTCGGCGATCTCAGCACGAATCGACTGTTCCTCTCATTCTGGGTACTGATGGAGCACCATTGTCTTAAATCCGGGATCACACCCCTTTTCCAGGCAGCCTTGTGGCTGGACTACCACTGCTCTTGCCAGACATCAAAAATCATCTTCCGCGCCAAAGTCGCGGCTATCCCGGCATGCCTTTCAGCTCTTTCCCTTGCCAGAAGGTCGATTGGTTGATCCTCCCTAACACTTTTTTTTAGGTATATTTCATAAGAAACCTACCTATTGTAATGGGTACCATGATTCGGCTTCTGGAAAATTTCGACGTATCTCGCATTTCACATCCCCCCGACCTCAGAACCACCGTCAGCTCAAAAGTTTATATATATATATATATATATATTTCACTTTCTTACGGACACGATAACTGCCGCAATTTTGCGCCAATCTTTCTGGCCCTCTAGGTGCCCAACCTACATGCTTCGGTCCATTTCACCGTGTCTGAGAGCATCCACAATAAACTTGCCTCTTAAAAAAACCAAACTGGGATAGGCCCCCGATCTCTTCTAATTCCAACCATACTCTCTGGGCGAGCATACGCTCATAAATCTTGCCTAAGCAGAACAGCAGACAGATGGGACGATAGGATGTGGTTTGAACCACCGCCGAAGGTTTTGTAATCAATACAAACTTGCCTAGTTTCCAAGATATCGGAAAAAGTCCCGCGTCTAAAGCCTTATTAGGGGCTTCAAGGACAAGTCATGGGTGTCTACCCGCTAACCGTTTCAAGAACGCACCCGACATTCCGACTGGTCTGGGCTCTTATTTGTATTCATCCTGGGAACAGCCCATCTGAATTCATCCATATTGAATCTTCGTTCCTCTGCACCTGTTATTTCCAAGCGCTTTGATTCTCTAGCTCTCGTATTGCCTTAATCGTTTGTTCTCGGATTGTAAGGGGAGAGATGCACCAAACCTCTTCATTAAAATCCTGTACGCCTTCCCCCATGGGTCTTCATTTAGGTCCTCTGCCAGCTGCTTCCAAACTTCTCTTTTAGCTGTCTTGATAGCTGCACAGAGCTTATTTCGAGTATTCTCGTATATCATTTACGCCCTGTTACGTTTCTCCTGTTATGTTTCTTCCTTGTTACGTTTTCTCACGCTTTGTAATTTTCTTCAAGCATTCAGTGTCTTAACACGCTAAGCGGCAGTGTCGTTATTATATCTACCACTGCAGCTTTCATCTGTTCCTGGTTTTCTTTGGTCTCAAACTGTCACTTACTTCCGTTTGTACTTTTAAAAAACTATCCGGGTTCCAGTCGAGCAGTGTGTCTAACCTAGTTATCACATTACCGAGAAAGCTGAAATCTGCGCGTTCTACGGCTTCCAATTATGTCGTTTTCTCAGCACCGTCGGATCTCCAAGATTGAGTTCGAACTGGATCGTCAGGTGATCACTAGTGAATTCTTCCTCCATCACTCCCCAGGTGACCACCCTAAAAAAGCTTCTCTGTAATCATCGTTTCGTCTATGGTGGAGCCGGACCCTCTGTCTATAAATGTTCTTACTGTGGGAGTATTGAGCGCTGCCAAATCCCATGCACTGCATAGCGCCGCCAATTTATATCCTCGGCGAGTCGACCCCCACAGATCGAAAAACTCGCCATTGAAATCGCCGGAGAGGGCAAGTGGTCTTCCCGCTGTTCGTATTATATTTTCGAGGTATTACAGGAATCCCTCAAACCTTTCCTCCTCGCAGTATAGTTAGATATATCCGCAAATTAACACACATTAAGTCAGCGTCACCGCCGCGAACCTCTACCAGTCACCACTTTGAAATCGCATATTGGTTAGAGATCTCTCTCACCGCTGCATATCACGGTTGGTATCCACCATCCAGCCCTCAGTGAAGACCTGTTATTTGGCTCCGTAATAGCAAAACGTCTACGTCTCCATCCAGTGCCGCTTTCTATACCAGATGGTGGACCGTCGTTCTCTTATTTGCATTGATTTGAATGCACTTCATACACGACTTTAGTTGTATTCCCAGCCTCCGGTCTGGTGTGTCCTCCTTTGCCATAGTCCAGACTCTTCCTCAGTCTCTACAGTACCCCTGGAATTGGTGTTACTGCGTCCAAACGCTTCCCTATATCCGGGGCGAGTCTCTTGTTGTTCCCCTTATAAGGGCTGCCCTGCAATTACCCCCTTGTGGCCGTAAACATGCGGGAAACCTCTTCTTCCATATTCCGTAGGCCTCTTGAGATCGCGACTTTCTTGAGTATGTAATTATCCCATTGGGTTCTAATCACCTCCTTCAAATTTCCAATGTCACCTAACCTTCTCAATCTTCTCTTGCATTAACTTCTTTTGTATTCTCTCCAGTTTCGTAATCGGCTTTGTTTGTGTATTTTTGCCCTTGTTCATTTTCAGTGTCGTTATTTCATATAATAACAGACTTTGTCACCAATTCTACATCCACGACCAAATCAAAGATCTTAAATGCCAACTCTTTTACTTCCTTTTTTGTGTTCAGGTTGTACTTTATCAACTTTATCATTCTGTTAACTTCTTCTAGAAGGTGATCCAAATCCGATCCCTCTGTGACATCATCCTCACTGCTCCCTTCAATCATCTCGCCTTTTCTTTAATGAGAGTGTCCTTTTGGTTCATCCAAAACCATTACTGGATCTGTCACCTTGCTTTCCATCCTCTGCAGTGATAATACTTCTGGTAGATTAGCTCTACGCTTCTATGTTGGGTCCCTTCTCCCAACTAGTGAACGCGGAAGGCTCTTCCTGGGTTTGAAAGGATTCTCCCACATTTATCACTTGCCTGGGTAATCACAGAGCAAAAGTACCATCAGATTCGTAATAAGCACTCAAAACCAAGTTAAATGATAAATTTTATTCGCTATTTTGAGGGGGAGTTGGGGGTCACTAAAATGTATCCCCCAAACCTTTAATAAAAAATGTAGGGGGTAAAAAGTTGGGGGGGTCAGTGATTTGCCTAGATCCAAGAGGACTCACTTGTGGGGATGGAAAGGTTGAAGGGATATATTGAAGAAAGGTTCCCCTTTATAATACCTCTAGCACTTAGAAAAAAAACTAACTTGCTCACCTGAGTAATTCTTCAAAAATTTTCTAAGTCGTTTGTCACAATAAATGATGTCACATTCCAGTCTCTACTTTTAAGTCTCTTGACATAATAATTTTGAGTTGTTTCATAGCCAGTATATACTGTTTCTTAGGGGAAAAATTAAATCACCAAAAAATCACTATATCTCGTCAGTCTGTTAGTCAAAACTTAAAATTTCACAAGCATACCAACCAAGTATCAATAATCAATAATCCAAACCAAAGAAAAAACCTTAAAGCCAGTCTGAAAAAGCACTTGAACGCAGAGCAAAAAAGACACAACCACACTGGATGAGCTCTCCAACTCAACAATCCTCCTTAACCTAACTTAGCTGAAGTATAATAATAAATTGTACGTATTATTTTGGTGCTCAGAAAGCATGTTTGTCATTCAGTACCTAGTCGAACAAGTCTTTCCCCTGGTGACAACTTCTCCAAAGTATATTCACAGAGATACGAGTCAAACAAGTGTCTGCGCATCCCATATTCACACTTATTTCTATTTAACTAACTCCCACATACTGTCTACTGTCTGTCTATATATGGATCCTGACATCAGGATTCACAAAATCTTTCAATATAGTTGAGCTAATGTAAAGCATTAATTCACTCCAAAAATCTTGACAAAACAGTTAACAATAAACTTACAATCAAAGTAAAATAGATTTTAATAATTTTAATCAAAATCTATAACAGTATTTTCTATTAATAGAATGCTAGAAACGTAAAAATACACAAACAATAGTTTCTACTTACATTTTAAACTTTTTAGAAATGAGGGCTTCTATTGCAAAAACCTTTTATTTTAAATTATAAATGATTTTGAAGAAAGTGTACATATAGAGGAATTCATTTTAATGGGTTGATTGAATGAACATAAAACTGAAGATACTGTTAGCTGATTTCTTGATATTATATCTTTAAAATCAGAGCTTTTTACTTATGTATTAAATATAACTTTATTGAATATTTTTATGCACATTACTCACATTATTAAGTGAAATTAAAAATCTGACTAATATCAAAAAGACAAGAATTGAAAGAAACATTATAAAAAATTATCTAACTTACTTTCAAATTATGTGGAAATTGTTCATGTTGAAGGTATTTTCAGTCCCAAAAAGGTTTTATGAAAGGTTTCAATGTTTTATCAAATTTTTTTATAATTATTTTTTTTTTACCATTTTGGTGGAAGAAATTAATGGAAGTAACAGGTCTAGTGTTAGCTCGTTGTGGAAGTAAAGGTATAAAAAAGAAGAATTTAGCTGAATTTAAGGAACCATCAATTTGCAAACCACTTTACAAACAATGCAAGGTTTTGGAAGTTAGTTTTCCTATTCTTTGTTGATCATTTCCACATATACTAGCTGAATTGCCTAGCAATTCAGCTAGTATAGAATTACAAATTCTGATAGCATCTTTGAATTCAGCACCCTAAAATTAGTTAAAATCACCAACTACGATTCCAGGTACACAAAAAAGGTTTTTGTTGACTTGTATAAAAAGTAAAAATCTTCATTTTAATGTTTTAATGTTCTATAACTGTACACTTCAGGCTAAGCCACTAGGGGCAATCTAATTTAATTATGTAACCATATTATAAAGGGACTGATAATTGGAAAAATAGATTGAAATAAAAAATAAGTTTTATAAAAAGAAAATATATTTTTAATTTTATTATTTTTTAAAGTTTTTAATAAAAATCTGATGTGGACAACACATGACTTCCTAGTATGCTATTAAATTACATTTTCACATTTTTTAAAATGAAAAGTACATCAAATATTATTTCATTAAAAACTTCTAATATTTTTTCATATTTTTTTTTATTATTGAATTATTATTCATCATAATTTTTTTTTTACAATGAGATAATTATTTATAAATTAATATATAAAATTAAAAAAAAAAGTTAAAAAGAAGGGAGATGTAGTGTGATTTAAACCGATGTGCCTTCCCCTTAAATCCAAATATTTCATTAATTAAAATTTTGTTTGGCTATAACTCTGGAAGCAATGCAACTAAGTACCACTTATGATACATCAATGAAAAGCTCTCAATGAGGGCTTATTATTGCAGCTAAGAAAAAAAATTCCCAAAAAAATCTGGATTTTGGGCACTTTTGGTCCAGTCGATTGTATTCAAAAGGAGAGGTGCACAACTAAATGTTACAAAAGTCCTAAATCCAAAATTTCAACATCCTACGGCTAATCGTTTTCGAGTTATACAAGATACATACGTACTTACAGACGTTATGCCAAAACTAGTCAAAATGGATTCAGGGATGGTGAAAATGGATATTTCCGTTGAAATCTGGGAACTGATATTTTTCACAATCACAGTCCTTCCTGTATTTCATACAAGGAAATAAAAAGTCAAGAATTTGTTCTATTTAATTTTATGGGTGTTTAATAATTTAGTTTTTGTCTTATGTTGTATGTTACATTGCATCATCAAGATGATTCAGATTTTTTCATCATTAGGCTTTGAAAGTATCTTATTCTTTGCATATCACTGTTTGAAAACATCAGTTTAAAAATGTTCCACAGCGTATGACATTTATATTGTAATTTTAAAAATATCCCTAAAATTTACAATAAATAAAGGGAAAAATATTAAATAAGCTTAAATAATTTATTTTATTGTAGTCGAACAATATGGAGTTTGAAATTTGCTATATTTAGTTTTTTTTTTTTTTTAAATTTGAAATATCATGTTTAAATTTGCATTAAAATTAAATTTGAATCAGAAATTCCAACCAAGACAATATGATTTTGAGGTAAGTAGATATAATCTATGATATATGTTTTTATTTACTGAAGATTAAGCAATTCAATTGCCTCATTGTCTGAATAAAAAAACATGTTACTGGAAGTTGTATTGATTATAGCAAACTTATCACCAAACAAACACAATGAATAGAACTGGAATATATAAACTAAACTTCTCTAACTGCATAGCATTCTAGATTGGTCAAACAGGAACAGGTGCAGCTTCAAACAATGACACAATGAATGCCAAAAAGCCTTCCATATCAATATATAGTCATGTTTGCTAACTCTCTTGTAGACACAAACCACAGATCCACTGACATCACCAGGAACCTGTATAATCTATGCAAAAAAAAAATTAATTCACAAAAATACCACTTAATGTTAATCTTAAGATTTAATGTTAAATCTTAATGGCGATTAATATTATGAAATACAGAGAAATATACAGTTTACTAAATGAACAGAAACATTTCAGATCCAAACTCATTTTAACAGTGATCCAAGTAGGTGTCAGCCTAATCAACAAAAACCACAATAATTGCATTTGCACAAAGAAATCACCAGCACTAGTCACTGAAGATTGCCCAAGAGAGACTGAAAATATTTTGCAGTAAGCCATTAAAAAACCTTTGCGTTTGGTTAGGTTTATCATTTCAAGAATTTATATTTTATAAATATGAAAATATTTGATATAATTTAGTTTAATTGATGAAGGATTTTTTGGTGCTAAATTGTATCAAGAGTATTTACAATTTTGACATTTTCTTCTTATGTAAGAAGAAACCAAAAGGGATTGTTACAATTGATGTTTTTCAATTTATATCAGTTCAGTGTTGAAACTAAGTCGTATAACATATTTTATTTAATGTTATTTTTTTCTACTAATTTAATTATTATAAAATTGTTTTCTTATAGGTTATAGCCAACTCTACATTCAATGCTGAAGTATTGGAAGAAACAGAAAGGTTATTAAAAGCAACACAAGGCTCTATAGATTTACGTGTTGGACAAGGATTTGTAGGATGCGTATTAGAAGGTCCTAGTTTGGTATTCAATTCATCTAGATTACAAGCTACAAATGTTGAATGGGGTTCATGTCCTCTCACTTCTGCAAGCTGTAAGACAAAATTTATTACTTATAACTAAAATGTTAAGTTTTATTAAATACGTCTTGACTGTTTTAATTGTTAAATTTAATGCAGTTTTTTAAAATCTGCAAAATAGTAATACTCTAAGTCAAATGGTAAGTTGTAACCTCATATCCTGGTGGTTTAACATTCTGAAAATATCTTTGGAATTAGCACCTTAAGTATAAGTGGAAGTGAGGTAAATATTAATGGACAGACTGATTTAAAATAAATTTTTGAAAAAGAAATAACTACTGTTATAGCTCTTAGGGAATTTCATCTTTATAATAGTTTTTTACTGCTGTAGAATCTTTATTAGATCTTTTGTCAAAAGTAGAATTAGAAAATCATTAGTAGAAATGTACCTTAATTTAATTTTATTGTGTATAAAAAATGTTTTCCTCTTCGTTCAGGATTCTATTGATGTGTTGTTTTTCTAATATTTTAATGTAACAGACAAGAATTCATAGGTTCTGTTTGAGCATACATTCCTTGGGTGTTGATATATTCTGGTAAATCCTTTTTTGTAGTCTGTAATTATAAACTATTTGTTATCTGTTAATGGAGTTTCATGTTTAATGTTTGGTAAATTTTTCTTCACGTTCATAATATGGCTTTTGTATATGAAATTTTAATTTGACCCCATTAACTTGTTTTGTAGTTTCTCCAGATATTGAAACATCTTATTTATTAGTAAAAAATCATTACAGTTATCTTTTCCTTAACAGAAATCTTAATTATATCACAACTATTTTCTTTTTTTCCCAGTTACAGTTTCCAAAAAGGATCACTGGATATGTAACACTAATTTTAACTGGGTTTAAGTAATTGTATTTATACTATGAAAGTACTTTTCCAGATTTTGAATATTGATTAAATTTTAATTAGTTAACTTTCTAAGTACATGTAAGTGTGCTTCTAGAAGTTTTTTTCACACTATTATACTTCTCTTTTATCAATGATATTTATTGTCAAATTTGATAATTAGTAAATTTCATATTATTGAACAATATCTTGGCTTCTGTATGCTGAGTGTGAACTTTGCATATTGTGTTTAATATCTTTATATGTATGTCCAGTTTGTATAGAGATTCACAAACATTGATTTCATTGTATGTAGTTCTTATTATTTAATAGTGAATATTCATCCAGTCTGCCCCATGTATAATCGAATAAAGTTTACTACATTTTTACTATGTCACCTTGCATCATGCAACTTTTGCTCATATACTATTATAAAATCTCTTTTTTTAAATCTGTGTCAACTCTTTAACATATCAGTGTATGATTGGTTTCTTATTGTGTTATATGATTTTCCGAATTTTGTTTATTGTTTTGGAAGCAAGTAGCAACCTTTTTTTCTGAAAATATTTGGTAGTCTTTTTGTGAAATGTACATCAGCATACATCACTTTGTTGTAATTGTTTATTGCTAGATATGTTATTGATTCTATTATTGTTTATATTATGCTTTATTGTAAATTTTTTTTTGTTTTGTTTTATGATAATTTGATTTTTCGATAAAATTGTGTATGATGCTTCTGAATGAAATTTAAAATATTAACCATGTTTAAAAAGCAAAATTTGTTCTCAAATAATTGAGAATCTCAAAGAATGTTATTGAACAATGAGGTTCTAGGTATTTTTTGCTCTTGCTCATGATGCAGTGTTATAGTAAATGGTACAAAATAACATATCCTTTCATACCTCCATATCTTTGAAAAGTATTCTAAAATTCAATCATGAGGTGCTGCCAGATATGTAACTAGGTTTTTTATGTGTTTCTTTTTTCTTAAACTGAATTTTTATTTGCAGATGATCTAGGTTTCATAAAACCCAGGAAAATGTTTTTGGTTAATGAAAATTTTTCTTTTAATTTAAGAATTTATTTACTTTTTTGGGGCATGTTCTTTTGGACAATTTTTATCACCAGTAATATATAAATAGCTTGTAGAAATAGCTATATCAGCTATATATACTGTGAAATAAATAGGTCAAACATAATATTGTCCATGTTTACTGTGATTTTTGCTGACTCATTTGTGATTTTTAATCACAGTCATTTAAAATAATGTTGAAGAATTCCATAGGTTTATTAATTACAATAAATAAATTTATGGAATAAATTTATTATTCCATATATTAAATTTATTAATATATATATACATTTGGAAATGAATATCTGGTTATTGTAAACAAACAATTTTTTTTAATAATGTAATATGACTCAGGTTCATCCTTTGTTCTTTGTAAAAATTGACTGTAATGTAGGTGTAAAGTAGTTTATAAAATGAGACTAGAATAATTGGTTTCTAGTTTCTGGACAGTATCAAACATTTTAAACTGTAGTATATTATTATTTACTACTGTTATTAATGAAACCTACTTGTTCAGAATTATTGCAGTTTGTTTTCTAAAGTTTTTATAAAAATTTTAACATTGAGTGTAGGTTATAAATCTCAGTTTGTGTATTTCAGTATTTAGAGAATTTTTTATTTCTACAAATTCATTATATTAGATCAGTTTTACATTCATTTTTTTTTCTTATTTATTGTTAAAATAAAATTTAATTTCACAGTTGGAATCACTATTAAATCAAGAAATGCCGACTAATTTTACCAAACAGTAATATTTTCTGTTATTTTTTTCTAACTCTGTCCATAGTTGTCTCAGAATTAATGTTTGCTACTTTATAGTTTTATAACGTTGGAATATTATCCATCCTAATGATCTAAATTAATAAAATGTAACTTTATAAGGAATTTGAATAGTACCTGTTATATAAAAAATAGTTTTATTAGAATTAAGATTTGTATTCTCATTTTTATTTTATATAAAGTTTTGGGAATTAACATCGTTAACATTCAGACAACAGATTATGTGATTATTTTTATTCCTTAAAACTTTAACTAGCTGAGAGTACAGAATCCATCCTTCTTTGTGAAACCGGTAATCACAGTTTGAATTCTAGGAGTATATGAAAGTTTTCTTCATAATTTTTTCTCAAAATAAAGTCCAGTGGGGTTAAATCCAGTGAATGAAATGGTTAAATGTTCTAAGAAATAATTCTATCCCTAAGTACTTACGTCAGTAGTTTCATTAATATGCTACAGCATTGTATTGGGAAAACAACATGTTAATTTGATTTTCAGTTAATTTTTCTGTTAATAGTTATAGAAAAACTAACAACTGGAATTTATTATTTTCTAAGATTTTTATTCTTTGTTTAATTTAAATATCAGAACAGAGTTTAAAATATTCGTCAGTGTGGAAAAAATTTAAACATGACTTATTTCTTTGTTTTTTACTTATATCTGAACGTGTAGTCTTATTTGAATTTAAATCCTATAATTCTGAAAAATATTTTTTATGTATGTTAATGTAGAATGAAAATAATTTATTTTTGCATGTTATATTCCCCAGACACTTATTTATGATTGTTTGGTTTATATTTTAACTTTTTTTTTCTCTGTACTTAATAAAAAATTGATATACAAGTAGTTTTATAGTAAACATTATTAATGTTTTTTAATTAATGTTACTTTTTGGTTTTAAATTTTGTTTTAGCATGCTGTTCAGTTCTGTCTTCAAAATACTGTAGTAGATAGTTTTTATTTTTTTTAATTTTTTATTGATGACAAAAAACTATTTGTTTTAGTGACAAAAATATCATTAATTTAAAGAAAAGTGTATAGTTCTTCAACTTTCGGCGTACAATTTTTTATACATGTATTATTTTAATATACAGTTTATACATAGTTTTTAATGGAAAACTAAAGGATATAATTCTAAATTTTATGTCTGTTGCTACATCTGTATGATTGACAGACTGATTATCTTTTGAAAAATTAACTCAAATGTATTTAGGATGTCAAATTGTTTATTTCAGTATATTTTGTGTTGTGGTTAGGTGATGCATAATTAGTGGGTGATTTTAACGCATCTAGTACCTTTAATGTGTCTAGATTTTAAGCTTCTAGTACCTTTTATACGTTACAAATTTCTACTAAAATGAGCAGTATTTTTTATTGTCCTCTCATGGTTATGACAACTTCCGTGAAACTGTAGTAACTTCATTTTCTATCCAGAAAATTCTGGGTTTGAATCCCAGTCAGGCTTGTCATATCTTTCTCAAGCTATAAAGATTCATTTCTCATGTCATACAAAATAAATATTTTTAATGTAATAATTGAGAGATTAGTCTGTTGTTAAGATAAATAGATAAATTTAAAAAATTACATATTGATTTATTAGTAAATAAATATTAAATTTCTTATCAGCTAAAAAGATGTCTAAAAGTTGGTATTTTAAGTATTTTGTAAATTGCATTTTGCATCACTTTTATAATTATAAAATATAATAAAAAAAACTATCTTTTTTCTAGTTCTTGTTTCTTGCTGTTTATTTGTTATTTAATTTAATTACTGTGGCCTTTCAGACTATTAAGTTGTTATTGGAGCATAGCTGTTAAAAAAACTTTAAAAGCATTATATCACAATATAAATCATTGTGCACACTATTTTAGTTACAGTTGATCTGTTTTATAATTAAGATGTTAATTCATTACAGTTAGCAGCAGCAGCACACAACTCCTTAGAATTCATTGGTCATTTACCATCCCTTTTTTTTGTATCATAATTATAGAATTTTCCATTGCAGCTATATAATCTTCTTTTTTGCTATTACGTTTTTTTTTTTTTTTTTAGCTGACCTGAAGGTAGATGTAATTTGTAGCAATTGCTAAATAAAGTTATTAAGATATTTTAGATACTTCCTGTTTGTCATATACCTCAGTGAGGGGTTGAAAACTTCTGTTTAAATCACTCATTTTTATTCTAAGTAGCACCATATGTTATAATTATTAGCTAATAATAAATGCCAATAACATGCGATGAAGCATGTAAAACTTTATTAATTTTGGTGTTTTATAGGAACTGGTTTGTTAAATGTAGCTTTGGATATTGGCATTTTGTCCTTTATTCATATCCTTCAGTTTACAGTTGCTACTTCTGAGATGTTCCAGGAATAACGAATTGTCAGGCATTAAGGGGCATTCTTTAGCCCGATTTTTAGCTACTTAAATCATTCCTTTGATTTTTTATGGATACAATTATTTTTAAATATACTGATATTTTTTTTGTACAATTTGAGTTAGGGTTTGTTCCATTCAAGTTATAGCTTTTGCTTGGTTTTTAAAATAGTACACTGTTTCAGAATTTCTTTGTATGTACATTATTTTTAACTAGATATACTAGTATTATGTTTAATTTTATTATTAAAAAAAAAATACACTAAATAAACTGGTCACCTAAATATATTTTCACTGTAGAAATTTAAAAAAAAAATAACTTAATAAATTTTAAAATAAAGATTTTTGATAACCTTGATGGAAAGAATTTCTAATTAAGCATAAAATTGTATGAAAGCTTAAATAATGCTAAGAAAAAGTGTAAATTATGTTATTTACCTTGTAATAGGGTAGATAATTTGTCAATGTTCAAGTTTGCTGTCTCATATATCACTTGTAGTAATCTTTAAATGCATGTTGTATGCATTTGTTCGCGCATGCATATTTAGACTGAGTATAAAATTTGATTTGGATTGTACTTTTTTAATTATTAGCTATGCAGTCATACTTCGTTTACTATTGATCTGTTGAATTGTTGTATTTTTTTTTATAGTTCTTATTTTAGTTGTATTTCTAAAAATGTTGTAGTTTTAAGAATATTTTTTATTTTTTTTAACAATTTAGTAATTATTATATAAAAAAAATTAAATAGTATTTAGTTTTGTAGTGTTTTGTAATGTTTATGGATTTATTATTATTTTTGTTGCCATCATTATTACTTTTTAATTACTTTTTATTGTTGCATTAATTTTATTACTATTTTTATAGTATATAAATTTTATGTATGTTATTTGCACTTGAATTTTATATAATTTATCATGATATTATTATCGCATGGTTACTTTTTTAAATTCATTCTCATCATAAGAGTTAATTATTTATTTTTATTTTTACATCCAAAGGAAAAAAACACAAATATTTAATAAATAAGTTGATTAAAATTTTCTGACTGTTAAATTATTGTTGCTTATGATTTTAAAAGTTGAGGTCTGGTTTGTATTTTTTAGATTGATTTCTTTGTAGTTTTATTTCTAGAAGCTACCATTATGTAATGAAAATATTGTATTCTGTGAATTTAATTGTAGTTTTCAGTGACATTTTCCTGAAATAATAACAATTTTTTTTTTAATTGTTCATATGCGTACTTGAAATCTGTTCAACTAATAAATAATAAATATATTAATAATAAATAAACTAATAAATAAATAACCCCCTCCCACAGCACAATGAGATGAGGATAATATGTATGACATGTAAATGAGGTCTTTGCAGACTCAGTCTAACTATTCCTGAGATGTCTTGTTAATTGAACACCAGTCACCAAAGTACACCAGTATCCACTGTCTAGATTCAAATCTGTATAAAAATAACTAACCTTTACTAGGATTTGAACCTCAGAACCTTTGGTATCGAAATCAGCTGTTAACTAATTTGCAACAATGAGTTAATCACTAGACCAGCCCAGTGGGCTGCATACTGAAATGCCAAGCCCACAAAATACAGATGCCATTCAAAATTACAAATGATGCCTGTGTATTTATATATTTTTATGTATAGGTGCAGCAGTGAATCAAGTGGGTTTAAAAACTTTATTAAGAGTAAATTATTAATTTTATTTGGACGGACATGAAAGCAATTACTATTTTTGATTTTAAGTCACTGAAAAGAGAAATTTTTCAAAAATGATGATTTGTCGATGACTGCCATACACATTCAGTAGGTCTCTTCCTAATGTCATGATTACTTTTTCCAGCATCTCTAGGGAAATTATAGGGTTTTTGGAAGCCCAGTATTGGAAATTTTGCTTGTTATCAAATCTTGAAAAATGAAAATGAGTCTCATTGCTCATCAGTACTGTTAACAAGGTCTTTCCTTTCATTAATTATCTGCAGTAAAGTTTGACAGAAATTTACTGGAAGAAGTTTACTCTGTTTTCATAGTTATGATCACATATGTAATTCTTATTTGAATTTTGTATTAGTGAAGTTTGAGGTCGTAGTGTAAAATTTGCTGTATACTGCGGTCAGACAAACTGAATGACACAGAATGGCAATCTGCTGACCGGCACAGACTTCGCTCAATTGCCTCTCTCACAGTTACTATATGCTTGGATATACATACTGTTTTTACATTACACCTTTACTGTTTTATACCTTTCTTTAGTGTAGAACCAGTGGCCTCAAAGCTTCAAACTTGATAGCATGAGCCGATGGAACAGCACAATTGCAATCAGTTACATAATGTTTTTGAAATTCTTGCAGAGCGATTATGTAAATGATCACCAATTTTGTAAAACAATTTCATTTGCTCTCCACTCCATTGCAACTAAATGATTTTCCGGAACCTACAAAATGGCAGTAGTAGTAATAGTAGTAGTAGTAGTTCATCACTACTCAATTCTATCTCTGAAAAAAAAAACCAATGTTGCTAAACTGCCCGATTCATTACTGCAGCCTGTATTATTAAAAATCTTGGAAATTTTCAAAATCTTGGAAATAACTCCCTACTTAAGGAGTTAAAAGTAATTTTATTTTTTGAAAGTAAGACTCCATCTTTTAATTTTTGTATGCTCATTGTCATTCATGTAATTACAATGGTTATTTTATATCATTTCATGAAAATTTGTTTGGAGTTATAATTTTCGTACAATTTTAGAGTTACAAGAGACCCATACAAACATATCAACCACATAGATTAAATTTCGTAATTGTACAGATAGAAATATAAAATTTTCTATCTATAACATGATTTTAAATTTTCTGTCATGTCTATAACATAACTACATAAAATAAAAATTTGTAGTTTTTTTTTTAATAGAATTTCTTATGTCTAATAAATGGTAAAATATAATTTATATAGTTGTAATTTTTTGTTTATTTTATTAGTATCTTCATTATCGATTGTTATTGTGTAACCTAGAGAGAAAAATTAACATAATTTTTACATTGAGTAGCTTAAAATTTATTGCAAATTTAAATATAGTATATTCAGTCGCATTGTGCAATTTATTTATAAGAATTGTAGTCTTTGTTTTTCCTTTTCTACAAAGCATGTTTATGTTTTTTACAGAAAAAAATTGAAATTTTCATTATAAATTTTTTTAAATTAAAATTTCTACAATTTTTTTAAATTTAATTTAATGTTAAATTTTTAAATTATGAAATTTTAAATCAATGATGATTGTGAGCTGTTAAAATAGTTGAGGTATTTTGAATTATTAAAAATTAGTTGTAAAATTGTGAATAAAGATAAAAAAAGTTGATGAGATGAACATTTTTATAATAAAGTTTTGATAATAATTGTCATGGTAAATTATGGTCTTGGTATGGTAGCACGTAGTAGTTGCATGTGACATGTGCAGGCACAAAGGTCGACTACTGCTCACATCAGCCATGCATGATGCACGGAACCTGCATCTCGAGGGCCGACAGGTATCAATGCCACTGCGCCCCACGCTACAAGGGAAACAACTGCGAAATTGATATGGGTATGTCGATCTGAAAATTTGGCCTTTTCTTCAGCATGAACTTAAATATTGTTATTTTTATGTTAATTTTTTATGACTGACTTTCAGCTCTTCATTTTGTTTTAAATTAATTTCTTTTATCATTAGTGGTGGCATTCAAAGATTTTATAACGAGTTATAATGAGTGCATCAAAAGTATACGAGCAAATAAATAGACATCTATATATTACATTTGTATTATATTTACTACTAAAATTTAAAAGTAAATAACTGTTGGTGACTTCTTGTTACCTGATAATACTGTGTACTTAATGATCATTACAGAATTACTTATCTGCAAAGAAATATCATTAGTCCAGTGACTAATTTATTATTAGTCCAATCATTAATTTAAATTAGTGATAAAGTATTATTCATAAAACATATGCGTAAGTTCAAACAACCATTACTATTGAGCAGGGTTATAAAAGCAAATTTATGTCTGAACATTTTTTTTTAAATATACAAAATAGAAAAGGGGAATTTTTGAACAAAGGATTGTAAATAGGCCTTTATTATAAAATACACAATGTGTGATAATGTTTAAATATTTGTTACTGTGATTAATCTTTAAGATGCAGCAAATACAATATTCAACTTGTAAGTGCAGCTGGGTGTTGTATAAATTAAATATATCAACTTTTACTTTCCTGGAATCATAACTCTAGAGCTATACTGCAATAAAGAAAGTATGGATGGTAATCATTCAGAAAATGGGATATGGGTTTTTTTGCATCTCTTGAGGTTTCATGACCCAGGGACCCCAAAAAACAAAAAAAGTATGGGGTAATGTTCGTACATACATATTCAGCAAAATATGTTAAGTTTATGTACATGTGTTGGCATGTTTGAAGCTTAATAACTTTTGACTGGATTAACTAATTTTGTTGAAATTTGACACAGAAGCTAGTGTATATGGGCCAAATTGTTGATAAAAATCTTTCCCCAAAATTCCCCCTTCCCTAAAAATCAAAAAAGCTACCTTTTATTTATTGCAAATTTCTTAACCAAATTTTTTTTTGCCTTCCTAGGTGTAGTAATAGTGGTGCAAGTGCCACCAAAAAAAATAATTTACAGGCAATATTGTGAGGGGGAGCTGATTAAAGTTTGAAAACATCAATTTTCATGTATCAGTATTTTTTCACTATAAAAGAACAAGTAACCAATGCCAGGAAAGTATAACAACTTTTTTGCCAGCTTTTTTAAAAAGTGGTCATTCACTAAATTTTGAGATCCTTTATTTTTAAGTTTGTAAACATTATAACACTTTTATAACTCAGTTCTACCTTCATTTAATCATTAATTGGACATTTACCATCTTACAATAAATTAATAGTTAAGCAACCTTCCAAAATACCTTTTATTTTCATTGAAAAATATTAGGTAATCAGGGTTACTCTAGCAACTCTAATTTCATTATTCTTGACATAAATCATCTGACCTTTTAGAACTTTATGTGTAATTCACCTTGTGTTTTCATTTTTTTTGAATCACTAGATTTTTTATTTTATTAGATTATCCTTTACTTATAAACTGTCTGAATGCCACCACTGATTCATGCTTAAAATGCATAAAAAGAAATTAAGTTTGTCAAAAAAGTTCTGTTATTTTGTACTCTATCTTTGAATTTTGGTGAATAAATTAAAAAAATGAATGTAAGTAATTAATTGTTGACTCCAGATTGAAAACTTGTGAAATTTACAAAATTCTGCTCAAGTTGAAAAATGACAAATTATTTTGTTAAAGTAATTTTTGCTTGAAAACCTTTTACCTTTTACCTTTTAAAAGTTTAGTTTTTTTTTAAAAATAAACTTTTTTTAAAAATTTTTATTGAATACATTTGACACAATGTTTACCCATTTATTCATTTCAGCATTATGTTATGCATGTTTGTTTATTTTTTGAATAGCTGAATATTCCTCCAAAACTTTGAAGTACTGTAATTTTAGTATTGAAGGAAGTAACTTTTATTTGAGAAAAAATTGGTTGCAATATTGAGAAATCTCTGCTCAGTTTACTGGAATTATGTTTAGTAAACATAAATAAAAAAATTTAAACAAAAAAAAATTCAACTAAGAATTTTGTGTGGAAAAGTTCAGAAATTACAGGGGACATGAAAATTTCATGCCCTCCTGTAACCTCAGAAGCTGAGGTTACAGCTTTATTAATTTTATTAACAATAAAAACAACTTTTATTATTTAATAATAAAAGCTATTTTTAAGTTAAAACTTATATTTTCTAGGTCTGTATTCTTGTTTAATATGAATCTAATGAACATAGAATTAGTAGTATATTTGTAGTGAATGGGCAATGGAAAAAGTTACTTTGATTTCATTATGAGAAATTTGGCTTTACCAGTTGGCATCTGAGATATTTTTTGGATCTTTGTACAAACCACAAAAATGGAGCCAAACAAATCTATTCCACCACCCACCAGAAAGAGTTGCCATTCCACTAAGTTACTCTTAGGGAAGTGGTTTGTCTATAAGTTACTACATTCCCTAGAATTGGTAGATGGCACCAAAAAACTATTGATTTAAATTCCAAGGTATCTATACAGGAAAGAAAGGATCAGGTTTCTATTATCCCATCATACTCTTTTCATATGTATTATGAAACGGAGCAATCAATTATAAAGATTTGCAAGCTGTGTCTATCATTAGTGTAATTCATTGTCTACGACAGAATCATTTATATACAAGGGCTGCCTATAAAGAAACTAAACTTTAATTAAAAACAAACCTTATTTGTTGAGATATTATTCTGGTTTATATCCTTTAAAGCACTCCCTTGCACTTACTTGCACTTCTCCACCATCTTTTCGCTGTTTGTGTACCTTTTGGAACTCTTTTCATGAAATTATACATTGATTTCATATGTTCTTTAATCTCTGCTATTGTCTAAGATTGGCAGCCTTACAAGTTCAATTTTAATTTTGTAATCAAGGTAAAGTCTTTAGAACTAAAGTCAGGAGTGTAGGGTAGCCAGAGAATAAAGGCATGTTTTGGTACAAAATTATTAAGAAACAATGTATGTGGATTTAGTGTCATGATTCTAGATTTATGAATTATTGGACCATATGTACAGCCAATTCTAGCTTACTGGTTCTCTCAAATGCTGCAGTACTGTTAAATCAGCTTCTTTATTGACCTTTTAATTTATTTCTGATGAATGATATTCTTCCATTTAAAAAAATATTATCAACATGATTTTGACATCTGAAAAGGACTAGTTAATATCTTACCCAGTGTGATGATTGCGCTTTGGTTTTCACATGAGAAACATTCATCCACATCTCAATGTCTGGTATGATAATTTTCAAATGTTTTCATTGTTTTTTGAAAATTATATTATTATTTTAGATCAGTCAAAATCCAAAACCTTCCAAGAGACAACAGTAATTTTTTCTTTTCATTTCTTGTTCAACAGCCCATTTTATTGCGTTTTCAATTTTTAAGACAAGATCAGGCAACATCAATTTTTACAAATTACTACTTTTAACAGTTCACAAACAAGTAGGGGATTTTAATAGTAGCACAATTTTTTTAATTTAATCACTTTTCTTTGTTGTTGATGGATGTGCAGATTTTTCATTATCCTCAGTTATATTAATCTACCTAATTTGAAATTGTTAAACCATTTATAATACTGTGTATGGCTTATATTTTCCCCAAAATTTGTAAATTTTTTAAATGCATCAGTTTTCCCGACTTCATACTCATTCTTCAATACCTTTAATTTTTTAATCTAGAAAAATTTGTGGACATTGAACATAATGATGGGTTTAATGATAGATAGGATGATACCATGTAGATAGAAAATTTATCTTAATTTGGAAATAGTGGACTGAATAAGGATTAATTCTAGAGCTGGTACAATCTCTTGGACCGGTATGAAAATGATAGATAATTGATTTATAAAATAAACAGTTTTTAATAACACTAAAGCTCATTAAACTACAAGACACATTAAAGGAAAAATAATGATTAACTGTTGGTTGTTACACTTGTTAGATACATTCACTGACGGAGCGGAGCCGATGTCACTTTTGTCAAGTACTAAGCGCGACTAAGCTTTAATGATTGATTACAACCAAAGAAGGATTTCCAGATCTTCCACCACTTCTAAATGTCCAACATTTAGTACTGTACATAGTAAATGAAAAGTACCAACGTTCAACATCGCATGTTAATACAGTTGTCATGACAACTATAGTCCATTGACAAACAGTAGTTCTTTCTTCAGCTGTTTCTATTCCCACTAAGGGATTACAGTAGTAAATTAAATGTTCAACACATAATCTTATTCAAGCCTTTATAAAATTTAAATTAAGAACAACAGCATCATTTGGATTGTGTGAAAATTGCCACGGAACTCTGTTGTCTTGCTTTGCAGGGAAGGTGAACTGCTCCTTCACATTTGCTCTTTTCAAACACAGTTTGTTTGTGGGAACGTCTCCTGTTACTACTTTTTTAGTGTATTTCTTTCTCTGGTTAAGCAGATCTAGTTGATCTATTTACTGGCTGGTCATCTGCTGCAGTTATGTGCAAATAATAATAGAAAATTGTTTATATGTGCGATTCAGATTTAGTTCATTTATACCACACTACAATAAAAAATACTGTAGTTTCTTCCATGTTCATTCTTAATCATACGAAGAGATGGTTAATGCAATTAGAATAGTACCTTACAATTTTGCATGGTTAAGCTGCACCATTTTGTCACTTAAAAATGCTAATATTTATATAATTTTATTCATTTAAGAATTTCCTTCATTACTGATATTATTGTAACATATTATTCTCTTTTGTTATTTTATTTTATTGATCAGTTATTTGATCCTTTTATTGAAAACACTTGTACTTTATAGTATGACCTTTGTTTTATCATCTATTTAATAGTTTTTATCTTTACTTAATTTTATAATAAAATATTTAAAAATACTGTGTTGATGCTTTTAAAACAAGTTAAATCTATATTTTATTGTGTTAATGAATTAAAATCTTTCTTCTGCAAAATTTTATTAAATATTTTATTTTAAAATTCTTTATCATTTTAATGTCACTGAGATTTTTGTTAGTAATTTCAGAATTATTATGATATAGTAGTATATACATCCCCACCATATTATTTATTATATACTGTACTGTAGAAACTATTGATTGTATCAGTTTCTTTTGATCTAGAAAGTTATCACAGACTTAGTTATATATATCATGATAATTAATTTAAAACTGCTTTACATATTAGGTTTATTGTAAACCGACCTAAATATTATTTAATTTATTTTGGATAGGGGAAAATCTTAAAATTCTAAAATAGAACATGAAAATTATGTGAGTTTTAAATTTGCAAAGTTATAGTGTTGTATTAATATTTCAAACTTTTCTGAAGAATCCAATAATTGGTTCATTTTATTTTATAAAAATATTGAAAACTAAAAAAAAATATTTTTCAGTTAAAATTAATACAAGAATTTTATAGTCACATTTATTGTTCATAAATATTTTTTTGATAATTTTTCATATTTATTACTGCACACTTTCTCCTACTTTTGAAAATGTTAAACTAGTAGATTTTGCTAAATAATTAATTAAATTACCTTTTTGTTGTTGAATTTTCAGATTGAATTCTTTCTTAGGAAATTACTTTTTGTTATTTTCAAACAGCATCAACAACAAACAGATCATTAGGTTGGCTTGTTATACATTTTTGAAACCGTTGCCAGGAATCATACCGTAGATTTTTGGTGTAGCAGGCAATGAGATAAATCTTGATTATTCTCAAACATAGTAAGATATTTTTGACACAGTTTAATATCTGTATATATATATATTCCAATAATATATATATATTTCCCTGTCTTCAATATCATTATTGCAGTTCAGTTTCTTAATCTTTTTACTGATGTATCTGATTATTTTGCTGATAGGAAAATAATTCTGTATGTTACATATAGTATTATTATCATTTACTTTGTAAAAAATTATTTTATTATGAATTGTGAGTGAAATAATAAATATAAACTTTTTTTTGTTTTTTCTTCTTTTTTATTAGGCCCTCTTTGTGAACCCAACCCATGCCACAATGATAGACCCTGCAGAGAGACATCTATGGGTGATTTTAATTGTGATTGCGGTCATCAGTTCACAGGTATGTATTATTACAGCTAGCATTGATAATACGGCTGTCCAGTAATCAATAAATGTACTATTATTGGCATGTATTAAGAAGGTGCTACAAGAGTATAAAAAAATTGTAAAGAAATGTATTCATTTTTAAAACTTGCTAATAATTTTTTTATATACAAATTTTAAACTTTTTTTTTACCATTCTCAATGAGCCTTATTAAGTTGGAAATAGTTTTTATTATATATATTGGAGGAGAATTTCATTTTTTAAACTTTTTTCCAATTGTTTTTATTAAAATATCCCAAAATATTGTTACTTATTTTTCATTATATAAGATATGTTCAGTGTACTTTACAAATGACTGAATCTTTGCAAATATTTATTATTTTTTCTGGTTTAAAAAATTAATTTAGAACTTTATTTTTCTTAAAAAAAATAAATAATTTAAGGTTAAACATAATTTTCAATTAACTTCCATAGAAATCCTGGAAAGTATTGTTTTTATAATAATCCTTCCTTTTAGTATTTTTGTGCAACAAAATTCTTAAAATGTATGTTTCATAATTAATAGTTTTTTTTATGAAGTGAGAAATAAATGTGCTTCAAGTAATCATTGTTTTTTTTTTAACTACATCTAATTTTATTAGTTTTATTGTCTATCATTGTAGAAGCAGTATTCATCACTAATATAACAATCAGAAAATTTTTTTAAAATTGTCTTTTCTGTATTCTTAACAATGGTATTTTTTCCCAGTAAATTGCTTAGATTCCTGCAATCAAAATGTACAAAAATTTTTGTTATTATTGTACTTTTTAGTAAAGTTAGATTTATATTTAGAAATAGTTTTTAAATATTGAGATTGTTGGAATTCTAGATTTTTTTTCATTTGTATAAATATATTTATCTTTTAAGCTTCTATTCTCATTCTTTCCCTTCATTATTTCTTCATTTTTCATTCTTTCTGCCTATTTAATTTACTTCATGTTCACATTTCAAATGCCTTCACCTTTTCTTTTTCTTAATTTCCATGTTTTCATACCTGTAGAAAAGTACACATAATAACTTTTCTTTTTTTATTTATTGCTTCCTTAGTCTTGCCTTTTTTTCAGTTCTACAATCTTCTGTTAAAGTGAGTGGTACCTAAGTACCTGTATATGTTCTACTTGTTCAGTTCTGATTTTGATGATCTTTGTAATGTCTTGTACTTCATTTAGTAAAGAATCATTTCAACTGCAAACCATATGATAATCTCTTTTCCTTTCTTGTAGATTGATTTTTGCACTTTCTTTTAGAGAATTTTTACCATTTCTTTAACATATATATATATATATATATATATATATATAATGTTAAAGGCAGCCCTACCTTTTTTCCTAGATCAACCCTTTTAATTATCACATACTTTATACCTGCTTTCTGATTCAGGTGCAGTTAGAAAGGTTAGTTAAAGTTAACCTTTTCTATATACCCACTTTGTTCTTTGACTTCTTAACCCATATGATATGATTAAATACTTTATCATATTTATGAAATGTATGCTTATTTCATAAGGGAAGTCCGACAATTATTTGAAAGGGAGTCCGACAAGGATGTTCCCTATCTCCGTTACTTTTTAATCTTTAGATGGAATTAGCAGTTAATGATGTTAAAGAACAATTTAGATTCGGAGTAACAGTACAAGGTGAAAAGATAAAGACGCTACGATTTGCTGATGATATAGTAATTCTACTCGAAAGTAAAAAGGATTTAGAAGAAACAATGAACGGAATAGATGAAGTCCTACGCAAGAACTATCGTATGAAAATAAACAAGAACAAAACAAAAGTAATGAAATGTAGTAGAAATAACAAAGATGGACCACTGAATGTGAAAATAGGAGGAGAAAAGATTATGGAGGTAGAAGAATTTTGTTATTTGGGAAGTAGAATTACTAAAGATGGACGAAGCAGGAGCGATATAAAATACCGAATAGCACAAGCTAAACGAGCCGTCAGTAAGAAATATAATTTGTTTACATCAAAAATTAATTTAAATGTCAGGAAAAGATTTTTGAAAGTGTATGTTTGGAGTGTCACTTTATATGGAAGTGAAACTTGGACAATCGGAGTATCTGAGAAGAAAAGATTAGAAGCTTTTGAAATGTGGTGCTATAGGAGAATGTTAAAAATCAGATGGGTGGATAAAGTGACAAATGAAGAAGTATTGCGGCAAATAGATGAAGAAAGAAGCATTTGGAAAAATATAGTTAAAAGAAGAGACAGATTTATAGGCCACATACTAAGGCATCCTGGAATAGTCGCTTTAATATTGGAAGGACAGGTAGAAGGAAAAAATTGTGTAGGCAAGCCACGTTTGGAATATGTAAAACAAATTGTTAGGGATGTAGGATGTTGAGGGTATACTGAAATGAAAAGACTAGCTCTAGATCGGGAATCTTGGAGAGCTGCATCTTGGAACTGAAGACAAAAAAAAAAGCTTATTTCTTTTTATAATTGAAAAAAAAAGTTTTTTCTTACTTATATGGTTAATCAACAAATTAAATATAAAAAATATATGCATGTGTATGATCATAGTTATGTGTATGTTGTAGTATGTGTAGTTGTATGTAGTTATGTTATTATGATCAGTGAATAGTTAAATATGTATTAATCAATACAGTTCGTAAGGAACCTCTCACTGTTTCATAAACCATACTAAAAACTATTTTGTTGCTTCATAAAAATTATTTTGAGAATTTTGTTTACTAAATTTATTTTACATTATAGTTGTTATATTTTGACTAGGATTAGCTAGTTTTTTAAACTTTTATTATTTTTTACAGGTAAAAAATGTGATATAAAAGTTAGTTCTAGTCTTTGTGAAAACAATCCATGTCACAATGGTGGTACTTGTTTACTTAAAGGAGGAATAGCATATGAATGTTTGTGTCCACCAGGTACAGAAAATTTTTACTAATAGTATTAAGTAAATAAATAGTAAAAATAATTTTTGTAAAAAAATTAACAACCAGTAACCTGTTACTGTTATCAGTTACCTCTATTTCAAATGAACCAAAAGGTTCATTTGGTAAGACTGAAGAAGAGAACAAATGTATTTCTTATTTTATTTTATTTTTTCAGTATCATTTTTGTTGTTAAAAAAAAGATTAGGTTATCCTACAACATGACTAAAATATATTCATAAATGTACATAAACAAAGATATATTAAGATTTTATCAAAATTTTACCAACCATTTTTGAGAAATTTAGCTTTGAAATTTTGAAAAAATCTTTTCCAAACTTTGAAAAATCATTTTATAGAAAAATTAATGTTTTCTTCCATTGCATTTTTAATACCATATTGAAGATTAAGAAACCTAATCTTTTATAATTATTAACACCTAGGTTTGCTTTAATATATTTTTCGGTTTGGTAAAGTTTAATCTTGCCTTTGTATGGCTTTTATTTGTCTTTGTATAATCATAATGACAAACACAAATAAGAATTAATTTTTTTAATACATTTTTGCTTATACGTTTATCGTAAAGATCACTGAAAATGAAACTTTCTGGAAAATGATCAGTTTAAGAAAAAATATTTTAGTTTACCTTGAATTTTCTTTGGATATTGTAAAGAGTGATAACAAAGTTCCTTTGTTTATAAAGAAATAGACATGAATTGTTTTTGTCATTAGTATTATTTTTACACATAAAACTTACTTTACATATTATGTATACATGTGTTCTTCCATTGTCTGCACACAGTTTTATAAATCACTAAGTGTATTTATATATTCTCTTCTGTGTCGAAGTATCAAAGTTATAAAAACAGATTCTAACAGCAGTTTTCAGCTCACTAACGTTCCTTGGTCACAAGTGGAAGATCTTTTCTTTGATTATGCTTAGAGAGAGTACTTAAAGGTTGTTAAGTCTGGCCTCTGAATTTTGAAGCCTATATTATTTCATAGTCGTTCAAAATGTTTATTAAAAAGTTTCTTACCAAGCGAGCATAATGAGTTTAAGCTACATCTTGCTGTAAAATGGCAGTTCATTCCATATCAATCAATTGATGTTGAGGAATAAAATAATTTTTAAGCATCTTAAGGTTGAAATGCTGTTAATACTTCTTTCAAAAGAGTGTGGTTTTATCAGATATCTTTCAGATATACTTGGCCACATCATTACATGTAGTGGGTGAGTGTGTGTGGATGTTACAGGTAGTGGGTATGATTTCTTATAAAAGTAAGGATTTTCTTTACTCCAAAAATACACTTTCTGAGATTATTACTCTGGTTAATGGCACACTTGTAGGAGAAGAAAACTGATTTCCATGATTGAACATTGGGGAAGCTCCTAAGAAGAGCTTGTAACAAGTTTCCATTTAAGTTATGTCCCGGTCAGAAAGCACATTAACATGAACAGATTTAAAGGGTTTAAATGCAGAATTTCTTACATTTTGACTGAGGAATGTTTAGAAGATATTGTTCTGGTTGACTTAAGAGAATTCATGAACAAGATTTATCAACAATATCAGTTGACATTATGTCATGGAAAGGGACTTTGTTACTAGTCTGTATAAAGAATCAATAACACACTCATGTGAATTATACTAACCAGCATTTGTTGAATTGTGTATAATTTTTATTAGATTTATATTTAATTTTTATTTTATTTTAATGACTTTTTTATGAGATTGTAAGATTCTACAAATATGAAATTTCAATATTTCTAAAATAACAGATGTTACACTATAATATAAACCATAAATAAGCATAAAATGATTTTTTTTTTCAATAATCTTGTGAAAACAGACTGTGAGCAATGTGTAATATAATATGAACAATAATTTTTTATTCTAAATGATTTTAATTATTGCAAATAATATATTAAATGAAAATAAGATTATTTGTCTAGTATAAAATTATTTTATGTAATTGTTTACTAAAAATTTATATGTATTTGAAATTTTAACTTTTTTAAGAGGTAGATAAATAAGTATTCATCAATAACTGTGTGAAAATTGCTTCAGTATTTAAAAAAAAATCTTCATAAACTACATAATCAAAAAGATAACAAAGTTTACAAACCATTTTCAAGAGATTCTCACTTTTGAAATTTTGAAGAATAATGTCTTACCTATTTAGTAGTAGTTGGATTTAGTTTCAGCTGATCACACATTTAATTTCTTTACTTAAATCAACATTTCATCCTGTTTCATAAATGTGTTACTGAAATAATTATACCATGAAGATGTCCGAACCACAAGATTATAAAATATTCCTCATGTTCTTGTTTGAAAAAACTATTCATTTGATAAAGTATGTAAAAGTATTTTTCTTTATCTGGTCATTATTGTTTTGTGCATCCATGAATTAATCAAAACATCATTATTGCATTAATTACAAGTTATTATGTCATTATTGTTTAAAAGTTACAAGCAATTATTTTTTGGTATTTCAGGATTTTCTGGATCTGATTGTGAAACGAATATTGACGAATGTGATTCAATGCCTTGTCAGAATGGTGGCACGTGTAAAGATGGGGTAAATAATTATACATGCTCTTGTGGACGTTCAGGGTAAATTTGTTGTTTTATTCATAAAATTTTTTAAGTATAATTTTTATAATCTAATCTACTTTTTTTCAACATAAATTGTAGGTGGGTTGGTCTGTTCAATCTTATCCAACTCTTTAATGGGATATAAACTGCTGACCTCTTCTCTCTAAAACATCTGTAATACAGCATTCACCTTGTAGTGTTTCTGATGTATGCTAAGGTAGTTCAGTAGTTAATAATTTGCCTTTCGTTATGAAAAGTTTGTGAAAGGTTTTTGAGATAATTAAGTTTTACTATCCACCATTTGTTGTTTCTCTTTGTTATTTCTGTGTTATTAATTAAGATTATTCTTAAATATCAACACATCCTGGATTGGTAAAATTAAATCATAAAACACCATTGCTTTTTGAACACTGTCTACGTTTTAAGGATTCCAGTTGAATAGATATGAAGATTATCATATCTTATAGTATCATATATTACAGATTATCATAACTTAAGTTCCTGTTGTCATGATCTTTTAGATTTTTTGAAATTATTTAACTGACTTGCATGAAAGTTAAGTTTTTGGTACTGATAGAGTACCATAAGAGGGGTAGTATAGTTTTGCTTGATATCTAACTTTCTCAATTTTTTCCATTACAAATAAAGTAGCTGAAACTTTATGTGTGTGTGTTTCTCTTAATTCTACATTTGTATCTCTAAAAGTGATTTAATGATTTGTACCAATACAAAGTGATAAAAAATTTTCAGAACAGTTCTCCAAATAATATTTTTTTAAAAATATGTGCTTTGATGTGGAAGAAGACAAATATCTTTACATTAATTTTTATTGTTGAGAAGTGTGTCAATCAGTGTAATTAATAATGAAAAAAAAAATTAAGTAAATTTACTTAACTTTTACTTTTTTCTTTTTGTTTATATCATCTCCATAAAAAAGGATGGTGTGTGGGTTTGTTTGTTGTATGTGCTCACATTTTAATTTAGCTGCTATTAGCACAGAGCAGATCAATAGTGATGCGCTGGGCAGTTGCGTGCAGCACACGAATGTTTCATTCGTTTGAATGATTTATACTTCTCAAATGATTCATTCATTTAACTATTAATACTTCTTAATATGAATGATTTATCTAAAATTATGTTTGAGTTTTGGGAATAGAAAAGGAAAACATTGGGGTTAGAGCTGTGCTAAGAAATCATGACTCAAAAAACAACTAAAAATGTTCAGGAGTTTTAAAGCTTTTATTGCAAAAGTTTCTGTTTTTGTTAGTACACTAAATTCATGAACATTATTTATCGCACCATCCTTTTTTATGGAGAGTGAATTGGCAAAAACATTGAACAAAATCATGTGTAATGAAACATAAACCATGTTTTATGTTCATCAACATCTTTTTACATTTTTCACAAGTTTTCATGCATGTTTCCATGTCATTGTTATATCTGTTCTACTACTTATATTAAAATGTCAGCAAACAGGTTAGAACTTTTATTTGTAATTGATAAATTTAATTTTTTTTGGTCATAGATATACTGGACCAAATTGTGAAATAAATATAAATGAATGTGAAGATAATCCATGCCTTAATAGAGGAACATGTTTTGATAATTATGGAGGTTATACATGTCAATGTGCTACGGGATTTGGTGGACAGAATTGTGAACTGGTATTATTATTTATTATACATTGTATTTTTTAAAATAGGAATCATATTAAGTATGCATTAACATGCATACTTAATATGATTCCTAACAATATGTTATTTTTTCTTTAAAAGTAATTATTATGTATTATATTTACTTATTTTATTATAGTTGAAACAAATTTTCCTGTAAATTGAGATGGTGGTTTGTCATTCACCATTTATTTGCCATTGTATGTAATAATAGGAAATTTTTGACCTTGCATTTCTTTATTACAAGTCAACCAAGTTTTCTAACTCAAAAGATAATAATCCTTTGTGAAAATATATAGGTTTTAACATAGCTAAAAAGCAAATAACTCTGAGACAGTGACTCAGTGGCTTTAGTGGGGTTTGGAACCTTTCTAAATATGTGCCAACTTGTAAACCTGTGATGATCCGTTTTGTTGTATTATAAAACTTTTCTAGTGCCCTTTGTATAAAAGGAAAAGCAGTAAATTGGAAAATTTTAAACCTAATTTTATCTACATAATTTTATTCTCTTGTTAGGATGCAGTTTTTTAAACAACTTATTAGTATAATAGAATAAACTTAGAAAAAACTGAATTCAAAGACTGCTCAAAAACCTAATAAATAATACTCTTTCACTTCTTCAGTTTATTTATTTATTTTTTTTTTTTTAGTTAGAGCCAAATTGAAGGTTAGTAACCTTGTTGGTAGACATTCACCTTTGATTTGGTCCTAACTTCTAAAAGTAGAAAATTAAGGAAGAATTTGAAAAATTACTTTTTTACTTCGTCAGAGTTACATTAGTAAGTATCTTTTTTAGAATGAGCAATACTTTATGAACGTACACGGATGATTCAAGCAAAGCATAAAGTAACTTTATAATTTTTTTATTAATAATTCATAGTTAATATTCTATTATTAATTTTTCTTTTGTTTTCAGAATTTAAAAGAATGTAACTCAGCACCATGTCGTAATAATGGTGTCTGTGAAGATTTAGTTGGCAGCTATGAATGTCATTGTTTGCCAGAGTTTATGGGACGCAATTGTGAAATTAATCTAAGTCAGGTTCAGGCACATAATGACTGTGGAGCAACACACTGTCCTCCTAATTCTGTTTGCATTAATAATAATGGAAATCTGCAATGTGTATGTAAACCAGGATTTTCAGGTAATTTATGGTTTTTCCTATAAACATATATTTGTTTAGATCATTAAAGAGAATTCTAATTCATTTTAAAATCAGAAGAAGAGTTTCTATTTATTTTCATATTTTAAAGTTGTTGAAAGAGTTATTGAAGAAAATATCAAGTATTTGCATCAAAATAAGATATGCAATTTTAATTTAGATTAAATCTGCAATTTTTACTACTAAAGCAAGGTTTTTTGATTTTGTGAAAACCTTCTTCTAGTGGATAATTGTATAATCACAATTTGCACGTGCGCGCGCACACACACACACACACACACACACACACACACTGTGATTCAGGAGGAAAGGGAAATAATTTGGGAACTGATTCTAGAGGTTGAAAGAAGGGTAAAGGTTCATCATACAAACATGTGTTTGAAAATGCTTTGTTATTGAGTTATGGCTAGCAAAAAATTCTATCTGGGTTTCCCTGTAATTTTTAAGGTGTTATATGAGGGGTAAACTTGATCATTAATTAATTTGAATACTGTTCATTGTTCTCATAAAATTGTGGTTATGTGTTAATAATAAATATTAGGCAGTTCAGTTGTTTTTGAACTAATTTTGATTGTGCTTAATTATTATTGAGAATCAGGTTTTGTAATGTTTTTTATGTTTATTGTACTTTTAACTGTACCTACATTTTTCCAATTGAATCTGAATTTAAAAATGTGAAATTCTGTTTTGAGTTCTTTGTTCTGAAAAATACTGTATCATCTTGACTTATGCAGAATATGTTGATATGATTTTTGTGTAGCTTTTGCGATGAAAGTACTCCAACTGCAGTGGAACAATACTGAAATAGGTATCCCAGAAGTAGGTATCCTCATTATAAACCATAAACAATTTTGTAGGAATTTTAATAATCTTTGTGAGAATGGTACACTTTCCAGCATTTACATTTCATATGAACGTCAACTAGTACATGATGATGAAAGGGAAAACATTCTTCAGGTGGTACAGTTTCCTACAACTAGTACATAAAAGATTTCTATATGACTAAACATTCCATAAAGTACAGTATAGAGGACATTACATGCTCACAGTCTGTTTCCTTATCAGTTCAGAAAGTTCAACATCTCCATTCTGGAGAATATGCTAGACAACTGCAGTTTTGTCAATGGGTTAACAATAGTTACACAGAATTCCATTCATACCATTTTTAAACAAAGCTTCTTTGCCCATAATGGCATGAACAACAGATAGAATTCATATCGATGGTCTGAAGAAGATCCACCTATTGTAGTTAAATCAAATTTTTCAGCAACGGTTTTCAGTGAATTTCTGGTGTGATGATCATCAACCAGTTAATTGACCCTTTCATACTAGAGCAGTGTTTCCCATGGAGAAATTATATGGAATTTTTAAGTAATGAATTTCTTAGTAGTTAATTTTGCTTGAAAAAACTTTTATTGACAAAAGAAATTGAAATGTATTATCAACGTGATGGAGTACCAACACATTTTAAAAATGAAGTAAGACAATTCTTAGATGAAAAATTTACTTGTAAAGGAATGGACGTAAGGGCTGTTAAATTGGCCACTTAGATCATCAGTTACACCTTTAGATTACTGTTTATGGGAATGGATGAAATGTGAGGTATACAAGCAAAATGTAGACATGATTGATGAACTGATCACTCGCTTTCTCATGCTGCTGCTCTCATCAAGGAATACAAAGTATAAGGAAATGAGTTGAAAATTGCATTATTGTTAATGGTAGAGTTTTAATGGTCTAAGTAATTTTGTTTTAAAATAAAATATTTTTCCTGAATTTTTTTGGGCTACATTCAGCATTTTTAGAGCACTATCTGTAAAATCATACTAAATCATACTAAAAAATATAAATCTGTAATGCAGGCAGGTGGTTAAAACGTGAAGTTTGAATTGTAATTCAGTTTTTTATGTTGAAAAAATACTTATCTAGAAATTTATGCAAGATTTTGAAATATTATGAGGTCAATAAAATTATATTTTGGGTTAATAGAAGATGGCTGAACCATATCACTTTGTCTTAAAATGTAGTAGCCATAAACATTTCATCTTCCTACACTAAACATCTTCAGTAGCCATAAACATCTTTTTGCCTGAACACTCTTGCATAAGCTTTTTGGCCTCATTTGATAAGTGCATTGATTGCTGCTTTGTTTCATCATTATTTTATAATATCCAAGTCTCATCTCCAGTCAGAATGTGGTTAAATATTTCATTTACTTTATTGCAAAAATGATTTTGCTGCAGCAATATATTTTCATTGTGCCTCTCAGACAATAATTTTTGGCATCCAAAACTTGATGTATACTACTGATGTATAACTTTCTGTAAAAACTGAAAATTTAACAACTGTACAGTTGTTTAATATAAGTTTCCAATCTTTTTTTTTTTATTGAAACACTTCTGTTTTCTTACTTATTTAATTTTTTTGATTACTGTTCTGAAAATAGTGACTATTATCGATTCTTTTTTCATGAATGCAACAATTACATGAGTAAATATGTTTTGTAATTTAACTGTGAATCAGAAATAATTAAAAAAAAAAAATCAGTTCTCAGTTTGATCTGTGTTGTATTATACTCTAGATCAAGCCTTACTCTTCTCCATATTAACTAATTTTAATGATTCATTTTTTATAAAGTAGAGAAAGTTCCTCTGGTTATCCAGAAATAAGTTATTTTCCTTACACCTCCATTGGAGAATTTTTTAAAATGAAAATTTATTTTGTCTTTGTTTAAAGATATTTTTCACTTTCTTCCCCAGTGTGATTTGCTTAGTGCTGTGGATATGTAGCTCATGTTTAGGAATATGAATATGTTGTTTCTCTACACTCCTTTACTTATTTTTATCAAAACAGGTTTTTGATTTTTCTTTTTTTTTTAATATGGCCTTTTTTCATAGAGGCAGAATTTTTTGTTAGTAAATCCTTACTTAAAATAAGATTAAAAAATAAATTCGGTTTTAAAATAGTAAAACTTAGAAAATAATACTTTTTAATTATTCTTTAAGTTTGACTTTTTAACAGACGACAGCAAATTAAAAACATATACCAACAAATTTACTAACCCTTAATTTGGTGCAAACTTCTAATCGTCAGATTGTAAAGAATAATTGAAAGAAACTATTTTCTAATCTTTAGGGTTTTTTATTTTATTATTAATAACAGAACTTTTTCAACTTATTGATTTTTTTTTCTTGGAAATGAATAAGTTTTTTAGCATAATTTTATGTTATTTTCTCATTCATTATCAACCATAATCATTATACCATATGCTTATAAAAAAATATATACTCTTTATGGTAGGTCCACCTGATAGGTGTATCAAAGTTGGAAGCCAGTGCTCCAGTTCACCGTGTTTAAATGGCGGTACATGTAATTCACATCCAAAAGATGGCTTCAATTGTTCATGCCTTCCTGGATTTACAGGTGAGAAATAGTTTTCTTTTATTTTATATTGTCAATCTAAATTATGTTTGTATGTTGTTTTAATGTGTAATAACTGCTGAGCACTATTTATTTTCTAACTTATTTATTGCATCTATTTAATAACATATGTCAGAATATATGAATTCATTGTAAGTAAGAATAACTGAAAATATTAATAATAATAATAATAATATGTGCAAACATTTTGCTTATGTGAATAGAAATTTTTAGCTATCAGAAGTGCATATTTTTGATTCAACTGCTTTTATAATTTTTTTGTTCTTCAGGCTAAAATTACTTAATATACTTCTTATAGAAATAATAAATTATTGTAAGTATTTTTGCATTTTATCATGAAATGTAATAGTCTAAAGGCCGATTTAATAACCAAAGTTAAAGAATACTGCAATTTTTGTTTAGATGTGCTATTTTGTAGGTAATAGATAGTAGCAGTTTAATACTATCTAAAGTAATTATGACATGATTTAGAATTAGTTATATTTAATATTTCAAGGATGATTTTTTTTATTGTATTATTTGTCTGAGATCAAATTACTACGATGTTATTTAGTATTGATATAATTCTGTAAAATACTGCAATTTACTTATAAAAATGTTCTGTTCTTTTGTTTAATATACAGTAGTAGATACTCTTAACTTTGCAAATTAAGCAGTAGGTAATAAGGTTAGTGACCAGAAAACAAACTTTTATTTTCTTACTGCAATAACAAGTAACAAAGCTTATGTACTACAATAGTACATAATAATAGTAGTATATACTACAATGTTGTATATTGTAGTATATACTACAATAGTATTATAATAGCTTAATATTACAAGCTAATAACAAGCTTTGAAATTGATTCAATTGAAATTCTTTCTTCCATTACAATCAACTATTGTATTTAGTGCCTGTTCAGAATTTCTTTGGCCCATTTAGCTTTTCATTAAACATAAATGTCTTTTCTTAGAGTACACATCTTGAAACTGGCAAATCTCAGACACTTTCCTATTAGACCATAAAAATTCTGCTTCATCTAATGCATTATCCTTCAGCTTTTTGGGGATAGCTTGTGTTTTCAAGGTGTATTTTAAAGTGTCTGCATTATATTCTTCTATTTAAATTTCTTAATAGACTTTAATACTTATTCTTTTTCATCTTATTTTTTCCAATCTTATTTTCTTTTCCATTGTAACTGGCACATGTTTTGCTCTTATTTTGTGACTTTCTGACTAGTCGTTAAAATAGTAAAAAAAAAAACAAAAACAAAAAACAATCAAGTAGAAAGAAATGTGAGAATTATTAAACATACATGTTGAAATATTTTACTTGTCAGTAACACACATCATATAATACTCTTTGAATAACTAAGTAGTACAATGCACCTGAAAAATTAAATTTTAATTGCGATTTTATTTAAAATATTTTTCATTGCAATACTAACACATATTAGTTATTTAACACTGACATTGTATTGGTTATTATACACCTTCAACTTAGACTTAACTGATTTTTTTAATTAGTTAATGATATAAATAATAGTAAGTAATATTTTGACAGTAAATTTTTTTTAATGTTTGAATGCCATGTGTTTGAATTTAGATAAAATAGATGTTTAAAAACATTCAGAATGTTGGAATGCAGCATTTTTAAAAATTTTATTTAAAGTAAAAGTATAATCTTGGACCATGACATTTACTGCATGCAGATTTTAGGTAGATTTCATAAGAAAGCTACCTATTGCAATACCATGATTTGACTTCCAGAAAATTTTGACTTACTTCAATTTTCACATCCCCCAGACTAAAAGTTTATATATTTGTATATTTTTTTTCAGTTCAAAAGTTTATATATACATTTATATAAATATCTCACTTTCTTGTGGACACGATAACTGCCTTAATTTTATGCCAATCACTTTCAAATTGACACATAAAATGTAATGATCCAAAATCTTGCTCAAGATTGTTAATGGGCAAAATCGGATCATGGGGGTGCTTTTTCAAAAAAACAAAATATTGCTGTAACTTTCTTATTAAGTAAAGTATCAGATTTGTTTAAAGTTCCTACTATTTTTTGGCTAAGGGTGTAAAACTTATTTAAAAAAGTTCTTTGAAATCAGAAACTATTGGCCCAGGGGGTGGAAAAAATAGGGTTTCAAAGACAAAAAAATCATACCTTCCTTACTAGGCACAGTATCGAATTGATTTAAAATGGTCGTTAGTCCTCTAAATATTACCTAAAACTTTTGTCTGAAACAATTTTTGATATGACCAACCCTTACGGCAAGGGATGAGCAAAATATTGCTAGAATTGTAAGAAGATGGGGCTTGTCGTATGCTAAATATGTGAAAACTCTTTTTCACATGTAGCCATTGTCGTATTGTGTAAATTTAAAGTTTTTCTTAAGTTTAAGGTGCAAATCTTTTTTATCCCCTACTTAGCACTTGTAAATCTACCTCTATGGTCAATCTACCTTCCAGCGTGCTGAAAGGATTTTTTCCTTTCTTTTTTTTAGAATATGATTTTGTTGTTTTTTTTTAATTTGTAGTAGATTATGGTATGTACTTTAGTATTAAGCTTTTAGCTCTTTTATTATGTGTTTTGATCCTAGCTTAAAATAAGAATCCAATTTATTTTCTCTTTGTTTAATTTATTAACATTATAACATTATATGTATTTGCATCTAGAATTAAAAAAATTAATTTCATACTAGTTTTAGTAATTAAGCGAACACTGCACCGTGTAAAGAAAAGCATTAAGTAAATAATATATGAAATAAAAATCAGATGCACATTTTTTAACATTGAAAGATATTGCGGCTCTTAAAACAACACTGAATCTGCAGTAAATACAGTAAGTATGCATGTCATTTTAAAAAAAAATGTTTGTGTTTTTTGTTTGTGTGTTCTCTACTTCTGCATGGGTGTGGTATATATGTGATAGGTGTTGTTTGCGAGGCTCTGATTGGAATGCCACCTGACTGGTGTCGCTCATCGCCATGTTTTAATGGTGGCACTTGTATTAATGATGTCATCTCATCGTTTATTTGTCAGTGTCCACCACATTATACTGGGACACGTTGTGAATCTGTTATGATGTGCTCTTCTAAACCGTGCCTTCATTATACCTCTTGTGATGATTATGTGAGTTAAAAAAAATTTAGAATTTTATTATTTTATGTTACGTATTGATTGTGAGACCTGTTAAATTATAATTTTAATATTTCTAAGCGTGAAAGAAGTTATAAAAAAAAATCATGAATTTTATATTTAGGAAATAATTCGGTTTTAATATTTACCTTGAAGTCATGTTTTATTCTATTATGATTTTTTTTTTAATTCTAATAATTCAAAGGTAAAATATTTAAAAATATTATTTTCATTGTCAGTTATATACGCATGTGCTTGTTATTTCTTAATATAGCAATTGTATAGAAAAAAAATATACACAAATAATTTAAGATTTAATTACCATAGAAAGTTTAACAGTATAGTTAGTTAATTTACAAATTTTTTTTAACTTGAAGTTTCAGTTTGTAATTTATAAAATTTATGGCTCTACATGATAGATTTTTGGTATCACTGTTTTTAATAATTTTATTTTAAACTCTAGACATAAGAATTCAAGTATTTTTTAAAGTTTTTGTTTAAGTGTAGTTGTTATTTTAACATATTCTGAATTAATTTATCAGTTATTTAGTTTCTGAATTGTAAGAAAAAAAATGTATCTGGTTATGAAAGGTATGCCTTTTGACAGCTATGTACAGTTTTCTGATGGTTTCAGTTATGATTTTTTCTTTTGGTAGAAAGCTTTATCAAATCAGTACCTAAGCCATTAATGTTTTATTTTGTACAACTCTCAGAAGAAACATAATTACTAGACTGTCCTTCCTACTGAGCTGTAGTAAAGAAGCAACTGTACTACTTTTGAAGCTAGTAACCAGCATGGTAACTTCAGTGGCTGATATAATTACTATGGTATTCATCCAAGGAGAAAAGAATGACTGAATGATAATAATAGAGGAAGAGGAAGACTGAATGATAATAATAGAGGAAGAGCAGAAAAAGGGAGTGTGATCAGTCCATAAAAGGACTTCCTTTGATCAGTTTAGTTTACTGGATTAGTTTTTTCTCCAGAAGGTTATTTGTTTGGATCTCATGCAGACCATTTAAAATCTGTAAAACAAACAACTTTCTTCTGGCCTACCAAGCTATCACGTATAATTTTAATTATAACAGATATTTAAGATGTTTAGTAAGTTGTTGACTGGATTAATTAGTAATATTGTCTAAAAAATGAGAGATTTATCTTTTACCTTGTCACAACATAAAATTTAATTATTTGCCGTAGTTTAAAAACTTATTTCAGATAACTTTTAACTATTTAATTTTGTAGTATCCATTACTTTTTATGTGAATCTTTAGTGTGATAGATTTTTATAATTATGTAAACCTTGAAAAATCATTAAAGTTTACCATTAAAATAATGTAAACTACAGCTACTAACTTAAAAATGACTACACTACATTGATTTCTAAACAAATATGTCCTAAATGCTCTTTTCTTATTTACTTTCCTATAGCCAAACGATTGGCCAGAAGATTTTGTAACTACTATTATGGTCCCAATCGAAAAGAAGAGTAATACATTGAAATGTGAGGAATATAGGACCTTATATCCTTATATGCATGTGATAGCCTTATATCACATCCAGCTAAGATACTACTAAGAGTGTTGAATGGAAAACTAGAGAGAGCAATTGGGGAAGAGCAGTTTGGGTTTAGAAGGGGGTAGGGAACAAGGGATGCAATAGGGTTAATAAGAGTAATTGGAGAAAGATATATTGAAAAGCAAAGAAATTTATACGTGGTCTTCATAGATCTGGAGAAGACATTTGACAGGGTAGAATGGGATAAATTGCTGGGAATCTTAAAGGAAAAAGGAGTCGCTTGGAGGGAAAGGATATTAATAAAAAATCTGTACTTGTCACAGAAGGTAAAAATAAAGATCGGGAATGAGTTATCGGAGGAAAGCAAACTTGGGAGAGGGGTGCGGCAGGGATGTTGCATTTCACCGACTCTGTTCAACTGTTACCTGGAAGCGATAATTGAAAAGACTCTAACTGGTAATAAGGGTGTAAGTATTGGAGGAAGGAGGATAGAGTGCATTAGGTTCACTGATGACATGGCAGTGTTGGCAGAGAGTGAGTATATGATGAATGAAATGTTGAGAAGAATAAATCAAACCTATGAGGAGTATGAGATGAAGATAAATACAAAGAAGACAAAAAGCATGATAATTAGCAAATCAACCAAAAGGGCAACGATTAGGATTGGGGGAAATAAAGGTGAGCAAGTGGCATCCTTCAAGTACCTGGGCTGCACCATTAAGGAAGATATGAAGTGTGATCAGGAAGTTGAAGTATGAATTGCTGGAGCAAAGGAAGCATTCAGCAAAATGAGGAGAGTGCTATGTAGCAAACTGGATCTGCAACTAAGGAAAAAACTTGCAAAATGTTTTGTGTGGAGTGTGGTCCTTTATGAGACAAAGACATGGACTGTCAGGAAGGGAGAGGAGAGAAGATTGTGGAGGCCTTTGAAATGTGGGTTTGGAGGAGATGGAAAAGATCAGCTGGACAGAGAGAGTTCGGAATGAAGAGGTACTTCGTAGAGTAGGAGAAGAGAGTGCGATTATTGAAATAATAAAAGAAGAAAATGCAGTTGGTTGGGTCACTGGCTGAGATGTGACTGCCTGTTGGTGACGGCATTGTAAGGATTTGTAACAGGGAGGAAAGCAAGAGTTCGCAGACAAATGAAAATGATAGACAATGTAAAAAGGAGGGTGGCGATGTGAAAACCTGCATTTGGGCAGAACACTTATTATTATTATAGCTAATCTGCTTCTTTCTTGTCAGTTGCTTAAAGAAATAACCCTAAACTATAAATCATATATAATTTGCATGCTGTTCTTTTGTTACCAAATTTTGAAAATTGTATTAAAAATGATTTTAATAATTTTTTATTATTTTTTATCATTCAAAGCAAGTGATATTAATTAAATTTAATTATACATGTAATTATAGGATAACACTAATAAAGATTGTAGAAATTTTATTCTCAAGTTTGATAATCTCTATAAAGTTTATGTTGAACAGACTTTTCAATTTACATAAATTACTGATTATATTAGTTTAAACTGAACACAACAATGTTTTAATTGTTATGATGGTATTCTTACACCAGAGAAATTCAGTAAGATAATCTGGATAATGAAAGAATGCATCTGAGTTTGGGTTGTTTTTAAGCTTATAACTAACTTAAAAAAAATAATAATAATAATTGTATTGTATTAAGCCTGCTCTTTTTACATTATTTTATTAAGAACTCATTGAAACAACAAGAGTTTGAAAATTGGATATACCATAAAAGGCTGAAAATTAGAGCAAAGTATTTTTGCTCTAATTTTCAGCAAGTGAGAATGACAAATAGAGCAGGCTTTAATTGGGTCAGTGCAATTTTTTTTCTTTCTGATTGTTAAAAGTTATAACAACTTAATATGGGATTTTATGTTTTTAGATTTTAAATGTTGATTTGATTATTAAATCTTACTTGATTATAATCACATCATACTTTTTTGTTCATTATTATTATTACTATTTTTAACAGTGGTTGTATGTAAATTTGTGATTCTATAATAATTTTATTTGAATGAATACCGTTCTAAATCATTTAATAATTTTAATTTTAGGGTTTTTAATTTAATTTGTATAAAAGAAATCTTTTGTGTAATTACATGTTTTTGCTTAACGTGTTATTATTGCACTGTGTTATGGTTACGGTTGCACTTGCACATGTTGTATGTTGGTCTGTATTACTGCACATACAGATGACACCGTCAGGTGGATATTACTGCACTTGTGAACATGGATGGACAGGTACTAATTGTGATGTTCAAATTAATGAATGTTTATCAAACCCTTGTCTTAATGGAGCAACTTGTGTGGATGAATTGAATGGTTTCTACTGTAGCTGCCCACCTGGATTTATTGGTAAGTTTTTATTTTTTAGTAAAATATGTAGCATTAAACATTAGTTTATAGTATCCATAACTTTTTATGGTTAAATTAGTTATAAGGAGTTGTTAGATTCCTATATTGGTATCGTTATTAACTTGTATATGTAGCTTATGTATATATCATAATATGATATTCAAATTTGCAAAGGAAAGGTAGTATTTAATAATTTTTATCTAGTCAGAGCACAGTTTTATTAGTTGCTAGTATACTGTGTCTTTAACATTGGTATCTTTCATTTAAGTTTTATGTTAAATTTCTTATTTCTTTTTTTTTTCTTTACTATCAAACTGTATCTTAGATAAGACCCTTCAAAAAATATCGCCACTTACTTGTTTCCCTTCATAACCCTTCCTAAAGCACTCTTGGAACATTCCACACTTTTTCCCGTGCTTTTTTTACCCGGTTTATCTCTTTTATGATAGTCTTCCTCTCCGAGTTGAACAAACTCTCTTGTAGCCATTTTTCTCTGCTTTACCCTCATTACATGCCTAAATCAATATTTTGGCCATCTTACTTGTTCAGTATTTTATTCAGATTTCCCATAATTACAACTAGTTAATTTCTCATCCTTTCTTTCTTTATGTTACCAATCATATTTCTTAAAATTTTCATTTCTCAGCCTAGGTAATTTTTTTTTAATCTATGGTTGCCTATGTACTTAAAAGTGTAATGACATGTAATATGAGTGAAGATAGTATCTACTTACATTGACTTTGGGACATTACCACTCCTCGGCAAGTTCTAACAGCTGTCAGTCATTGGGTTGCCCTGCCATCTTCCAAATTTAATCTTCCATTTTTCCTTCATCTCACTCTCTAAATATACAAAAATTTTAAATATATCCAACTCATCTTCTCTCATAAATTAAGTGCTTATTTTTTTTTTTATTCTCATACTTCGTTAGAACTATTTTCTTTTTTTATTCTTGTACTTCAAGTCAGAACTATTTTCTTTCTTTTTTTTTACTCTGTTATTTTTCTAAATCTCATCCTTCTTCTATCTCTCTCTATTCCGTAATTGAATTGTTTTTGTATATCCTTCTCACTTTCTCTTAGTATCATGAAATCATTTGCGAATAACCACAATTTATCTTCCTTATTTTCAGTGTTTCATTCATTCTTGTAAGTCTCATTCGTAATTATATGAAACAGAAGAGTTGACAACATTTCTTTGCTCGAACCTGGTCCTTAGATTAAACCATTCAGAAACTTTAATTCTTGTTTGTACTATTTCGAGATATTTGCAGTGTCTGCAGTGATAGATATACTCTTATTATCACATTTTGTACCAGTGAAAGCTTCATTCAAATTTAAATATTTTTTAGTTGTTTTTCGCCTTTTACTGTGTGCAGAAAGTCTCATCTAAGCTTCTACATTTTGCATTCTTATTATTATTCTGCTTTTAGTAGATTCAACTTTCATAGTGTTCTGAGTACCATTCTGTGATAAATTTTGCTTACCACATGTGGTATTGTGTCCTACCGATCCCCACTTCAATTTTTCAACTCCTCCTTCCAAATGCAGTGGAAGTTATACCAGTTTAAACTTCTAAAGAGCAACCGAGTACTTCTAAAGAGTACTTTTTACTTACTTTCTTTTTATTTTCTAAGTTCTTTCATATTCTTCATCTATCAGGATTTATGAAATTTGTTTATCATTCTGAAGAAAACATTCTTAATTTATACAGTTTTTGAATTTTTTTTCTTAAGTTGATACATTTGGATCAAATATAAAACAATATTTTTTTTGTTTATATAAAGGTTCAGTATATTACAAAATAAATGAACTTGGCACATGTTTGTAATAAATTCACAAATTCTATTACTTACAGCAGTTGATGCTAATTTAATATTCAGTTAATGCAACTTTCTTTTCCATATTTGTTAATCTGTACATATCATTATAAAGAATAGTTAATTCTAAAGCTAATTAAGGATTTATCACATGATGTGGAAAAATTATTCTTGTTCTATTCACAATAATAGATAACAGCTACTTCTGTCACAAATGTGCTACCTTGGTTGTTAAAAAATTAAAATTTTTAAATTGAAACCCTAGTTCTTAAAAATTATATTTTTTTTGTTACAATTTTGGTTTTTAGTTTTCATATAATTTTCTTTTTTTTAACTAGTATCTATATAAGAAAGTTTGTATAGGTATATTCAGACTATGTTTTATTACTTGATCTGTAATTTTAAAAAAATTAAAAAAAAAAAAAATTTTATGTAATTTGTAATTTTACCATACAATTAACTAACTTAACTCTTGGCAGATATTTACAGTGTTTTGTAAAATTAAAAAATTAAAAATAAAGGTGGATTCTGGTTAAATATTTCAGAAGGAAAAGTACTATTTAGTCAGTACTTTTACTCGTAATTAATACATTTTTTATATTAAGAAGAAAATGATTATAGCTGTTTTCAGATTTTTTTTCATTTTTGAAGGGTCTCATCTCAGGTTCATTATGCATACGTGTCAGTTTATGGCAAACAGTAAAACACACCCAGTATGAATTTTCACTCTGGGTTACAGTGAAGTTACAAAACCATTGTGCTTAGATAATACTATTAAGCAAAGGTTTGTTAATTATTGTTAATATTCTTGTATTTGTAAGTTTTGTAGTTAAAAATTATTCATTTTACTCTTATTCTTTCATGAGATTGTCCTTTTGTTTAATATTAATTTACCTTCAGTACTGTGTGTTACACATAGAATTTAATAACAAATAGTTTTGTTACCTTTCATTTGAAGAGTTTAGAATTTGAGTGGAATTTTTTGTAACTACAAAATTCACTTTCAAAAGCAACAAGTCATGTTGAGATTGAGTGTAAGTTATAAACATGATTAAATAATATTTTTATCGTCCAATATGTGATTATACTAAATTGAAGCTAAAAGTATTTTTCATTAAATAATATGTGTATTGCGGATTATTAAGTTGCTCTTTAAAGCCTTTGTAATTACTTGATTATTAACAAAATGTATCTTTTCAGGACTGACTTGTCAAAACAATATTGATGAATGTATTTCATCTCCTTGTCAGAATGGTGGATTGTGCATAGATGGAATTAATGGTTATACATGTAATTGTACTGAAGATTTTTCAGGAACTAACTGTGAACAACCATATGATGCATGTTACTTTAAACCTTGCAAAAATAATGGAACATGTAAACATGATTCTAAGCAATCACTGAGGGATTATTATTGCCAGTGTACTACAGGTACAAGATTTTAAAATACTTTTATACACAAAATTTCTTTACAAGTAATGTTAATTTGTTAAAATAAATCTTTTTATTGCAGGTATAAGTGACATGCTTTCTTTTAACCTTGGTTTTGATTAGTTTATGTGGGACAAGATATACATTTGCAGAATGTATATTTGTCTTGTCTGGTTAAAAAATCTGATGTCAACACCATATGACTTCCTTGTACACCGATTAAATTACATATATACATTTTTTCTGCACTTCATTTGAAAGTGAGATACGATCCTCCAATTCTTTAATAAAGTGGACAGTTACACAATTACGTAGTGGTGGACACCATGTTGCATCACATTTTTTTGTGGTGTCCATTTCAGCATTTTATATTAGTGTATATATTAATTTTGTTTTGTGTCACTCAATTAGTTGTATGGTGTGAGAACATGTCGGATCCGTATCCATGCGCACATCGGTTCGAATCCGACTACATATAGATATATTTTTTAACTTTTTTTTTAATTTAAAAATATTAATTATTAATAATTATTAACCTCTGTAAAAATGTTTGAATTAAAATGAAAAGTACATAAAATTTTATTTCAATAATAACTTCTGATTTTTTTTATTGTTATTATTGAATTATTGTTTATTGTAATTTTTTTTACAATCAGAGGTTATTAATTATTAATAAATCAATATATTTAAATTTAAAAAAAAAGTTAAAAAAAATATATGTACATGAGGTCAGATTCAAACCAATGTACCTTTCCCATGTAAGAAAAAAAATAACCACAGTTAAAAAATATTCACAATATTTTATCTCTACCAAACTTCAGTGATATCATTTTTATAATTCATATAGTATAAATACAATTAAATAATATTAATGCTGTTATATGCACATCAGCTTGAATACTGATCAAGTACTCTTTGTACTTAAGTTAACAAATTTTATATCAACGGATAAGAAAATTGTAGGTAGGTTACAGTGCTTTCTTAATTTTGTCTTTTTGTTAAAATTGGTATTGTAGATTTTTTGTTTAGATTTCTAATCTGCAGAATTTATACAGATATGAAATCTATTATCTCCTGTAATCAGCCTGTTACAGATGAATATTTTCACTTATTTATTTTTTTAAATATCTATCTTTCTGTCCTAAAAATTGAACATATTACTCTTTTGTAATATACTAATATCATTAATATTTGTTTCATAGGTTTTGAAGGTGTAAACTGTGAGATAAATATTGATGATTGTCTTAATGTTGTTTGTACGGATGGTAAAGTGTGTGTTGATGGCATAAATAATCATGAGTGTCGTTGTCCAGTTGGTTTTACTGGTGAAAATTGTACAGTTGAAATTCAGATGGATATGTGTCAGTCACAGCCCTGCAAAAACAATGGTACTTGTCATGAAGGAATTGGTAATTACACATGTGCTTGTGCTCCTGGTTTTACAGGTCAGTATTATTATATTTACTTTTTTGTTATTATATTTCAGTTATCCTTTCCATCATCTAATTATTATTGAATCGGGTTGCAGATAAGAAATTTCTGTTGTATGTAGTCCTTTTACCATTTCTTCTCAAAAATACTCTTTATTTCTGTTCTTTTATTAGGTATGACTATAGTATAATTCCTTCTACCACTCTTGTGGCACTACATCACACTTCTGAGCATTCTTTCATTTGTTGGCTTTCAGTAGATGCCATTATAGATACAGTAATGTTTGGTTACTATTGATTAAATGTTTAGAATGATAAAGTCGATCAAGAATCCCACTGATTGTGAAATTAGGGCAATTATGTATTTTTTAAATGCAATAAATTTTAAACCAGCTGATTTCATCAGCAGATTAATGATGTTTATGGTGAAAAAACTATGAGTGATGGAATGGTTTGAAAGTGGGTGCAGCACTACATTGATGGATACAGTACTGTGAATGGTGAGTAAAGAATATTATTCCTACTCTTCTATTGTGAATAAAGATTTGCTTATTTGAGTGGATGAGAAAATTAAAGAAAATCCATGTATTGAGTTTCCTGAAATTTCATGAACAGTTTTACAGTTCTGCATGAAATCGTAACGCTAAAACTAGGCTATCACAAACTCTATTCTCCTTGGATGTTGAAAATGTTGACAGAGTTATACAATATTTACCTTGGTATAATTATGATGCCAGTATGAAAAATGTTGTCCAACAGTGATTATCTTCACTTACAGCACCATTATTTGAGGAAAGAGTGAAAAACTGATTACAAGATATGAAAATTGCCTTAATAATGGAGAAAATTATGTTTTAAACTAATTTCTTCTGTAAAAGTTTCTTCAGTATCTTTTTTCTATAATTGTTATAATTAAAATATAAGTTGTGTTATGTTGATTTTTCCCTAAATTTTTATTTAGTATACAGTTGTCCGGACTAATGTCTACAGACCTTTAAGGTGAAGCAGAAGGGGATTCTTTATATACTTCATTTCTATTTTCTTATTTATCTATAATAGAATGGATAACTCCTGAAATGTCAATGAAGTAAGCCGGTGACTTAAAGTAACCATAAAAACTTGGAAGTGATTGGTATTTGTTTGTATTCATTTAATAGATTGTGAAGTTTTTCAGGTGTCTCATAGAACTTCACTGTAGTGCAAATGATATTGCTCAATGTATATTTAAAATTAAATGCACATTATTTATTTGTTGATTTTTTTTTTTACCTAATTTAATCCTGAAAGCTTTAATGAAAAATATATTAATGAGTATGATGTAAAAATTAACAGGAAAACCGACTATGAAAATTTGATGTGTACCACTGAACTGTATCTACATGCTTGTAGAAAAAAAAAATTTTAGAAGAATATAAAACTTGGTCCGAGTAAGATGACAGACTGCACTCTTTACAATCTGGTGCTTCTGCAAGAAGCACCTGGCACATCTCAGTAATAACATTCTAAAAATTAAAGGGTGAAGTAAGGATAAAATACTTACCCAAAGTTGATTTTGATAAATTAGTTTTTACATAATCACAAAATTTGAACAATATTATGTATTGTTTCACATGATACTAAATATTAGGCATATATGACTAAATACTGTAAAGCAAACTAAATACTCTAAATGGTACTAAGAGTTCTAAATGCTGTTGGCATCTTTTTTTGGTTAATAATAACTTAATGCCATAAGAAACAGCAAGATTTTTATGGAATAATTTCTTTGAAAATAAAAAATAGAAACTTCATGAGTACCAATTTTTGTTATCAGTTGTGGAAATGATACAAATAGTTTATTAATTAAAATCAATGCAACTCTTTTAGTGGTTCATTCCTGAAACATGTAGATGTTATATTTTTATAATGTCATCTTTCTTTCACAAATAGATAAAATTTGTAATAAATTTGAATAACTGAATAAAATAGTATTTGTAGTATTAAATATAATCCAGTAATGTACACATTTTTATTTATTTACAGGACGCAACTGTCAGCAGGATATCGATGAATGTGTTTTGAATAAGAGTTTGTGCAATAATGGAATATGTGTTAACAATCATGGTATAATAATTCTGTATATTTGAAATTATAATCTTTGATAAGTTTTAAGATAGAATTAACTTTTATTTTTTTATAATAATGTGTTAAAGTATTTATTTTCATAATATTTCTGATGAGAAGTAAGAAAAGGAAAATTATCAGATTCCTATCGGAAACATATTTAAAAAGATTGAAATTAAATGGCGTCCAGCTGCTGTTGCAAGAAGCATTTATATTGAATTTTATAGCATAGTAAATTTTTATCCAGAAAGTCACTTAACAGACTTTGAGATAGAGTAAACTATCTTAGAAAACTGTTTAGAAAAAACTCTCAAACATAATGAATTTGTACAGCATTTGTATTAAAAAAACCAGGTGCAGAAAAATGGTTGCATTATTATTGATGGTTATTACTATTCTTAAAAATGATTTGCTTCCTTTTGATGAAGTGTATATTATTAACAAAGTATAATTCCAGTTATTAGATACATATACAGTTAGAATAGCAGAATTGAGAATTCTTGGAATCGATGTAGATTCTTTAAACAAAAATTTGTGAGAATCTGCTGAGTATGTTGAGTTTTTAGGTTTGAGTTTTGAGTATGTTGAGTTTTTTGAATTTTTAGGTTTTATTATTTTTTTTAGAAAATAATAAATGAAAGAAAATAGCCTCTTAGTGTTATCCATGCAATTATTACAGATATCAGAAACTAATGAATGGTTACAAAAAAATTACCAATAACTTTCTCATCAGAGTTAACTGTTCAATGTCTTAGATTAAAAATATGGATCTTTAGAATAATTCAGATGTTAATTTTCAGTATTTTCTAAGGTTTGTGTTGAAAATTCATGTAATTAACTTAAAAAGAGTGTATTATGAGCTATATAGGATGTTATTAAAGTCCTGATTTTCAGTTCGGTTTATGTTTAAAAAAGTATTGTCAGAAAAAAATGAATAGGTTTATAAGTGTCTGTTAAATAATTAAATAAATTCTTGTTTGTATTTTTTTAATTTCTAATAGCTTTAATTGAAAAACTCTCATTAACTGAAGAAAGCTGTTGATGGTTGTGTTAATTTCTTATTAAATAGCTTGATAAACTGGTTGTGGGTTGTTATCCTTTTTTTATATTTATCAACAATATAATAATTTTTTTATATTTTGTATGCGAAAGTAGTTGCATGATTTATTTAGGCCTAAATATATTGGTATTACTCATTGTATAATTTGAATAATTATTTTGTTTTAACAATGACTGATTTCAAAAAGCATTTTAAACATATTAAATGGTTCATTTTTTTTTAACTGAATTAATTTATAAAAAGTATTCATATTTCATCATGGCAATCAAGAAACTAACTTGTGTGTGTTTTTTCCAGGAAGTTACCAGTGTTTCTGTAGACCTGGTTATGCAGGGGACCATTGCAATCTTGATTTTGATGAATGCTTGTCACAACCATGTAAAAATGGTGCTACATGTGAAAATTTAGTTAATGATTTCAAATGCAAATGTACATCTGGATTTACAGGTATTCCTCAGTAGCTGAATAATGTTTTTAAAATTAGTTATGATGTTTATTTAGTTTATTAGTTTTTGATGAAGGAAATGAATATAATTCATTATTTCCCATAGAAAAGGATACATTAATTGGTTGCTTTATATTATTTGTCCAACTTTTATAGTGTAATGGTAGCATATGTCTCTCTCATATGAAAAGTTCTGGGTTCAAAACCTGGTCAGGAATTGATACCTTTTGTTAGGCTACTATCAGAAATGGCATCTTGTTATAAAAATTTCACCAATCTCTCCCACCTGACATCATAAAATATTGGGGAAAACGAGCATTAAAAGACAAAAACTCTCTTCTTGTCTTTTTTATGATTGAAACATGTAAAATATCAAGATGCAGATGATAGAAGAGTTTTTTCTCTGATTGTAATGATGTTCATTTATTTTACTGGCAGTCCACTTGAAGAATAGTGTGAAGTTACGTCTCTTGTAGAGCTGAATAATTTTTATACAGTAGTATTGGCTTGTTGATGTGTTGCAGATGTTCAGCTCATGAAGAAAGCAACAAGTAACCATTTCACTCCTTACTTTTTTTGTTTTTCACTACTAGTATTGTCAGTGTCACACGGCACACATCCAGAAGATAGGAGAGTTCAAGCCATACTTTTACCAGGATGTCTGGAGTAATGAAATCAACAGCTGCTTCATTTCTGTTCCTTAAATAGCTAGATCAGAGGCATATACATAAGATTCTTTATAAAACCCCCTAGGCAAAAATCATATATATAGTCAGATCAGCTGATCTTGAAGGTCACCTTAAACAAGCTCTGTCATCATTTGAATGAATGGTAAACATTCAATCAGTCCCAATTTGTCAAATAGAATTCTCTGGTCCATCTTGTAGTTGAAGAAGAACCATGTACTCAGCATATCTAAATAAGCAACTCCTGTTATACTTAAGTGAAAAAGAATGACCCATAAACTTGCCTGGATGTTGTATAGAAAACATTTAATTCTGGAGAGTTCCTATCACATTGTAAGAGTTCATGAGGATTTTCTGACCGCCAGATACCGACATTATATGTATTAACTTTGACACTAAGATTAAATGTTGTCTCATTACTAAAAACAATATGATAAAGAAAGTTGTCACAATTTTAATCGCAAAGTTGGCACACATAGCATAGTCAGTAGGGTTCAAATCCTTTAACAGCTGCAAACGATATGGACACATATGTAAGCTTTTCCTTAAAATCACAGGCATTATTGTTACTTCACGACTGGCCTTCCTAACAGATTTTTTAGGATTACAGAGAAATGAGAAATGATATTGGCACGTGGAGGATCACAATTAAACTTTCTGCAAAAGATAAGTTGAACTGTAAATACAGAAAATACAGATTTAAATTTAGCAAACTGCAAAATATCGAAGGCTTTCTGTTCAGGAGTCTTTGCTAGTGGCACTGTCAAGTGGAATGATAGAAAATTAATCTATGGCCATGCTCACAATTAAACTGTCCTTTTTCATCTTTGATTCTAGCTTTAAATCAACACTACATCTCATTCATGAGATAACGAATTAAAACCCTAATATTCTTTTTTGTAATCCTATGTATTTATATTGTAAATTTCTTCTTTTTAAATTTTTTATAATAACTAGCAGACCTGGTAATGCTTCACTGTTGCTAGATTTGAGTATATATATATATATATATATATATATATATATATATATATATATAGATTAAATGAACACAATTGAAAGTTTGATAAAACATTAACAAAATGATCATTATGGAACTTTACAAAATTTAACCTTCTCTTTTCCCCGTTCCCCCTTCCTCCTCCCCTTTCCTTTTTCCTCCTTTCCTCATTTTCCTTTTTCCTATTCTCATTTTAACACATTCCCTTTTCCCATTTTCAATTTCCCCCTGTTCCTCCCACATTCCTTCCCCCATTTCTCCTTCCTTTGTTTCCCTTTCCCCCTTCCTATTTCTATCCTTCCCCTTTTCGTTTTTCTCATTTTCTCTTTCCATTTCCTTTTTCCTGTTTTCCCCTTTTTTCTGTTTTTCCCTTTTACCTTTTTCGATTTCTCCCGTTTTCCCTGCGTGTAAATTGGTCCAGTAGTTTTTTAGTCTATAGCTGACACGCATATTGGAAACATTGAAATTGAATCATAAAATATTTATTTTAGTGTGTGTTGCTTTTACGTCCAACAGATAGTGCTGTTTTTAAAAAAAAGCATGTTTTTTGTCTGTCACAGGTGTGAGATCTTCGATATGTAAAAACATGCACATATTTGAATGCAATGTTGTGTCAAAATTTTAAAGCAGTTGGTGAAGAACTTTTGAAGATTTAAGATTTTGAACAAACAAACATTTACATTTTTATTTATATAGCTTTTTAATTTTTATTATTTTTGATCATTTTTAATTAATTTAGCTTATTTTCATATTTACAGGTCGGGTATGTAATGTTAATATAAACGAGTGTGAATCCAACCCATGTCAGAATGGAGCAACCTGTAAAGATGGAATTGCATCATTTTCATGTTATTGCCCTACAGGATTTACTGGACTCTTGTGTGAAACAAACATAGATGACTGTGAAGTGAGTAGTAACTGCAATGAAATTTTTCAAAATAATTTTTATGTATAAAGATTAATGTACTAATAAAAAAATGTTTAAATTATTTTTTACAATTTCACAAGAGAGAGCTTAAAAATGATTGTTTGTTGGTGATGCATAGCTTGCTTCTTCTCTTGCAAATTTAATTGTAGCAAAAATATGTGATTACATGACATAGTGACATGGCATAGTGATTAAAATGTCATAGAGTTATGTCAATAATAAGGTCTACACTGCTACCTGCTGGCCACTCCACTACTAATGTATTTTTTTATCTGAAATTGGTCTTCATTGTACTCCATCTATGATGTTATGTTTTTTTTAAATTTTCTTTACAAAGATCTTTATTGACAATGTTTTCTTTTTAGTTTTTTTTTTTTATCTTAAATAATAAAAGCTATTTATTTACATTGTACCAACATTACTTGATATTTTCTTTTTGACCCTGCTTATTTTTCCTTTAAAATACTGAATTCATTGCCTCAAATTTTCAGGTAGTCTCTACCAATTTTATCTAAGAGGGCTATTCAAATAGTAATGATAATAGTGACCCTGAGGGAAAAATTTCTTGCGATGGGTGGTAATACTGAATACCATCGTGTAGCACATTCTTTTAGCCATCTATAACGATCAGTTTCAAGTCGATTGGTGCAGTGAGTGGACATATGTGACAATTCGCTTAACGTGCGTTAGATATTCGCCTACCATGTCCAGGATGGATAAAAAGTTAGAGCAAACTTGTAATGTGAAATTTTTAGTGAAACTTGGGAAGAACTGAAAAGATGCATAAGAAGTATTAACTACTGTGTATAGTGAACATGTTATGAACCAGGTGACCTTCTACAGTTAGTTGTTGAAGAGAACAGAATGGTAGAGGAATCCTTAGGTATGTACTCCTGGGAAGTGATTGAATACAAGTGACAAGTGCTAGTTATCATAGTTTGGTAATTACTAGTGTAATCTGACTGATCTCAAATCGCTGAAGTTTGCGAGATTTTTTTTATCAAACGTAGTGCTTTTTATAACATTTTAATGCAATCAATGCAATCTACTTGAAGTTGATTGAGGTTAACACGGTTCGCCAGAATTGGTGTCCTTTGTTGGCAGGTGTCAGCTGTTCTCGTGAGATTAGGTTGAACTCCTGCCAGAAAACTTAGATTTATTTTAATAGTTGCTTAGAAAAATTTCTTCAACTGTCTAGTTGTAATACAAGGGGGAATCTTTTCCTACTCATCTCCTTTCCTGTTACAGATTTTCCAAAATCCCCTGGATCTATCCAATCTGGGCCCTTCTCCCAATCTAACCCCTAACCCCATCCTAAAATCCGCTCCCATCCAAATCCTTCCGTTTCCGACGAGTCTTGCCAAGTCCCAAATTTTTGATCCCCAACCTTTTCAAATCCGTCCCCGGATTTGGGATCATACATTTTAACCCCCTCCCCCGAGTGGGGTATCAAAATATAAGTAATCAGGCATAGATTTCATTTCTGAGGTCAGATAAACACTTGGACAGACATTATGGACGAAATGAGTGAACAAAGCTTGTTGGAGAATTTGGGATCCCTTGTTACCCCCATCTACTGGAGTTTCACTAGGTGCTATTATTGGTGTGCCACAGAGAAGAGTCACTGATATGAAAGGCAAGAAGAGAGTTCTTCAGGTGTCCTCCTCAGAGGAGGAAGAAACCCCAGTTGTGCGGCTAAAGGAACTGACGAATAAGCTGGGATTAATTAACGTTGTTAGCATTGAAACGAAACATAGGCCCGGGATTAGCCAGTTATGTAATACAGTATGAGAAGGAGCTAGATGAAATATTTAAGGGGCTGAACCTTTTAACTGAGTGTTCCCCGCTGTTGGGATTTATAACACAGGCTATGCAAACTGAACCATCCAAAGATCCAGACAGTGGGGTCTTAGCAGGTGAACTGTTCCGCTCAGGTGGCTAACTGAAATCCTAAACAGAATTATTGTGGTGAAGGACAAGACAGAAGTGAGTGGGGATACCTGTCATTTCATCAACTTAGCCAGCAGGCAGAGGGCTGACAGAAACAAGTACCCAACATCAAAGCTGAGCCCAGGAGACATTGTATGTGATGTCTTGTCATTAATGGACAATGAAACTGATACATCACAGAAGAGTAAATTCAAGATTTATTATAATACAGCTTGTGGTGACCATGAGGCGTTGAACAAGATTTTGAAGTATGTGAGGTACGTCTTGGTGAAGTCTCCGAACCCAGTATTCTTTTTGGCAGGAAGTGCATTTGGCGTACTGTTGAGGAAGATGCTTGTGTATCTCTTGATACATTGGTGTTGACATACTTTTCACATTGGAACCGAACAGTTATACTGTGGCCAAAAGTGAATGGTGTGCCGATGTGTCAGGAGATGTAACCATGTTAAACGTAAACAACTGCCGCTCTAACTTTGTTGGCAGTTGTTCCACAGATGGCACGGGGATGTCTGCTGTTGAGTTGACAAGTGCTGTGCTGATTGGGACATACATCAGCTCCAACTGTGATCTTCTGGAATACGAGAACTACATTGGACAACTACAAGACATAATAGTTAGATCTCCAAAAAAAGTGATATTAGTAGGCAATCTTAATTGTAAAACTGCGATAACAAGTAGTAATTACACTAATCACAGGGGTGAAATGCTAACCGAACTTATGCAAGCTACTGGTCTCTATTGTTTGAATGACAACACTGCCGACTTATGAGGCCAGGGTTCATAAGTCGGTATTGGACCTCACTATCTTAGATGGAAGATGGGACCACAACAGGTGCAGATGGAGGGTCCATACTGAAGAGACCACGAGCGATCACCAAGCTACACTGCTGGAAGTAAGTGACACCTCGTTTAGTACAGTAGGAAGACAGAGACAACAATGTTTTATGCATAGATAGGTTGCAACAGTTGTTGCTAAGATTTCTAACAAGATCAGAGATGGGAGTTAGTTAATGCCTGAGGTCCTTCAAGATTTAAAAATACAAATATTCTCACAACTTCCAAAGGATAACAGAGCAGACAAACAGGTATACTGGTGGACAGTTAAAATTGCTGAATTGTGACAGAACTTATAGTGGTTACAATGCCGGAAGCAATGCTTGTGAGTAGCTGGTGGCTATGTGTACGAAATAGCAGCAAGTAACTTTGTAGTCTGCTGACATTCTCTAAATTATGAGATAAAACAGTCCAAGATAACCAAATGGAGGGAGCTCTGTGTTAATCTGGATGTGAATCCTTGGGGACAGGCCTACCAAATAGTCATGAAACGTTTTGGCAGGCATCTTCCCATCCTCTTGGAGGAAAATGTGGAAAGACAGATCACAAGATTGTTTCCGGGAGAACAAACCAGAGTAACTGAGGTTGTAGAATGTGAAAGAATATGCTTCTCTCAGGATGAGGTCATCGCGGTCATACTTAAGCTGAAAGATAAGAATAGTCCTGGACCAGATGGCATTCCGGCTGCCATACTTAAGGGCTTGGCACACGTGGTTCCCTGGGAGATGCTAGCAGATATAACTAACCATGGTAGAGAGGATGCTGGTGTTCTGCGTTGTGGAGGAGCTAAACACGAGTGCTAGCATTCATGAAAATCAGTTCAGCTTCTAGCCTGGCCGATCTACATTGCAAGCCATCCAGATGACAGTGAATTGGGCTGTCGCTGTCAGACCGGGGACCTGGAGAACAAGAGGAATGCCCATATATGTGATACTAGACGTACATAAAGCCTTTGGGTCTATTTCTTGGTAGTCGATTAATTGGTAGTTATTACTACCAATTAATTGGTAGTAATTGGTAATTCTTGGTAGTCGATTGAGGGCCAAGGGAATTAGCGACTACCTAAGAAGGCAGATCTGGGAGTATTTATCAGATCGATGGATTACTGCTGATACACAGGGAGGCACCCTATGCTCCCAGGTGTTCTGAGGAGTACTGCAGGAGTCTACTTGGCCCCTTTCTGGCTACTGGTGTACGATGGGGTGCTCGACCTCTGCCTGCCAGGTGGTGTGGAAACAGTAGCATATGCTGGCAATCTTGCTGTCATTTACCAATGGCAGGATGGAGGCAGAACTTGAAGTGATTGGGAACACAGCCCTAGAGATTATTAATGACTGGATGCAAGAGAACAGACTGGAGCTGTCTCCACAAAAATGTGTATATACGACGCTTTTGGGAAGGAGAATAATAAGGCCAATAGATCTTAGACTGGGTGGGCAGCCGCTCAAATTTAAACTGAATATCATATATCTGGGTGTAAATATAGATCACACTTGTAAATTTAGCCAGCACATAGTCAAAAGCTATGGAAGGGCTGAAAATACCTTGAAGGCCCTAAATTTGTGGTTATAACACAGAGAGCTCTGCGAGCATCAAAATGGAAAATGATTATGTCTGCAGTCACATCAACCCTGTTATGTGCTGTGCTGGTTTGGGGTCCAGCAGTTAGAGTCAGGAGGAATCCAAATAGATTAAAAAGTGTACATAGGCGAATACTTCTTGGAGTCATATTTGGCTGCAGAACCATCTCTTACGATTCCGCATGAGTCATTGCATCACTACTTCCTGTGGATTTACAGGTTCAGGAACCACGCTTAGGTATGAAGGAATGGACAAGGCAGAAGCTAATGCTATAGTCTGGGACATAGGCAGTGGTTCTGTGTGGAGTAGAAGATTGGTTCCAGATTTGGATGCATCGATGAGAAGGAAGACTGGTGTGGTTAATTTTTGCATTATGCAGACACTCACTGGTCATGGTTCCTTTGAACATTACCTTTACAGAATAGAGAAGCAGAGTTCTCTCTGCTATATGTACTACAATGGGGAGGACACAGTAGAACATACGTTGTTCTTGTGTGTGGAATGGGATGTTCTGAGAACTCAGTTGGGTTTGGATGGGTGCGACCAGAAAGTTTGGTACAGCATATTTTAACTTCCAACAATAACTGGAGGGCATACAATGTGTTTGTAGCATCTGTTCTATAAGCTAAGGATGCAGAAGACTGAAGTGAAGAAGGGGTCATTAGATTAGGGCTGGGCAGATAGCTTCGGCTGTGAGGGCCGGTATGCTAAAGTGTGCTGTTTCCAATGATCGTTCGGAGACTCCTGGGGAGTTATAGGCCAAGGATAAAAAAAAAACAGGACCAAGACCCGGCTGCCAGGTGGGTTCCAGGAACAACATAGTCGACCTCGATTACCCTTCCCTGGCAGTTTGAGGCAGGCAAATGGACAACTGAGTCCCGGTTCTTGGAGGGGGGGGGAGCTCAGTTAACCCCCTGGGAATTTGAGGCAGGCGCAAGAAAAGATCCAACTGGAGGACTGACCTGCCATACCGGACTTACTTCCTGCAGTTGGGAAGACCCCTGAGTTAGAAGGACATTCTCCTGGGTCGAGTTTTACTTAACTGTATGTCCAGCACAGGGGAGTAGGGTTGGGTGACCTTCTACAAGTGGTATAAAGCATTTGAGGAGAGTAGAGAGAGCATCGCTGATGAACTGCACAAGGGGTGTCCTTCAGCATCTTGCACCAAGGTTGTAAAGAATAAGCTGCCACTATTGTTCGCACAGATCGACCAATTACCAACAGCTTGCTGCATGTCTAGACATTTCAGTTGGCAGTGCATTTTTGATTTTGCACAATGATTTGGCCGTGTGACGCATGTCTTGCAAATGGGTACCCGTGCCTGCTTGCACCGGTGCAAAAGCAACATGTCTTCATGTGTGAAGATCTGTTATCGCGGTTTGGTGGGAAGCAAACGAAGAAATGAATTGAATCATAACTATAGATGAATTATGGTTGTATCACTACAATCCGGAACTGAAACAACCAAGTTCTCATGGGAAAAGGTTGCAGTCACCACCTCTGAAAAAAGCAAAGATGAGTTGCAGCGCCGGTAAGGTTATGATGATAATCTTCTTTGATTCTGAGGGTTTTTTGTACCAACATGCTGTTCCTCAATGCCAGACAGTCAAGGTTGAGCTTTACAAATCTCTTTTGATCACGATGTTGCATCATTTTAAGAAAAAACGGCCGCACAAGTACATTAATGAAATTTTACTGCATCATGACAGTGTACAGCCCCACGTCGCTCACACTGTAGTTCATTTCTTGAATGCTCACAGCATCACAACTACCTCACCTACTGTATTGTCCAGATTTTTGGCCCCTTACGACTTCTGGCTGTTCCCTGAAGTCACATTTCCACTCAGAGGATGGAAATTCATGACCAATCATGAGCTCATCAAATGTGTGAAGGCGCACTGTAATTTATCTTGATCATAATAACAATTTTTTTTAGTGGCTGTTACTTTTCCTTTTCCTATTGTAGGTCAACAGTGAGACCAAACCGTATATTTTTAAGCTTAAATTTAATTTAAGCTTTTATTTTTAACCTTATATTTTTTTTATTGGCCCCTCAATACTGTATCCCAGTCAAATTTTATTAGCAAGTGTTACCACAACCTTATCTGGCAATGTAGGGATGGAACAAGCTACACTTACTACAAAATGTGGTGAAATTCTGGTTACCAGTTCGAATTCAACAAAGGTGCTGCAGAATATGTGGAGATTTCCTGAAATATATGAATTGCTTAAAACTGTATTTTGGAATGAATTTTTTTTTTTTTTTGTTACAGTCAAATCCATGTCTGAATGGTGGAATTTGCATCGATGAGACAAACAGTTATATGTGTGACTGTTCCAGTACTGGATTTAAAGGTAAAAGGAAGATTAACTCCTCTCAAATAAATTGATCGCTAGTCTTTTTATATATTGTTACCAAATATTTGCCTTAAAAAATATTAAATCTAATAGTTTTACTAAATTTAATTTCATTAACTCTCAGATTGAGTTCATTTCAGCAATAATTTTTTCTAATATCAAGAGGTGCTTCAGCAGATTAGCTACATTTTCAACTTTAATTATTTGTAAATTATATTTTAAAATATACATTCACAACCGTTCATTTGGTACAAGATATTTCAAACGGTTAGTTAAATTTATTGTTAAATAATTTTTTTAATCCATTTTATTTAATATACATTTATTTATAGAAATGATTAAATATTGTTATTATCATCATGGTAAGTTATGAAATTTATGTGCCTCTGTTTTTATAGTAATGTACCTGAATACTACTTCTTGACATTTGGTTAATTATTCATTATTTTCACCCCTCCAATATAAGTCAGTATTAACACATTTTCTAATAAAGTTAAGTTGATTTTTTTATGTTTTTTTGCCGTTTACAGGTGTGCATTGTGAAATAAATATTGATGATTGTGAGAGCAATCCATGTGTGAATGGTGCAGAATGTGAAGATCTTGTAAAAGATTATAACTGCAGATGTTTTCCTGGTTATGAAGGTAATTTTGTTAACCAGTTATTATTTTAATTGTAGAATAAAATGTTTTATTAAATATTTATTTGAATATAATTTGTTTTTATAGATTTGATCATTATCATTTTAAAAAGAGTAAAATGTTATTTTACCCATTTCTCAATAATTGAAAATAATCTATTTTACTTGTTGATTTTGCTTTTTTAAATTTCTTTGAATGAATCTCAATTTTATTTTTGAGGCAGCTCAAAAAAAAAAAGAAGAATATTTTGAGTCTATTTCTAGAAACTCTTTACTTTAACTACAAGAACTGCATAATATTAATGCTGCACTTTCAAAAAATTTTAAACAAAATAATATCCTGCATCTATTTCTTGGAATATCTGCTATTAGTTTTTTTAATTGCTACACAAATTCATTCCAAACAGTTCTTAATATGAGGCATATTTTTTAAGCAAGGTCATTTTGATGTAAGATTTGAAATAGGCAAAATAATAAAACGTTATTATAACAAAACAAACTTACATATATAAATGTACATATAAAAACAAATGTATATATATACATTTGTATGTAAAAAAAAATGTATATATATATACATTTTTTTTTTACATATTCACCATTCACTGCAGTATGTTTTTGATATTGGCTTACCAACTTCATTATTCTGTTACTGAAGAATTATCCCACCTGTGATTTAAACCAATTAATTACTCTGTTTTGCAATTCCTCATCATCTTCAAACTTCTGTGATATAAGCCATTGTATTAAATGGAGAAAAAGTAATAATGGCTCTGTATAAGATTCAGACTGTAAGGTGAATGTTCAAAGATTTCCCAATAAAATTGTCGCAATTGTTCAGTGGTTTTGTTTGCCACTGAACCCAGTGCCCCAGAAAAAAAATCCTATCAGTTAGCTTCCCATGCCTTTTGTTTTAATTGAACGTCTAAGATTTGTAAGCGTTTCACAGTACATATCACCATTAACAGTTGTTTCATGCTCAAGAAATTCAGTCAGCAATGTCCCTTCGCCATTCCAAAAAACCATAGCCGGAAGCTTTTTCATTGAACTTTCTCACTTAAATGTTTTGGGCTTCAGGAATGATGAATGCCGCCATTGCATTGATTGCTGCTTTTTCTCAACATTTGAGTAAGACATCCATGTTTCTTTACCAGTTACAGTGTGTTTTCATAAATCATCACCTTCATTTTCATAGCATCTCAAAAATGTTTAAGCTGCAGCAAATGTTTTTCTGTGTAGGTTTCTGTCAACATTGTTGGTACACATCTGGAACGCAACTTTCTGTAACCCAATTTTTCAGTTAAAATATAGTAAATTAGTGATCATGAAACAAAAGGAAATTCAATCGATAATTGAGAAACAATAAGTCTTCTGTTTTCACAGATTTTTGCATTCACATTTTCAGTCAATTTATCTGCGATGACAGTCGGGCGATCACTACATTCTTCGTCGTGAACATTTGTTCTTTCTCCATTAAACAAACAACACCACTGAAGAACTTTACCTTTACACATAACACTGGGTCTTTAAACATCAACAATTTCTCTATGAATATAAGCAGATTTGTTTTTCACCAACAGATAATGAATTACTGATCGCACTTCACAACTCATAGGATTACTTATTGTAGCTCTCATTCCAGCCAGGCTATACACAGAAACTAATGTGAATAATGTTAAGTTATTGTTGCAAACAGATGAAAATTGTATAAATAAACATGGTACATGATTAATGTCCCTTACTTAAAAAACATGGTGCCTTATGTAAAAACGTGGTAGCTTATGTATTTTAATAGTATACAAGAAAATCTTTGATAATGAATAAGAAAATATTTTGATGCATATTACCAAATTAAAAGATTTTTATGAATGGAAAAGAAAAAGCTATTTACTTTTTAATTTATAAAAAACAAAATAAACAGGATTTAATATATAATTTCAATGACAAAACCACATTTAAAATATATATGTACTTCAGAAAAAACTGACGTTTATACAGTACTGGCTTAAAAACTGATAATAATGTAAACATATATTTCAATACTTCCTTTAACAAAATACAAATCGATGTAACAATTTAGGAATTATAGCATAAAATTTAATGATTACAATTACATATAAAAACATCATATTTTTTATAGATATTTGTACTAAGCTTGGGGAAATAATAAACAAAATTTATCTACATATCATGGTTAAACTATTAGTTAGTAAAAAAATATAGTACAGCTAATGAAAATAAAAATTTGGTGACAGTATAGAAATTAAATTATTAAAAATTAAAGCAAAATTTATGATTAGTTAGGAAAAATGTTTCATATTAAAAACTAAAATTCATAAAAAAATTAACAAAATAATCCAGTTTGACAATAGATAATTCAACTTTGTATTTAATCAAGATAAAATTGATCAGTTATGTTATCTAATGTAACATTTTTAATAAACAAAACCTTTGTGTATAAACTAGTTTTTCATAATTAAGTTATTGTTAATAATTACATTTGTTGTTTATACTTATAACAAATGAATGTCATTTGTCTTAAGAATGTGGATGAAAAATAATCAGCAAATGGTTGAGAAATATCATTACTAGGAATCTCACACCCATTTATTACAGAGGGAGATTTATCAGTTTTAGAGCTCTTTTTGCTATTAACAAAATTTCAAACCTTTTTTACAATTCTATGAATAGACAGCATTCACAGTACAAGAGCTATGAATATTAATATTTTTAAAGAATATCAGCCATAAAAGTCCTTTCGAATCTGTCCTTCCTAAAAAACATGGGAAGTTGCCATGAAATAAAAGAAGTTTAATCTGTTATTGTATTAAATTAATTAATTTAACATTGGACTGGGCATTTATTTTGATAAATCATGGTTTGTACTGGTGTAATATCTATCACTAGTGTAATTATTTATTCTGTTTTTTTTCTTTTAGGGAAAAACTGTCAGCTGGATATAAATGAATGTGAATCAAATCCATGTTTAAACAATGGAACTTGTTTACAACTTTCTAATTCATCCCTTTATGAAGCAGCTAAAAGTGGTAACACATCACTTCCAGATGTATTTAAACAAGATTTTAACTTTAATATTGCTGCTGGGTAAGTTATCTGTATAAAATATTTATACATACACACACATATATATAAATATACTAACATCCCAGACATGCCTTCTGTTGCAGTCAGGGGATGTTTATCTGGTCAGGGTACTCTTCTCCTTGGACCCCCTGTGTTCATGTTCATTTAACTCATGCTTGTGAGAGTAATAATGATAAATAAAAATTAAAGCCTGTTCAATTTATAAAACTATCAATGTATTGTAATTTCTTTAAAGTTTGGTCAGTACAGGACCCTCCAATTAGTTTTTAGATTTCCTATTGTGGCTTCGGTTGCGAAATACATAATCAGAATTACAAACATAAATTACCATTACAATGTTACCAGATCTCATAAAGCTTGATTCAGTAGGGATATCATAAAAAAGCAAAAATGTAAAAAAAACAATTTATGTTTTTTATCCCTTAAAATTCAAAAAAACTCAAAAATAGTTTTTAGAAATCTATCTGAAAAGTATCTGCAAGACCAGATCTTCCGATATCTCATTTAATATAGTCGGAAATGGGGAAAATTTGTAATCATTATTCAAAATTTGTTTACCTTTCTTTGCCACTTTTGAGGTAAAATTAAAAAAAAAATCTAGAAATTAGTTTTTAGTTATTCACATGAAGATTACACACATTAGAAATAAAGCTGACATCTTCATTTGTTTCTGGGAAATTAAAAAAATAAATAAATTTTATTGTTACTCCATTTTAACCCTTTAAACTCGGAATTTCAAAGAATCCTTACTTAGTGTGCACTTACACCATAAGAAGAACGTGTATACAGATTTTCATCAATTTATAAGTAGTTTTTACTGGATGTTGATTATGAATCACTCATTACATGTTCTTTTATGTATATTATTTTACTGAAATTAATCTTTTTCGGATTCATATTATTCCTCTCTACTGTTAAATTATATTTAAATTCTATTATATAGGAAAAACAAATAGATCCTTTAAAAGTTGATGTCTTGAACATTATAGAAATTAACAAAAATAATAAATTAGGTTTATCTAATATGGTAGATCATTTAATAAATAATTAAAATTCTATTTTTTATATTAACACAGATTTAGAAATATAGAAATTAATAAATTGATATAAAATTAAAAAATATATTTGAAAAATATTACATAAATACAAACAAAATTACAGTTGTGATAAATCATCAGATATTATATACATATATTTATATCTGTTGGGATGACCTAACGCTAAACATTTTTTTCAACAACAAATTAAAATGATGAAGCATATTATGTACAAAAAATTATTTTTTATCAATCTAATATATAAAAAATGGTAAAATATAATCGTAAGTTGAAAATTCTATAACAAAAAACAAAATTGTATTTGTTAATTATTCATTTGTCTTTCCCATTAGTTATTTTATTTTTCAGTAAAACAATAATTATGATTAAAAAAAATTCATAAAAAAATATTTTACATTTTTTTAGAACAGTTTTTTTACTGATATTTAATCCAAATACCTAAAAAAAATAATATTCTAACATTTTAGAATGCTGTAGTTTAATGCTGTACTTTTCCAATGTTTTGTTTGGTGAAAAATATTTTTTTTTCAACACTATATTCATGAAATATTATTATTTTTCCTAATGTGTACGTTGCAATCTGTTCAACTATTAAAGAGTAATACATATACGTGAAATATAAAATTTAAGTTTTAAATGTTATCTTATAGAGAACGTAAGTACATCTTTTTTATTCTTTAAATTACTTCTAACTGCAGAAAAGCATTTTTCAATTTCACCTTGCTGTTGATTTAATATTTGAAATATTGACAATGCCTTTGGAGAAATAGTTGGCCGGTTAAGAATATACACACTGATTGTATTTGATAATTAATCATTCTGTTGAAATTCATTACCTTCAATATGAGAATTTTATTATAATAATTTAATTCATCAGTCTAATACTTCTAAATTATTTTAAATATTGGCATTGTTTATTTTTGTAATGTTGTTTTGTTGATTTTAATAATTCATATTATGTACCTTTATTTAAAAACATTTTTAAACAACATTGTTATATTTTATTAATTCTTGTTAAATAATTAAAACTTATTGTTTAGGCATGCTTGTATATGTGTTCCTGGTATCACTGGAGATAATTGTCAAACAAATATTAATGAATGTGAAAGTGGTCCATGTCGTTACGGACTATGTGTTGATGACATCAATAAATATACATGCGAATGTGAAGATGGTTATGAAGGAATACATTGTGATATTGAAGTTGACGAATGTGAGAGATACAAGTAAGTTAATTATTGTAATTATTATAATTAGTTTTCTTTCTACATCTATGGTTTATTGCCTTTGCAGTTGATATCACTTCCAATCCTACTTTCCTAATAAGAACGTTCCTAAGTTTTAAATTTGAATACCTACTTGTCATTTTTCATTTTTTATGTAGATTTCATATATATACTTCATATACATTTCCCCATATTAATTCATGTTAAAAGGCTGATATGCAAAATTTTGACATTTTTCTAGTAAAGAATATTCCAGTTGGGTTAGTAGTGAACATTATTAGTTAGTCATTGTAAATGCTGCTGGACCTAAGTTCAAATTCGGGTGAAATTATTTATGCTTTTAATTATATTTAAAGGACAATGTTTGTTTCCTTTTTTAGTTTTAGTTATTGATCTTGTCTTAGGCATATTTGAATGTGAGACCCACACTAACTTTTTGCAACGTATCATATTACTAATATTAATTTATATATATATATTATCAACTGCATTAAATTCAGCCTACTCTATAAGAAAATATAATAGAAAGGAAAATCTTTTCAAGAGTTATGCAGTAATTTTTTATTTTATGGGTAGTTATTAAATTATTCTATTTATATATTATTTTATATAATACAAATATTTATCATAATTGTTAACTAAATAAACATTAGTGCAGTGTTTGAAATCAGTGATTATTTGGTCTATTTAATTAATATTAAAAGAGGAAGATTCAAATACTTCACCCAGTTTAAATTCATGTTTCATTTTTTTTCTAGGCCGTGTATTAACGGATCATGTCTAGATCGTAAGGCTGGTTATTATTGTGACTGCCAACCAGAATTTGGAGGAAAAAATTGTTCAGTTGAATTACAAGGCTGTGTGATTAATCACTGTTTAAATGGTGGTACATGTCATCCTTATCTAGAAAATGAAACAGCTCATCTTTTCAATTGTTCTTGTCCCAATGGTTATCATGGAAAAGTGTGCGAAAAGGTTTGTTTATAATAAAATTGTTAATTTTTTTTAATATTTATTTTTTTTTACATCTTAATCTATGAAAACTATTCAAAGATTTTTTTCCTTCTGGCCTTTGAAAATAAACCATTAGTCGTAGTAGCATGATTTATGCATTTAATATCATCAGGAGTCCAGTATCTTCTTACACACCTCATCTGTACTGTTAACCATTCCATTCAGTGCTAGTAAAGCAATGATGGTAGTCGGTGAAAAATTAAACACAGTAATTATCATTGTTATTCCAATCAATTGCAAGTTACATAGTATGATTTGAGGGGATGAATAACTTGACAGAATTATGACTGAACTTGATTCTTGGTAAAGTTTATGATATAGAGGTCAAGAAACAGTCAGACAGTTGATGCAAAGCCAAAAAAAATTCAAGCATGCACATTAAAAATATGTAATGCTGGCTATATTTTTGTGGATCACAAGGAAATTTTTCTGATAGAAATCACAGAACCTTAGGACTAAATAATGTTTGAAGTTTATTGTAAATCACTGAAAAAGCTTCAGAGGTTATTTCAAAACTAATACAACAGGGTGTTCTAAAAGGCTGCTACTCATTAGAATCGCAATTCATATCCTATTCACAAGTTGCTCAAAGGCTTTTCTGGTGCAGTTCAGAAAATTTTTTTACCATTTCCTTATAGCTTGGATGTAATGCCAAGGGACTAATTTCTCTTTATTTGGGTAAAAAAGGTCTTGTTGGCTACCTAACATATTAAAGGAAATGAGGTGCTTCAGGATTAAATTAATACCGACTGAGTATGGCAGCAGAGTTCTTCAGCAAACATCTAAAAAAAAGTTGGAGTTTAATATGAGTGCCTGAATGTGGGTTAGTGACTGTGTGGCCACACAGTCAATAAGTGATGTTTATTTGGGTAATACACACACACATATATTTTTTTGAAAATTCAAATAATTCATTAACATATTGGCCACTGCTAATAAAATTTAATATTAAATGAAATTTAAACTACTAAAACACAGTAAATAGATAAGTTAAACTTACCATATTTGTTCCAAAAATCAATTTTCATGGGATCTCACATCTTCAGTTGGTATTTTTAATTTTATAATTTCATTAAAATAAATTGTTTTTATATTTTTGAATTTGTTGAAATTGTTAATATTTTATATTTCAAAAATTTATAAATTTCCGAACAATAGGATATATTTACTTATGTAAATTTTGAAAATTTATAAATTTTAAAATGTATAGGACAGTAACAATTTCAACAAATTCAGTATTCACAAATTATAAAAACAATCTATTTTAATGTAATTATAGAATTAAATGCCAACTGAAGATGTGGAATCCAGCAAAAATTTATTCTTGGAATTAATATGCTAATTTTATTTTATCTATTTACTGTGTTTTGGTGGTTAAAATTTCATTTGATGTGTGTGTGTGTGTGTGTGCTTGCGTGTGAGGGAGAAAAAATAGAGAAAATATTTCTCTATTCATTTTTGGAATAGACCTGTTGATTACATTTAAAAATGTTATACTGAAGCTGTTTTCTGTAATTTCTTTGTTTCATAAGTTTGTAAATTATATATTTTCATAATAAAATATTTCTCTACATCTTACAATATTAAAATAATAAAAAATCAGAATATAAAATAAAATGTATCTGTTAGAATTGGATTCTGAGATCATCAGGAGCCATCATATTCTTGACCTGGACGAGACCAGTCCTAAATTGTGATTGGTTTTAGAGCTTGATGAGTTCATATAAATATTTATTTTTATTGTTTTTTGATTAGATTAAGACATATTTACATTACATTTTTTTTTTACCAGTATCATGTTACTCTAAAGAATGTTTTGAAGTCTTTGTATTTTTTATTCTGTTTTATCTGTTTCAGTTGACTACTATGTCATTTCCAGGTCATGAAGCATATTTAGCTATGAATTCTAGCAGAGAAGAAGGTTATGATATACATTTCAGATTTAAAACTACTTTACCTGATGGATTATTAGCTATGGGAAAAGGATTAACTTATTATATTTTAGAACTTGTCAATGGAAGATTGAATTTACGTTCTTCATTATTGAACAAATTAGAAGGCGTTTCTATTGGCTCGAAGTTAAATGATAGTAACTGGCAAAACGTATGTTGAAACATACTTTTAGAATATTCTTGTTTGATATTATTACATTAGTTAAAAGTAGAAAAAATTGCTGTAGCAAAACTCCCAGTCCTGGCTATGTAGTAGTACTGTATAGCTATGCAGTATACAAAATATGAGAAAGTATGATGATGGGGTCAAATCATGTACGTCAGATTTTTTCAAGATCTTGATGTTTCATGACCCCCCTGTAACGTAAAACACTGTTTTTTGCATCAAAAAAATTCTGAAAGGATGTATGTATATGAGGTCTGTTAGAAAATAACAGAACATTTTTAATTATGTACCAATGGAGATTTAGTAATGTGTAATTGGCAGCATTGTGTTCTGCATAACCTCCCCTGTAACCACATGTTCTTGAATTGTTGATATCTCATTTAGTTTTCATCTTATTGGTATTTGAGCGCAACCGTGTTAAAGTGGTAGTAGCAATTTCTGTAGTGCAATTTTTGGGAGCAATGATACAATTTAAAATTTTGCATGAAACTAGGGAAAACTTTCACAGAAACGTTTCAACTTTTGAAACAAGTTTACAAAGATGATGGTCCAGGTTATATGCAATGTTACAAATGGTATTCATAATTTAAAAGTGGTTGTCAATCAATTGAAAATGAACCTCGACCAGGAAGGCCTTCAACTTCAACTTCAACTGGTGACACCTGCATTCAGAAAACCGATCCATCTGGTGAATGCAAATCACCAATTGACTGTCAGAGAACATGCATAAGAGGTCATCTCAATTGGATCATGCCTTGACATTTTGACTGAAAAATTGGACATGCATCGAGTTGCAGCAAAGTTTGTTCCTCATTTGATGACCAAACAGCAGAAAGAACATCGAATGGACGTTTTTTGGCAACTTCTTGAACAAGCCAATGACGATGAAACATTTACCCAAAGGATCATAATGGGAGACAAAAACTTGGTTTACAGCTACGACATTGAGATAAAAGTTCAATCATCACAATAGATTGGCAAAGGATCTCCACATCCAAAGAAAGCATGTCAGTCTCAATCTGATGTCAAAATGATGCTCTCTGTTTTTTCGATTTTAATGGAATTGTGCATTTTGAATTCTTCCTCAAGTTGAAGCAGTGAATGCATGTTTACTGTTTCACATACCTTGGTAGTATTCACATCCTACCAAGGTATTTTACAATGGTTACGTGAAAAAATCTTCAAAGAGATATCAGAGATGTGGTGAGACATCATGGTTCCTTCACCATGACAATGTGCTTGCCCACTCAGCTTTTTTAGTTCATCAGTTTTGTGCCAAAAATCAGATGACTGACCTCCCTTAACCTTCCTGCTCACCAGACCTGGCACCTTGTAACTTTTTTCTTATTTCCGAAATTAAAATCAATAATAAAAGGATGTTATTTTGAGACTATTGATGACATTAAAGCAAATTCATCATGGACCTATAAGACCATTTCAAGTGAAGCTATCCAGGACTGCTTTGCGAAGTGGAAATACTGCCTTGAAAGTGTGTGAATAGGGTAGGGGAGTACTTTGAAGGAGACAAGGACCAATAATCTGAAAAATTAATAATAAATATTAAAAAAATAAAGTTTGGTTATTTTATGAAGACCTTGTACATATGTTGTCCTGTTTTTTTTTCTTTTTGCTTTATATCTCCAGACTGGACAGAGTGATTTGGATGAAATTTGGTATAATGATTTCTGTATACTGGACACGTAGGTGGTTTGTTTTTAATTTTGGTCACATTTGGACATGGGAGCAGGACAACAACAACCTTAAGGGTCCTGTATCTCCCATTTTTCTTTTGGAATAGGTAATTCTTTTCACTTAATTTAATGACTTAGGTCTAAGATACATTCGTAGGGTGATTGGTCTTATCCAAACTCCTATAAAGGAGTAAGGGCAAAAATTCTCCTTTTTTTTTGTTTCTGAACTCGGTCACATCCTTAAACTACATGGGACATTCATGATGTCAATCCAAGACTTTTGTTAGACTAGAGTGTAAATGAAGATTCCTGTGCATTCTGTTGGTTATACACATAAGGTACAAGCTATTGCTGCATGGCATGCTGGCGTGAAGCAACAATAACAACAACAACAATAGTCAGTCGTAAAGAACATGGCACCCAATTTAGTGAATGGATATGTGGAACAGCAGATTGTAATGAAATTTCTTGTGAATGAAAGCATAAAACCTGTGAATTATTTGCGATTTATTGCACATTATGGTGATGAGACCCTTAGTTACAGTAAAACATTTGACTGCTGCAAATGTTTTAAAGAAGGCCATACATCAGTGAGTGACGATCCCAGTTGAAGTAGTTCAGAGCCACCAAAGATATGACCTCAGTTTTTTGGGATAAATATGTTATTGTTCACATTGATTTTCTGCCCTGTGGAATCAATATTAACAGTGAGAACTACTGTAAAGTTCTTCAAGATGTGCTTAATGCTCCTAAGAAAAAAGGCTTGGTGCGATAACTTAAGGCATTCTGTTTGTGAAGGACAATGTACGACCACATACAGCTCGCTGCATGACATGCACACGCTACAAGATCTTGGCTGGGAGTTATTACTAATCCCCCCCCGCCCATACAGTCTGGACCTTGCTCCCAGCAATTTTCAACTGTTGGACCGTTGAAATTGTTCCTGGGAGGCCAGCATTTCAACACTAATGATGAGGTGAAGCAGTCAGCTCTATCTTGGTTTCAAGATAATGACAGATCTACACTGCAGGTATCCAGGCACTAGTGAAATGCTGGGATAAATGTAGCAAGGGATTACATCGAGAAATAAAAGTATTTTTTACTATCATAAGTATGTTCTACATTTATTAAAAATTGTCTTGGATTGATCTGAATGCCCCTCGTAATAAAATGATTCTATTATTTTAATATGTTACTTCAATTATTTAATCAGTCAATTTTCTTCAAGGGTGAGGAATAAATAAAAAGCACCATATTTTTCTGCTTGACTGGTTGTTGTCAAGTCATTGTTCAGACTTGATTAACAGATTTTATGAAATTCTCTGATTGGTGCCATTTAATTTTACCTATATAATTGGTCTAAAGGCTGGAGAGATACAGTCACCATGGGGTCTGTAGCTCAAATATTACTCAAAGAGTAGAATAATTTTTTTTACACTTTTCAATATCTCTTAAGAGGTTTATATGCGTTTGGTTAAAATCAAAGGGCCAGTCAACACCATATATGAAAGTAGAGCATAATATTTCAAGATTTTTGTGAAAAATCCAACTCCAGTTTTTTTTTACCAGATGTGTATTATTTTCATCATCAACTATCAATTATAATTTACTATCAATTATAATTTTGGATGAATTTCCTGCTGAAGCTGGGAAAGTTATTATTTAACTTTTTGCTGTTTTTTTTTTTATTTTATATTTATTTTACAACCACATTTTTTATCAGTTACTTCATCTAAATTATTTTTTCTCATTGTAATCATTAGTAGTCAATTTTTGTCATAAATTCACCTACTTACTTTATTTATGTCATAAAATGCAGTAATAATCTATGCATTTCATGAAACCAGAATATGAATTCATAAATCAGAGGATGTGTCCTGAATTAGAGTACTGTGATTTAGAAGGACTCATTCTAAATCTGACTTTTTTGACTATTTTGACTATTCTACTCAAAAAGTTATTTATATTATAGATAAAAGTTGATTTAGAATGCAACATGGTCTGGAATATGTCTTAACTTATGTATGATTGTCAATTAGCTCCAAGCTCTTGAATGAATTAGTCATGCCATTCATTAGTTATGAAGTACAGTGGGTGATTCATTTTAAATCCGGATACATTGTGGCTCAAATACGTCTATTGATCAAATTCTGTTTTATCATACTATTCATAATAACAAAAATTAAAACAACACAAGTATCATTTGTAGTAACATATTAGTACATTTAATATCTATTGAAAATGTCAAACTTGTGGAAAAGCCATAAAGTAGATCAACACCTTCAAATATTCCAGCATTTGTCTGATATCAAACCCAATACATTGACTTCACATCAGTTTTCTAATAAACTTTTTGGTGATGCAGAACAGTCTTTTCTCAATTCTGGCATTTATTTTGACACATTAGGAGAGATTTTTAATGGAAATCTTGAAAATGATTATTCAATAGTAAAGTGTCAAAAAAATTCTCAACAAGTCACAATTTTTGATTAGTAAGTATATTAGATTCATTTACATTCCCAGAACAACACTAGTAATGAGTTATTTAAAAGAAAATATTTTGAGCTTTTTAGCAATTTTTTTTTATAGATAAAGAAGATAAATATTTTTTACTTTTTAGCATTGAAGAATCCATTCCTAGATATCAGCATTTCATGCCTTATTAATTCTTTAATAATTGCCTCACTGTCTTAATTTACAAAAGTTTTTTTTAAAATTAATTTTAATAAATATCTGTTATTGTAGTTTTATATTACAAACTGTTTCTGTTGGTATTTATACAAAAAGTTTTTTCTCTGTTTTCCTTTGAAAATTCTTCGAAATCTTTTGTTGTATAATGTAATAACGTGCATAACATTTTCATTTTCTTTTGATGTTTAGTTCAGTAACTTAAATATAATGTTTTTTTTTTAAATGTTTGCATTAAATTTACTATTAAGTGCGAGTATGTGAATTTTGCATTGCCACAAATTATGTTTTGTTTGCTCATTATTATTTTTAATGTGAAATTTTATGTTACAGGTATTTATAGCAATAAATACATCGCACTTAGTACTAGCTGCTAATGAAGAACAAACTATATATCCCATTAATCAAAATGAAGGTGGTGTTGGTACTTCACATGCTAGTTTCTACACGACATACTTGGGTGGCACTTCTAATTATCTTAGAAAATTACCTACACTTGTTGGTCCTCCTAGATTTATTGGTTGTATGCAAGATATTATCATTAATAATCAGTGGGTCAGTGTTCTTATTGTTTAATTATAATTTTTTTTAAATGTGTACATATTTACAATTTGTTACATTATTTATTTATTTATTTATTTATTTATTTAAAAATGTATCTCAGCCAGAAATTGGTCTGTGATGTGTTTTTTTAAATTGTTAGGTTTTATATGTATTTTTTTCTTTTTTTTCTTTTACATTCCATTAATATATGTATTTTATGTTTCATTTACCCAGGCATTACCAACAGAAGAATCATTACCTGTTGAATTAGTTGATATTACAACTGGGTGTGCAAGAAAGCCTCAGTGTGATCCAAATCCATGCCATAGTGGTGGTCATTGTACAGATGAATGGAGTGACTTCAGCTGTCGTTGTGAGCGACCTCATCGTGGTCATACATGTCAATACAGTAAGTATATTTATCAGTATAAACATAAAAAAAAAACAAGAACATGCAGTATAAACATAAAAAAGCATCAACATATTGATGTTGATGCTTTTTTTATGATAAAGAAAAAGTTTTAAAAGACTTAGTAAATGATGGGATAAACACATTTATTTTATTTTAATAAAATGAAAAATAATCTTAAGAGTGGAACTATTAAAAGAAACTTATGAAAAGTTATTCATCTACCAGTATGTTTAACATGTTTTAAGACTGTTAAGTTTGTGAAATTAAGTGTAGTTTGTTATATTTTAAAGCAATTTATAAGTTTTTGTTATCTTATTCTCTACAGATTTTTTGTAAAAAAAATGTATTCAATGGTTTACAATTCTATGTATATATCTTATGACAGAACTTTGAAGATCATATTCATCATCTTCTCTGAATCAGGTTCCTTGCACCTTGTACAGGAATGTTGAAAATGGACACCTCAATTCTCCTCTAATCCTAGATAGACTTAAGTGTTTGATAAATGACTTCTTTTAGCTTGTTTCTGATTTTTACTTTTTCCTGGCTTCTCTTTTTTACCTATCTACTTTTGATTCCAGCTCTGTTTTAATCAGTCTTATCCTCTGATTATTATTACATGTCTGAGCTAGTTAGCTTTCAAATTCTGATTAAACTTTTATTCTCATTCAATCTCAACATTCCTTTTTCAGTAATCACAATTTCTTTCAATTTTCTTTTCCAATTTCCTCCATCTTCATATTTATTTAAATGTCTCCTTTTTCCCCTTTTTTCTTATTGTCCATGTTTCACTTCTATAGAGAACACTGGTAATATAAAAATTCATTAGAAATTTCTTTAAGAATTTAAAAATCTTTCAATTAAATGCTTCCTTATCCAGTGCTTTTCTTGTGTTTTTGTTTTGTTTTCTATTACTTTATTACTTTATGTCTTTTTACCTATGTCTCTTCAATCGTTCTTATTAGTCCATTACTCTAATCACTTATTATTCCTATTTCTTTCCTAAATTCATATTATTCTTTTTAAACAGTTGCTCCATTTTTGTACTTTGCCTACTCTTTTTGTTTTCTTCACAGAAATTTTTGCTGAATTCAAAGTTAAACAAGTTTTTCTGTGATTTTGACACATTACTGCCCCAAGCTTCTAGAGGATAGTAATTGTGTGATTGTTTTAAGAAAAATTTCTGGCCATATCCCACTATTTTAAATTCTATTAAACAAAATTTATCACATGAACCCTTCATTAGATAGTTAATAAATTTTATTGGCTACTCATTTATTCCTTGAGTGTTTCCATTCTTCATATCTTTTATTGCTTGTAAAACTTCTAATTTTAGGACTGCTCCACCTCATATTTCATACTCTTCCATTTCATTGAAATTGCCCTTCCATGTTTTAAGGTTATTTCCTAATTTATATAATACTTAACATCTTGTCATCTGTACTGGCAATCTCTTAAATGGCTGTACCTTTCTTCCATTTACTATTGCTTGTTTTTACTTTGTAATGTTTTTAAGCTTAAAAAAGTAAAAATGGTAAAAAGTCATTTTTATGACAAATTTCCTCAAACAAATCAGAAAATTGTTAGACATCCTATACAACCAATCACTTTACTATTTTCAAATTAATGAAATAATGTTGTTATTCTTTTTTCTATAAATTTTTCAGATTGAATGTGATTAGTGTTTAATGTTTAATTGTTCTTTTGTTCTTGATAAAAGGAATAATTAATATCTACTTTGATAGGGAGAGTTAGTTAAGATTTATTTTTTTAAGGCATATTAAAAAATTTAAGGTTTATTTTATTAGACATTAAACCACATGTGATTCTCGCCTCTCGATCTCTTTTAGTGGCTAATTACTCGCACCATAAGTGTGCCAGTACATCAAGATAAATATACAAACCTTCACTATTAAATAATATTTATTCACTGATTAAAACATTAATATTAGTTATGTAATTCTATTAGAATAAGCTTTCATGTTTAATCCAATCTTAATTAGAATTAGCAACTGTTTGGGCAATATGTTTTAAAGTCATTTTTTAATAAGCGAGAAGAAGCAACACCAACAAACATAAAAGCAATAGAAACAACGAGTTTCCATGATCGATCATACTGCTCATCAAAAATCATGATTTTTTTTTTAAAGTTTATAAACAGTAAATAAGAACAGTAATAATAATTGAACATATATATGCACCACTTAAATAAATTAAGCACAAGTCCATGAGTCTTGAGTAACAGTTTTCGTATAACGTTTTTTAACAAGTGAGTTCTAAATTTAATGAATGCTTATAACAAATAATACTTGTATGAGATTAATGGTGTGTCAATTGTGTTAGCTGAAATTGTAGAATAAGTGCAGTAACTGTCTGAGGAATAAGTAGTAAACTTTAAATAGCATGATTAATTAACTAAAGTTTATAATTGAGTTTGATAAGTACATGGTGAAAGCAACCTTGAATGTAAAAATAATAGTTGAGTAATGTTAAATAGCCTTGATGTGAATGGCATAAACAGCTTTATATGAATATCTTGGTATGATTATACATGTATAATAGGGTCTTATATATATGTATGTATGTATATAAGTTTCAACTCGTATAAATGAATATTTGAAATGGGTGGGGTAAACCAATCGAATTTATCATGTTAAAACTGATACCTTAAATAGAGAAAGCAAGAAAAAAAATTGTTAATAAGCACATTTAATTTCTTATGATTGGAAACAAGCACAGTTTGTGTATTGCTCTATGTATTATTCTGAATGATGTTCTGTCATCCACAATACATGTTAAATTGTCTGATTCTGCAAATGTTTTCATTATTAAACCAGGTTTCCACTGTAGAAGAGGAGTAGTATTTTGCCTGTTATCAATACTAAGTCTTTCTTGCAAATATTCCTTTTAGGAGGCCATTTATTATGTTGTAATTGATTTAAGTAATCCTTTGATAATTTATTCCAGATACATTATGTAATTTTTTTCAATAACTGCCAACATCCAAAAACAGTTAATAGGAATTTCACTGAAATTAGGGTCAGGAATTGAAGTAGTAGCAGATCCAATGAGAAAGTGTCCTGCCATTAATATTGTGAATTTCTTTAATCAGAAGTTAAAGCACATAGTGGGCATGAGTTTAAAATAGCTTCAGTTTGTGTTAGTACAATAGAAATTTCTTTGAAATTAAGAACAGTTTGTCCTATTACACAATGAAGATGATATTTAACACTTTTTATCCCAATTTCCCATAATCCGCTTAAGTGTGAGGAAAGAGGGATAAATTACCAATTTATCCCTTGTGAAGTAGTGAAGGTTGATTATTTAGTTGAAATTCCTTTGATTTAAATATCACAAACGATTCATGGAGAATGTTATTTGCAGTAGATAGATAGTAAAATCCTAGACTTAGAAGAGTAGGTTAGATGAAATCTTCCCATTAGAATGAATAAGTCTGACATATATTCAACTCACCTACCTTTCAGTGATTGTGAATTCATGAATTTTAAAGACTTATAGAATCATTTTCTTTAATTGATCTTTTAATCATAATACTGCTAGTTGACCTTAATTTGACATATGCATCTCTCCATTAAGATAATAAGTAATCACACAATATGTCGTCCCATTAAAATTTAGATTTCCATAATAATTGCATAAAATGTTACAAAAAAATACTATCGGTCCAGTTAAGTAAATTCCAGCAATGATAGACAATACATTTCTATAGTGAATATGTTTTTTCTTTTAGACTTATGTTTTTTCTTTGCAGTTAATGATTTCATCCGGCATTCTATAACATCTAAGCTCTTCCATTTTTATATTATCACATTTTTCATCTTGTAAATTAAAATTTGAATATCTTAAATTGTTATCTTCTTTTGAGAGACTGCATTTCATTTTCAAATTCAAAGGTTTTCCTACACTAGTAATTGTATCATTGGAAATTTCCTGATATTTCTGTATTGCATATAAACTTTCTTTTAGTGTATTAGTCTTATTTTTGCATTTTTTTAAATTTGAAGAATTGCATAATAAATTATAAGGAGCTGGATTTTTATTATTCACTACAAAATTGCTTGACTCACTGTTTTAATTTACATTTTCCAGAGACATTTAAACTCACTAATATCAGCATTAATGTTTTTCATCATGTGTTTCAATAACTAAAGTAAATCTCTTTAATTTTAGCATCTTTCCCTTTTTTTACAAAATTTGAATTATTACATTAAAATCTGCAGCTGTGTAATTTTCACAGAATCATTTTACATCAGTGATTTTATATAAAAATTTTTTAGTTAAGTTGTTCGATTTTGAATGTAGTCTAATATAACCTTGTTTCTTGAATGATTGGAAATTGGGCATTTTGAATGAGTTTTCCTGGCTTTATGAGACTGAGAAAAATTGTGCATGTAGTATGTCAATTTTAGAAGGAATATTGATATTCGGATCAGCTAAAAATAAATTCTTAGGGAGATATATTGAAGGATTCAGAAGTGGTAAGTTATCAGTTAGGGTCTGTAGTACAGCACATTGTATTTTGAAATTGAAGTTTTCATAAAGAGTTTAATTTTTTAATATTAACTACCATTGAATTGAGTAATATTAAGTATATTTTCTCTATATGATGAATGCAATTGAGTAAGTTATTATCGTTTCTATTTTTTTAGTAAACTGGATAGTTTTCATTATTAATGGGTAAATTTTTTTATTGTATCAAATGTCGTACAGGATGGTATAAAGATAATGTAGTTTTTGGATATCAGAGAGATTAGTTCTAGAATGGATCAAATCATTGAACATTGTGAAGTAATATCGCCAATCAAGAATATTTCCATTGAATAATCAATGGAAATATTTAATCGGTGGCAATTAAATTGGATCGACTAGTGTATTAAACAAATTTTGACTATAAACATGATAGCAATTGCTTAGCGACCTCAATCTATATTCTGTTGCACACAAATTGTCTTTAGTGTGAACCCTGCCTTTAGCAATATTGGGATCAAAATCTAATTTCTCGATTTTAGATTGCATTATGTCATGTTTTTGTGACAGCCTTGCAAATTTCTTAATTTAATTTTTAACGAAGAACTGTCATTAATTTGAGGGTCAAAGCTAGTAAGAAATATGTGTATCCTTTTGATAGCTGATTTGATTACTGTTTATTTAATTTCAACATTTTCAATTTCGATAATTCTGATTGCGTATCTCCTAATGAGAAGTCATCTTTATATAATAGTAGGTGATAATAATACTTTAATAGTTATGTTTAATGCTGGCGTAAATAAATGATTGTAATAAGAAATGATTAATTCTATAATTACATACAGATGTAATGTAATGTAAAATTATATTGATTATTTCCTTTAGCAATATATCTGGCCCGGAGAACCAATAAACACGTATGACTCTTACCTCTTGATCTCTTCGAGTGGCTAATCCTTCATGCCAGTACTCAAGATAAATATTCTTACAAACATTCACTATCAAATAATATTTATTCACTAATTAAAGCATTAATATTAGTTATGTAATTCTATTAGAATAAGCTTTCATGTTTGATTCGATCTTAATGAGTATGATTAGCTATTGTCTGGGCAACGTGTTCTAAATTCCTCTTTTAATAAGCAGAAGAAGCAACACCAATAAACATGAGAGCAAGAAGAAACAACATACTTCATGATCAAACAATGTGTAAAGTGAAATTTTTAATTTTCAATTATTTTAATATCTTTTTTCAGATTTGACTGCAGCTACATTTGGACATGAAAATGTTTCATCTGAAGCAAGTTTAGTACTAGTTGCTGTAGATCCTAAAGCACGACAAGCTGTTCAAAGTATAGTGGATATTTCAATGTTTATTCGCACTAGACAGAGCTTTGGTGATATATTTTATCTTGGTTCTAAACCAGCATCTGTACCATACCCAAATGAGACTATTATTACAACACAGTTAGCTAGTGGTGAATTAATTGTTAGAATTCAGTTTAATGGTATTGTTGAAACTTATACTGTTGGAGGTGTTAGATTGGATGATGGTTATAGTCACTTAATTCAGGTTAGTATATTAACATTTTTGTTTTATTGAAATAATATCGTTTTATGGTAGGTAACTTGTACCTTAAGAGTGCTTAATGCATTAATTAGAAATTTATTGTAATAAGTAGAATTATTTTGTCTGCTGGTAACTTGTAAACCATATTCCCTAGGAGATGCTTAATATTCACTCTCTTCCCTATTTTGTTAATATAACATAATTGAGCTATTACATAGTATAATGCAGACCTTACAAATGTTTGTATAGACTTATACATTTTGCTGTGTTTATTCATTTAACCCTCTATGTGATGACTGGTTAAACCCAAAGCATCAACCACCAGATTTTCAGAAACATTTCAATAAATTTTAGCTTTTTGTAAATGTTGAAAATAATTTTTTTCAGTAGTAGTTTTGTTTGTATAATTTTTCTTTTTATTCCTTTTTTTAAAATTAAATCATGTTAATAAAAATTGATTTTTAGCTATAGTCAGACATGCATTGCACAATTAAAAAAAATTACTCTTTATCTCTAGTAATAGATAATCAAATCTTAATACTGGTATGTGAAATAAGCTTGAAGTAATCGTTCTACTTTATTCAAGAAACATGCACATTTAATGGCTGGAAAGAATGGCTGTCAATTAGACCTCTTGTTACTCTGTAGGAGTATGTCCAGTAATTAATGCATCTGTGCAGGAGTTGGGTCAAAAGGATTAATTTAACAAACTAGATTTTGAATCTAGGGAACATAAGTAAATAAACAAGATTTCCTTTCATTGAACACATCTCAGGCACTCTTTTTTTTTGCATCAATTTGATAAATTGTCAGATGATTTCCCTTTCTTCTGACTACATTTCATTGTTTTATGATTTTTATCATTGCTTCTAGTGTTGTGTTATTTCATATCCTTAAATGGTTTGTTGCCACCTGTCTCTTCCATACTTGTGTATTTTTTTTTTTTTTCCAGAAGTTGTTTAAATTATAAGAAAAGCTGCATTCAATAAAAGTTTGTGTAAAAGTATACTATAAAAAATGTTTTTTTTTTTTGTTTTTTTTAAGTATTATGAACTTGAATGACAGTACATTCATTTAAGGAACGTGGACAAAGTAAAATTATGAAAAAAGTATTTCCTATAAAAGATTATTGAACTTCATTTGTTTTCAGTTTGTTCATTAAATACAAGGATCTTTGAAATATAAATGAATTTGTTTACATAGCTTTATTGATATTAGATAAAATTACAAATAAATTACCTTATTTTTTTGCATAATTTCCTTCAATAGAAATACATTTTCTCCAGCAGCTTCCTGATCCCCTAATCAAAAAAACAAGATGGCTGCCCTAACAACCAGTTGTGCACATAATAATTGGCTGTGGCATTGTCTTCGAATCTTTGCTCTCGTAAAGCTTTTTTCAGCAAACCAAACCTGTGGAAATCCCACCATGACAATTTTGGACTGTAGAGTGGGAATTTTAGCGAGTTTATCACAAGTCTGAGCTGCTGTATGTGGCCATGCGTTGTTGTGGAGAAAGAGGACATTGTGAATCAGTTGCTAGTGTCATCTGTTGTGATAAGCAGCCCTGACAATATCTAACAACTGGCAGTAGTGTGCCACATTTACCGTCTTTCAACCATGCAGGAAATCAATCAGCAGCACACCTTTTGAGTCTCAAAACACAATTACCAGAATTTTTCCAGCTGATAAGCGTTTCTTGGTCTTGGTTGGCACCCCCTCCCCACTCTTTCACCACATAATACTTGCTCTCATGCTTTCCAGGGTGTAGTGGTGGACCCACATTTTGTCACAAGTCACAAATGGTCAAAAAATGCCTCTCCTTCAGATTAATTCAAACTGCTGACAGATATCTTTCCTTATATTTCTCTGTGCCCGAGTGAGAAGATGTATAGTATAACCCACCTTGTTGGCACTTTGCTGTATCCAAGAGTGTTTGACAATATTGTATACACACTCCCATTACTTATGCCCATTTCTGATACAACTTCAGCGATGGTTATGCAGCTGTCACCTTCAATAAGGTCACAATCGACCTGGATGTCATCATTATTGACAATGGTCCGCAGACAACGTTCATTCATTTTTCTTCACCACTGCATCACGACCACTTCAAATTTCTTGGACCAATCAAACACTTGAGTTTTTGACTGGTAGCATTTACAAACTGTGCCTGAAGTCGGGTCAAAATTGTAGAGGATTTGGCAAGAAATTGGATTATAATTTGTCACACACCAGACGATGGTACCTCCTGCCCAGACATTCTGCTACTGATATGGGAAGGTGACCTACAGATGTGGCTGCCCAGTTGCACCCTTCCATGCATATTCAACTAATTACCTGTAGCACCCCAACACATTCACTGCTCTCCCTCAGTCCACATGGAAAAATCCCAGTTTATATTTGAATGCCTCTTGTAAAACAATATTAAATGTACAACAAAAAATTAACATGAAATGATGGTGCTCTTTATAAATATTGTTAGTTCCTATATATAAATTTCTATCTAAAGATTCAACAAATGGCTTGCCAGGTCTCATAGAAGTCTACAAATGTGTAATTTGAAAATATAGGTAGACAAAATAACTAAATGAAAAGAGGATCTTGCTTTAGCCATTGTGTAGTTCAGTTTTATATGATGAATTTAATTTATTGTGTGATGTTAATATAAATGTTAAAATGATAAAGTGAGTAAATTGTTATTATTTTCTACACTTAAAACCTCTGTAATTGAGAGTTACTGTCTGTATTTTATCCAGAAGATTCTTATTCTGCTATAGAACATATTACATGTTGAAAAAATTCATTTCTCATCATCAAAATAAATTAGAGGGGAGAGTAACTATAATAGGGCTACATACCTTTAATTTATTGCAGTGAATAAATAAACTAAATGTTGTTTCCAAGGTTGAAAAAGTTCTGAATTTCTCTCATAATTCATCTCCAGATTAAATCAACAGTTATTTGATATTAACTAGTATTTATGCTGCCCACGAATTTATTTGTTCAGTATGATTTTAAACGTAATATGAAACATTTGCTAGTACAGTAAATGAGGATGAATCAATTTCTGATAACTCACACTTCTAAATTATTAGCAATAAAAAGAATTATTCATTGAGAAAAATAACTTTTTATCCAGAAAAACATATCTGACAAGACATGATATGCTAAAAAATAATGGTAATTTGGGCTCTTTTAAATACTGCATGTACTTACATGCAGTATCATCCTAGTAGTTTTTAAAAGGTGTAATTCTGTTTTGACATTTTTTTCATTTATTATCCTAATGTGAGATTAACAGCACACCAGAAAAAAATGTATTACTTTCCCCAACAAAACATAGTAAAACCTGGAATGAGAATTAAGCATGGATAAAGGCAAGATCCATGTGTAACACATAAATCACACTAAAACATAAGATATATGCTATAAAAATATAGTAAAAATTTCTGCAATGAATGCCTTCTCAACTTGTCATTATCCAGACATTTTTCATCCATGTCTGCATCAAATTCCACCTTTTCTGTCCATAACAATCCCATTATTTTGTGATCATGATCTCCTGTTCTTCATTGTTAAAAACTAACATATTCCTACTCATCTTTATCCCCTTCATTACTGCATCCAAGAATTTATCTTCCCAAAAAATTTAGATTATGTAATTATTATAATAGTAAATGATTATTCTGAGTTCTAAGATTAGAAAAGTAAAATAACATTAATCTTAGAAATAACTTATCCCTTGAAAATTGTTTTATCATTTATTATAAAAATAGTATTGTTATTTTACATTTAGAGAAACAATGAATAATATTCTAAACAGTTGTTTGATGAAATTTCATTATTTTAAAGATAATGATTACGTGTTTCTGATAATTCACTAATTAGAGGGTTGCTGAATGTCTTAACTATAACAGTCTCATTTGATAAACTTTACTTGGTTGATTGTGTTTATTATGTTTTTAAACTAATTATATTATAATTTCATTTCAGGTTGTAAGAAATGTTACTTTGGTACAAGTAAAAATAAACAGCACAGAATATTTTAGGAAAACAATCAGTGCTAATGGTAAACTTGACTTACAAGTTCTTTATTTAGGAGGTTTTCCACCAAATAATACAAGATCTGCCCGTCATGCAAGACAAGTTACTGTTGATAGTACCACTTACTCACCAGCAAGTAGTGGATTTAAAGGAATCATTCAAGATGTACAGGTAGTGTGATGAGAAAATATTTACTGTCTGTTAACAAATTTCACAAACTGTAATAAGTTACCAGTTTGTAGTTTGTTATTAATCTCAGATATGTAAAAAATATTTGTGAGTGCACGTGCGTGCGCATGTGTGTGTGTGTATGTGTTTATAATATATATATATATATTTATATTTAACAGAGAAACCCAAGTACAGAATAATTGAAATGGATTAGTTATTTCATTACATAAGCAAAGCGCTTTCGTGAACTTAATTCGCATTATCAGCTGCATTATATTTATACCTCCTATATTTCAAAAAACATCATAAACTTGCAGGTTTAAAGTGGAATAACAATGAAATTTACTATTTCTTTAATTTCTTGGTAAAAATGAAGATATCAGATTGATTTTTGATATGTGTAATTTTCATGTAAATATCTAAAACCAATTTCTAGATTTTTCATAATTCAACTTTGAAAGGGGTGAAGAAAGGTAAAAATTTTGAATAATGCTAGCAAATTTTCCCCTTGCGATTGTACTAAATGAAGATATTCACTAGACTGGGGCTTGCAAATACTCTTCAGATAAATATCTAAAAACCATTTTCCGGTGTTTTTTTAATTTTGATTTTTTTAAAGGGTGTGACAGTATGGCGCAGCGGCTCAACCAACACAGCCATTGTTATTGTGTTGTAACTGGCTTCATTTGCTACTTAACTAAAAACTCCTTTCGACAGACCGCTTTCTTTTTACCCCTTTTATCCCTTCTGCAGACCAAATTATCCCTGTAATTGAAAAAACTCTCTCAACTGGAGCAGATGTCCCAGGCAATGACATCGCTAACTCAGTCATTTTAGAAATATTGCAACATGAAATATCAGTCTTTTGAAACACCTTAAAAATTGCTTTCCACTTCTCTTCAATAGTATCTAGTACTTTTTCAGAACTAGAACCACAACCTACCCTTTGATTTTGAATTACCTGGTTTAACAATCTACGTTCATCAAATAGGTCATCAATATTTATGGAATATTTTTTAATTTCATTAACAACTAGTGCATTCTCTTCTAAATCAGACCAGGCAATTTCAGTTCGTAAATTTATCCACTGAAACTTACTAACTTCATCAAAACTGCTTCTCCACTACTCTAAGTATTAGATACTACTATTATAAATATTGTCTACGCTTGAAAAAACTTTTGTTCCTGAACATCATTATTTTCTTTTAGAGTTCATAGCAATTCCTTGGCAGAAGATGGTATAAATTTGTGGGTTTTTCTTTCCTGAAGTTGACAAATTAATTCAGACTATGTCTGAAATGCTTCTGTTGCTGTGATAGAATTAGCTTCCAATTTCAGAACTGCATTATTAAATATCTGTAGAGTACCGTATAAAAATTTCAAAAACAGTTCTTTTTCTAGATTTTCAAAAAAATCAAATAATAATTTTGGGCATTTGTCACAAGATAAGAAATATGATTTTAGGCCATCAAAAATGGGGAGAATTCTTTCTATTGCAGGTAACAAACTAAGGAACTGTGTGCTGCTATGAGGTAATACTTTTTTGTAATCTGTTTCCCCAAATTCACAGAACTCTTTAAGTTTCATTGCTCTTACTGTATATATGTGAAAATTTTTATAATAACTTTTATGACCAGGGGTAGAAAATCGCATACTGTTTTTACTGAATTGTGTACAACATGGGCTGACCAACCAATTCCTAATATAGGTTTATATAAATCACTTTGAACTTTTCTGAACACATTTTCATTCCCCTTCTTTTTCACATCATCAAAATTACTTTGAGTGTTATCAGCATTATAACAAACCAACTTTTCTTCAAGTTTGTATTTTTTCACACACTGCAAAAGATACAGAGTCAAAATTTGAACAATTTCACCTGACACTCATTGAAATTTAAAAGTTTAACTTGAATTCTCTCCTTCAGTCTGAAATATCTTACAACAAACGGAACAAGTTTTACTTCACTTCTGTTTCAGCTATCCATCGTTTCTGTTACATAATTAACGCTTTCCAAAGAATGCAACACATTATCAAATATAAATGGCGAAATAACGTTAACAATAATTGCCTCGGTTTTGGTTTTAGCAGATGAAAATTTTGGATTATATAACTTTTTAACGAGTTTAGATGTGCAGTCTGATGTTTTGAAACTAGGTTCGTGTCTAGCAGTGTGGTATGAAAATGCAGCTTCTTTAGCAGCACACTCCAGATCACTGTTATTGTTATTCCTATTTTTGGCTTTAAAAAAATCTTTTATGTTTGCTGAAGCAATAACATTAATAACACTCCTATGTTTAGCTGTTTTCACGTGGTCTTCAATATCACCCTTTCCTTCATGTGCAACAGAAAATTCTCCAGTACATAGTGTGCAATAAACACATTCATTGTTACTGTCATTACACAATTTCAAAAATTTATATTCCTTTTTGTTGGCTGAGTGATGCATGACTGTAAGAGAATGTTTAAAGACATGATGTTGAACATGTAGGTCTAAAATTAAAAAAAATGCTTGCCAGTCATAAAATTCTCAAATCTCGGACACTTTTGCAACCCCAGATAGCACTAAAAAACCAGGACTGTCTAGGCTAATCCCAGACATATGGTAAAGCTATATAATGATATTAATTACAGTTAGATACTACTTAAATGTAAGTAGCATACATTATCAAATCAAAGCTCTTTATAATTCACCACACTGTAATCTGGTGACTTTTGGTTTTTACCCTAATAATAACGTTTCCTATTCTGATGTTTTGATTATACATGTTTGTCAATTTTAATTGAAGTACCTCTAAAATGTGAAGTAGTCTGTTAACTGATGGAATATTACTCTCAAAGAGTACTTGTTTTCTAAACAATGTTATTATGATTTGGAAGCTTGAATTAGTAAAATCTAAACTGTCAGTAAAATTCATATCATTAGTATTACTTTAAGTGTAATTTTAACGTTCTACCTTGCATAATATGTTTATATCTTGATTGATTGACTGTGTTAATTAGCCTAAATAAAAATGTAACTGACATAAAAAAAAACAAAAAAATAATACTAAACTAGTAAATTTTAATTTCATGTTGTAAAACGAAAACACATACATCAGTAAAAAAATAAATAAATAAACAAATAATTGACACATTAGAATGCTGTTAAAAATAGTATTTTTTTCATTTTTAATAATTTAGATAATTCACGAATATTAAATTATATTAAATAAAAAGGAATCCATGCTTGACCAATCTGTTATTCAGAAATCACTTCCTTCAGATAGTTCAATCATTATCATTAAAATGACAAAAAGATGATTTTTTCAGTAGAAAAGCTACATTATCATTCTCCTGTTTCAAAGATTTACATTTTTGTTTAGGATTTTTTTATTGATTGTTTATGATGTATCATTTTCTTACCGTTTGCAGTCTTAAGCTTTCCATCATTGTGTTTTAATTCTCTTTTATTTATATTGATTAATAGTTCATTTACATTTTAAATGAAAAGAGATTAACAGACTTAAATTAGATTTTAGGCATGAAAATGAAGGCTTATTTAACAATGATTTCAATCCTTACTTTATTTAAGTTAAATAACATTAGATACAGCTTTATTATGGGTTGGTATTTATTTTTGGCTACTCAATGCTATTTAAAATTAAAAAAGCAGAGAGAATAGAGACAGATATTAAACCAAAGAATAGAAAGCATTACTAATGAAAAAAATATAAAATTATGCCTAAGGAAAGTGAAATTAATAATACAATATTTGCATTATTTTTTACGAAACAATTTAAAAAACACTCATTAAAAAAAATAAATAATGCATTTAATTCATTATATGTTCTTTAACAAATTAAACGAATAAGATGGATCAGATACTACTCAATAATATATAACAGGTTCCCTAAACATTTTAAAATAGGTGCTATAGATAAAAGAATTACCTGCAACATGTTAATGAAGTAGGTGCAAGATACCTCAAAAACAGATTCTAACATAAATATTTTTATGTATTTAGATAATGATGAATCATTTGTCTGTGTATGTGGTGGTTTTTTTATATTGATAATGAATTTTATTTCATGTTTATAGGTAAGTAATGGGTCTTATGTAATGGTTGTTGAATTTTTCCCATTGATATTGGATGATCTTGTATTACCATCTGCACTCGGTGTAGTATCATTTGATCATAATGCGGTACTAGAAGGAACTGTGTCAGATGATACTTGTGCTAGTAATCCATGTCAACATGATGGTGTTTGTGAAATAACATGGAATGATTTTATGTAAGTAATATTTTATAATGTTATTGTTTATTAAATTTCAAAAGTAAAAATTAGAGTGTATGTATTTTGATTTTTAATTGAAAGAGATATGTTCCTTAACTCTGTGAATAATTGTTAGTAACTTTTTAAGGCAAATAAAACTTATTATTTTTAACCTTTTTCAACTTTATTGAAAACTCATGACTACTTAAGTTATTTTTCTTTTTTATAATTAGTCATGTATTATGACCTAATTAAACTTGAAAAATGTTGAATTTCTCTTAAATTAGAAATAAAATGTAATTTAACTTTTTTATCCTAAATAATCAAAATAAAAGGATTCCATTTAGAAAGTAATTTTTTTGTTTCATATTCTTAAATATATGTAATACATTGTAACCAATTATACTATTAACTAAATAGTATAAAGTACTATTACTTTAATAATTAGTATATAACCAGTACTATTATTAACCAATTGTACTATTTACTAGTATTATCTAGCCAACAGTGATTGATTGTTTTAATTGTCCATTCATATCATTTATGTATATTTTGCTTTACTGTCTTCATTTGTTTTAAATTATTAGTAATATGTTTAATAGATACATAACTATACATTTTACAGTTGCCATTGTACTCGAGGTTACAAAGGAAAAGAATGCGAAGAAATGGAGTTCTGTCAGTTGAAGAATTGCCCACCTGGGAGTGTATGTCGCAATCTTAATTATGGTTATGAGTGTGTTGCGAATGTAACACTTGATGGCCATGGTACAAAGTTACGATATTCATTTGTACAAGGAGATGGTGATAAATTAACTGTTCCAGAAGATTTGGAAGTCTCTTATCGAAGTCGTACTGGTGGCACTTTATTACATATTGGTCCAGATTCATCTTCAGTACAACGATACTTCCAAATTTCTGTATATAAAGGCCAAGTAAGACATTTTTATATTTTATAAGAAACATTTTTTCTAATTAGTAATTTTAGTTTAATGTTTGTGTTATATGTTGTGTCTGTATTATTGTCCAGGTATTCCCTCTAAATCTTTTGGTACTTACGTATTAACGCCACCACAGCTACAGCTTTATTTAAAAACAAAGTAGTCAGTCGGATTTCGGTGGAAAATGAACAGTCTCTTTATTAATTTTAATAAATGGTTATTTATATTTATTTATTTATTTTATAAATATAATTTAACCAAACTTAACCTACGCTAGCTTCGCTCGCTAACCTTGACTAATTAACACCGTAATTTTTTGAGTATTTACTTTAATAAATTCAGTAATTATTGCAATTATTCATTATTTAAATAATCAAAACACTCCTGTTAATTAGTCAAGGTTAGTGAGCGAAGTGAGCGTAGATTAAGTTTGGTTAAATTGCATTTTTAAAATATATAAATATAAATAACCATTTATTAAAATTAATAAAGAGACTGTTTTGAATCTATGTTAAACTCTATATCAGCCCATTTTCCACCAAAATCCGATTGACTACTTTGTTTTTAAATAAAGCTGTAGCTGCGGTGGCGTTAATACATAAGTACCAATTTTTTTTATAGCAAAATGAATAGCTCTGTGTTTGGAAAACAGAACTGTTTGGTTCTTAAGCCCTTTATGTGTTATGATCTTACTCTGATTATTGTAATTCTAGTCTCAATAAACTTAAATTCAGCCAATTGCTTTGTTAAATGGGTTTTAGTTGTTTTAACTGAAAAGGGTTCATTATCTTCATTCAAAATATTCTTCACTTAATTTGATATAGATAACTACTTGAATATGTGCAATTTACAACAATTCAATCTTCAAGACCACTGTGGGAAGGACTGATCATAATTTTATAAAACTCGTCTAAAAGAGCTTCTTTGTATAAAAGTTAAAAGCATATTGTCGTGGTGATCTGCAGATGATAATCTCAATTTCTATTGTTCAATGAAGTTAAATATAATGGCTGAAGTTATTCATTGAAAAATTTAATGTTGCAATTAAGTTACTGAATGCAAATGGGTTTAAATTCTTTTAAAACAATGGTTAATTTTGATTTGAATACTCTAGTAAAACAGTAGTACAGGTAGGCTTTCAAATCCAGATGAGGTTTAGTTAACAGTAATAGGCACTGCTGTTTAATCAGGATTAATCAGTAAATCAAGCTGAAATTGAACCAGACTAGCTTTCATTAAATTTACAGCTTGTTGCAAGATAGTCAATTAAAAAATTAAGTAATAAACATAATTTAATTCATTCTTCCTTCAAAATGATCATTTACAAAATAAGTTTTATCAACAATTATTCTTTATGTAAATGAGGAACTGAAAAAAGCTGACAATACAGTTATAGGGGTTTCCCAGAATGCTGCTTTAGAATATTTGATGTACACTTAAATGGGGCTATAGTTTTCATGAAAGCATTAGTTTAAATGCATGTAGATTTAGTAGTGCATAATAGAAGGAAAAACCCAAAAATATATCTAAAAAAGCCTATTTTTTGACTGTAACATTTGTGTCAGGAAGCATGGTGCGTTGGTTTGTTTGCTATATGTGCTCACATTTTTATTTTGGCAAAATGCAACAAATTAGCTAAATGCATTTGCTATTTTAGTATTCTAAATTGTATTATAACACTATAAACATGTGTTGTTTACATAACATTTATTATACTTAATATTTTTTTGCATTTTGTTAACAAAAACTATTGTAGACTTACTGTTTTATATTTTTATTACTTAATAAAAATATATTTATTACTTAATATAACATTATTTATGAATACTGTAAGATGAAAGGAATTTCTCCAGCATTTGCCTGGATTCATCAGGAGAACTATGATAAAACCTTGATAAGAACAGCACCATAAAATTCTTAATCTTCCCTATTTTATAAAATGGTTAGATAAACACTTGGATAATCAAGTCACACCTCAACCAAAATTTTTCCTCAACTCTTGAATCGAGATATGAGTGAACATTGTTCTTCCTATATTATGATATGGTAAGAAAAACATTGAAATGCTGGTCGCAAAGCAGCCAGGGGTGCAGCCCCTTAGTTACTAGTAAAAAGTCTTTTCTAGAATAGAAAGCAGCTTCAAAAAAACTGATAATGAAGGAGCTACATAATATCTCTGGAAAGGATCTTACTGAAAAAGTGAATAGTTTAAATTTTATGAAAAAAATAAATTGTATTTGTTTTTCTTCATGCTGATTTGCCTGTTTATTATTACATATCGCTCTAAAATAGATTAATTATTCTAGGTAACTGTATCATGGCGTTTAGATACACCTTCTGGTAAAGTTATAAGGTTACGTAAAGAACAGCCAGAAGGGGAATGGACTACAATTTCTTTAAAAATGGTTAATAATACTTTAATTGGAAAATTAGCTGGAGTATCAGATGAATCACAAGAACCTCAAATAGTTGCTAATTTTTCATCAGCTGATTGGCAGAATCTCATCTTAAATTCTCCAGTTACAATAGGTAATGATTTATTTACTTATGTATTATAGTAACTTCTCATTTTTATATAATATTATTTTTGGGTTTGTAAATTCTGTAACTGAGAAAATTTAATAGAGGTGTTTAAAACAGAGTAGGTCTTGGCTTATTGATTTTCATAATTTTTATATGTTGTTGATGCTGATTTTTAAGGTTATTTTCCTTTTTTAAGTCAGCGATGAATGTGTTGAATCTCTACCATGTTTATTATTCCAGCTTGAAAATTCATTTCTAATTTTTGTGTCCACATATCTCCTTTTTACTCGACTACCCAAAAAGAAGTGTAATGTATTTAGGGTGTATGTTTGTTCCACAAAGCAGCTCAACAACTGAACCAATTTAGATGTATGACTGTGTTGGAATCCTTACATTACTGGGACTATGTATATATATGTGTGTGTTTGTGTCTGTATATGTATATATGTTTAAATAAATTTAAAAAATTGAAAAAATTAATACTATATACAAAATTGTCACCTGCACACTATTGTAAGCCATGCCTGCGCTACCAAAATGTATCCAGATTCAAGATTTAAAGTACGTGTAATTCATTTTTTTTTTTTATACAGTGCATCTTAGTACTTAGTATACAGCTTATTTTATATAGTGGATTCCATCTTAACTAGCCCAATTTTATTGAATTCTTGGCTGGTTAATCTGAAAATGCGTGAAAATATATTTAGGAAATTGTAAAGAAGCTTTTAATATATATGTAATTAAAAAATATATATACTCCAGTATACTAAGTTAACTACTATTTTAACCATTTAAAGCAGATAACTCTCTTGAGCTTGCTGGTAAATATTTATGCTAGGTGTGTGCTCTTGAAATGAAACCATGTCCATAGGTGTGACTTGGCAGTGACAGTTATGAAATCTCTTTAATTATTGTGCTTTATTATACAAAATCTGAAAAATAAAAATGCTCGTATTTATGTTGTGTGTAAATATTTTGCATAAATAAAACAATTTTTTTTTTTTAATAAGATGCAGACAACTTATGATTTACTAAGAATATTTTTTTTTATAAATTACATATTTATAAAAACAAGCATACATATCTTGTAGTTTACACTCATGGTATTAAGAAATAACTAATTATAATTGTGTTTAGTTTATTTTTTTTTAATTTTAAACTACTTGAAAAATAAATTCCTTCTGATTCAGTTGTTTGGTTAAGTTATTTTTTCTAAGAAAAAACTTTTATATTCAAAATGTACAGAAGTTAAGATCCTAATAAATTCTGTTAGTACAATGAGCTTCTTCTGTGTAAATTAATTATATTATGTTTAGAAAATTAATATGGCTAGAAGCCTTGATGCAGTGCTCTTTCAGCTCTGAAAAACCTTTGTTATAGACTATAAAAGGACTAAAATACAGTAAAAAGTAATTAATTTAAAGCGTTTGTTAGTAGGTTAATGAAGGCTAACTTTTGCATGCATCAGGTTTACTCTGATGTGATAGATGACGGTTATTTGGACATGTAATATAAATATATAAATTTTGTCTGTTTGTTTGTTATCGCATCACGCGAAAACCAACCGACCGATTACTTTCAAATTTGCAGGATATATTCATGTTATCCCAGGGAAGGTTTAACCCATCAACCTAAGCCCTAGCCTCCTTGAAGGTTAAAATATTTAAAATATTCATTATTTCTTTGCCCCCAAGGAAGGTGAAGTTGTGAATTAAAGATTTTCATTAAGGAAAAAATGGATTAATTCTTTTACTTCATTATTATATTTCTGCCACCATGGTAAGTTATGAATTTTTCGACATCAAAGGTGTGTGTACTTTAGTTATAATTACTATTATTCTATCTTTTTTAATTTTTTATTTTTCAGGTTTCAGTAAAGTTTGAAAACTATAATTATTATTTATCAGTATTGTTCTCACAACCATGAGGATAAGGTACAGTGTGGGGGTTCAGGGAGTGGATCCCTCTGGGTAGATGGGATTGGCGTCTGAAGCAAGCTCTGTGTGTGTTCAGGACGGTGCCCCCCCCCCTCCTATGCGGAAAATTGGGAATTGTGAGCTCTGCAGCCATGGATAGGTTCTTTTGCCCCAGGAGGCCCTGAGGAGCTCCTGAGTTGGCTCTGGGATTTGCCTGAGCTGATCTGAGCCCCGAGGGTCCAGGTTCGTTTTGGCTAGATGGGCTGGCTAGTTTTAATATAATTGTAGTTTAGTATTTCTTCTTACTTCCTTGTACGAAGTAAAGGAAGTATTGTGACCATGAAAAATTTCAGATTTCAACCAAAATATCCATTTTGACCATCCGTGAATCCATTTTGACTAGTTTTGGCATGACGGTCTGTATATATGCACATATCTCGCATAACTTAAAAATGATTAGCTGTAGGATGTTGAAACTTTGGACTTAGAACTGTTGTAACATCTAGTTGTGCACCTCCCCTTTCCAAAAGGCCTGAAATCTAAAAGAAATTGAATTTTGGACTTTTTCTTAATTACAGTAATAAGCTCTCATTGAGAGCTTTTCAATGATATATCATAAATCGTACTTCTTTTCATTGGTTTCAGAGGTATAACCTAATAAAATTTTAATTAGTGGAATATTTGGATCTTACAAGTGGAAGGCACATCAGTTTGAATCAGACTTCATATCCTTTTTTTTAACTTTTTTTTTAAATTTAAATGTATTGCTTTATTAATAATTATTAATCTCTGATTGTAAAAAGATTTTTAAGATAAATAATAATTCAATAATAACAATTTTAAAAAATTTGAAAACTATCAGCAGTTATTAATGAAATAAAATTTTATGTACTTTTCATTTAAAAAACAAGTGTATATAAAATTTAAGAGGCACACAAGGAAATCATGTGGTATCCACATCAGATTTTTAAGGTTTTAATAGCAACAATTTAAAATTTGGCTCTGTGAAAATGGTAATAGGAACCACTTTATGTCACCTTTTTTATAAACCTGGTATTGGATATTTATTATTTTTGGAAATGGCTATGTCATAAGCTATTTAATTTAATGTTCTACTAATTTTACTACAATCAACATTATTTTCATTTTATTCTCATTAGATTTGTATTCTGGTTTTTTAAAGATTTCTTTTAAATTACAGGTGATACTGACATTATGATTATAGCTGACAGAAATAGCTATGTAACTGATGCTGAATCAACAAATGATATTAATGTCTCAATGCTAGATCAGAATTTGCATGGAAATAATAAACAGTCTGCTGGTGGTGCTTATAAGGTTGATATTAACTGTTATAAATTATTTGCTGTTGTGTCAAAAATAAATTATTTCTCAATCTTATGGTTACTAACGACTTGAAAATTCTACTATAGAATAGCTCTGTAACAGAAATAAATCTGTAATCAGCTGATCTTATGCCAACATTTACTTTTCTTTATCCTTTCATTTATTTGAAAAAATCTCTTTTGCAAAAAAGTGGTAAAGTAAACAATGTCATCATGTTTTGTCTTCTTAACAATGAAGATGATTAATTTGTGTGTTTTAATAATTTGTTTTTTATTGATTAATACTTTGCACGAATCAGATTATGAAAAGAAAGTGAAACCTAAGATAAGAAAAGAGTGAAAGTAAAGAATGTATGTGCAGTGACAATGAAAGAGAAGTGATCAGTAATATTCACGCAATGGTGTCTTAATTCTAAATTAATGTTACCCATAAGCACTTATCATAGTTATTCAGAGTATTGTTAATAAATTTAGATAATTTAATTTTATAATGATGTAAATGATGTTATAAATGCACTGTATTTAAAAACAATTTACATAATGTTATTTATTTAAAAAAAAATAATTTTATTCTACTCTCTTACAAGGAGTGGCTGAAAGATAAGCATTCATAACTCGCAAATGAAAAAATATAATCAAATGAAACAAATACGGCATAAAAGTTCATTTTTTTCATACAAAAAATTACATTATCCTCATAGTCACCATTTACAGCAGCTACTCATTCATCGCAATGGTGAAATGTTATCTCATTCTGTCAATGAAGAATGCCAGCGGTCTTTTCTTGGCCCATATCTTCATTGCAACCTTCAGTTCATCACCCGTGGAGAAATGAACATCCTTAAAATTCCTCTTTAATTTCAGAAAGAAGTAAAAATCACAGTGTCAAATCTGTGGGTATGAAGGGTGTGAAATAGGTTCAAGTTTCAACTTCACAAGAGCCTTTGCAGTTGCATGTTATGCATGTGGCTTAGGATTATCAAGTTGCAGAATTATTGGTTCCATGGATTGTGGAACACAACACACATCGCCTAAGGTGTTTTAATATTTTTATGCATTGCATAAAATATACACTCAACACTGCTTCCAGGAAGAGTGTCATATATTCATGTGTGTTGTAATCCTAGAACAATGTCACAAGAATTTTTTTTTGTGAGGGTTACACTGTAATTTTTTCTTCTGGTTTGTAATGATGCACCCAAGTTTCATCTTGCATTAAAGTACTGAAAAGGAGTTCTTCTCAGTTATCATGATAATGTTTCAGAAGCTGTTCACAACAATCAATTTGTTGTTTGTTCATTACTGTGAGTTTGTGTGGCACCCACTGCAAGCAAATTTTATGATTGTCCAGTTGATAATAATGTGTTCTAATTGTTCTTTCATATGCCTATGTGGGTGGTGATATTTGCTGCACTGTCATTTTGAATCGCTTCTTCCATCTTTTTTTGGCACTTCTCATCAGTCACAGAAGCTAATTGACCAGTAAGAGGTTCATCCTCAATATTCTCTTTACCAGCTTCTGATGCACAAAGCTTTATTGACCATCTACTCACTACACTTCCTTTCTTTTTCTGTTTAGCCTCCATAACCACCGTTAGGTATTACTTTCGAGAATGATTGAGGATGATATGTGTGAATGTAAATGTCTTGTACAGTGTCAGGTCGAACATTCCTGAGATGTGGTGTTTAATTGAAACCCAACTGCCAAAGAACATCAGTATTCATGATCTTGTATTCAAATCCGAATAAAAGTAACTTCCTTTACTAGCATTTGAACCTTAGAACTCTTGACTTTGAAATCAGCTGATTTGTGATGAGTTCACCACCACACCAATTCGATGGGTTTACTCACTTATGCTTCGATTAACAGTTTCATCACCATTAGTGGATTGCAGATGACAATGAATGTCACTTGTGTTTACTTTTCCTCTGTTAAGAATTCAACTGATGCTCGATTTTTTAAATGCGTTGAGTAGACGTACTTCACTCTGTAACAATGGCGACTGACAGAAAATGAGAAGGCATGGGTGTATGAGTTTTGGAATATTAGTAGTAGGGGGAATGAAAGTTTTCCAGTGGTTCATTAGATTTCAGCCAAACCCATATAATAACTCATAATTTTTTTTCATAGTAAATGGATTTATTTGCTATGCTTTTAGCACATCCCTGTTTAGCTAAATGACTAAATTTTTGGTGCTGTAGGATGAGTTTTATGCACATAAATCTCAGACATAATGGCTGACAAAGGAAAACCCATTGTTAAGATATTTTCTTGAGTATGATATTTGTCATCAAATTTAAAATAATTCTATTGGTATATGTTTCTAATATATGCCAGCACTTCTTCAGACATTGTTAATTTATAATATTTCAACTCTGTACAGTTATGTAACAATGGCTAGCTAGACCACATACATTTTTATTTTATTTAAACTACTTATTTATTTTATTTTTAATTTTTATTTTAATTTTAGTAATTGACATCATATTTCTGTATATGGAATTTTTTAACTTTTTAATTTTAATCTAAAAAAAAGAAAAAAGTAATATTCTTAAGTTTTAAATATAGTATAAAATAATTTTTAATTTTAATATGTAATTTGATCTGAATAATTTATAAAAGTAATTTAATGCAGTTGAGGATATTCGTGAAAGTGCTTTTGCATGCAAAATGGAATAAGGTGTCATCCTACTTTATTATTCTTTATTTAGGTTGACCAAATAAATATTACATATATATATTGTATCTGATCACAAGCCAATTTAATCTTCTTAGATTTCTAATTAATTCAAGATTTTAGTATCATCACTGATCAGAATGATAAGGGATTCTGTGCTGTCTATGATGCTACTAGATTGTAGCTCGGATTCAAGTTAAATGTGTAATCGGATATGAATTATAATTTTACATTTCAAATAGGACTCTTAGTTTAATAACCAATAGCTTAGAAGCTTTTAAAACCAATTCTAACTCCAGACTCAAACAATCTGTTATTAGAAATATAGAGGTGTGGCTGACTTATTTTTATAACTTTTACTTTGAAGATACCTTACATTAGTGGTGAGAATAAATTAATGTTGAAATTTGAAAATAGCATATAAGTAGAGCATGTATGCTGGTTTAAAATAATTTAGATTAGACTACTTACATTTAAAGGCTTAATATATTCCATTTGACTACTCCAAGTGGAGAGTTTAGATTATACTGTTACTTGGTGGATCATTTTTGTACTCACAGTTAATAAAATAAAGGAAAAATAACAAGTTTCAAAATAAATTTTAATTAGGGATCAGATATTAATGTAAAAAGATTTAATAGAATATTTTTAAGAGTGGTAAGATGGAAAATTGATGTGAAGCTACAAGAAGTAGAAAAAAATTATGTGTGTGTGCGCACGAGTGAATGAGTGATGTTACATTATCATCATATTTATATATGTGTGTATAATCAATCATATTTAAATTCCATTAACTAAATCGCCTAGTACAGAATATTGAGATAAGACAAATCTTACCTTAATTTTTCATGAAATTACTTTTGCAGGATCCTGCATTCTCAGTAATGATTGAAATAATTCTGTTATTGCATAATAAAGATTTAAAATAAAAATACTAAAATAATGAAAATTGTATATTAATTTACGAGTGCAGCTATCTATTACAGTTTTTATAAGACTGTTTCCCCCAAACATTGTCTGATGGTTTATTATCAAATTGAAATTTTGTTTGGATTTTATATATACAATATTTTTTTAACATATTTAATTTTATGTCAACTTTAAATTATATATATATATATATATATAAAATCTCATTATATTATTTATATTATTTAATATTTTATTCTCCCATTACTGCTGTTAGTCCTCCTGTTATTACTGACCATTTAATTTTTCCCAGTCTTTTCTATGCCTATGTTTCAAATACCTCCAGCCTTTTTTCCCCCTTTTATACTTAGTGTTCATGTTTCACTTCCAAAGAGAAGTACATGACAAACATAACTCATCACAAAGATCCTGCTTCTACTTTAATTCCTTGGTACTAAATAATAGCTAGTTTTTCTGTTAAATGTGTCCTTAGCCTTTGTAATTTTTTTTCATTTTCACTTTTATATATTTTTATAAAATTTAGTGTATACACTTTTATAATAAATTCTGGTTAAGATTAATGTATATTAAAAAATAAAATCACCATTTCAGTATAAAATATTATTGAAAACTACTGGTAAGAATTTGATATTCTCTTTATTTTAATATATTAATTTACTTAATTACAATTTTTTCAGGGATGTATCGGTGAAGTGCGGATTGGAGGTCTTTTACTGCCATATTTCACACCTAGTCAGCTAAATGTTACACACTCATTAAATCATTTTATTCTTAATTCTGATTCGGAACTTGATATTGACCTTGGCTGCTTTTTGTGTTTCCCTTCTGAGTGTATTAATGGAGGCAGGTTAGTGTTATATGTGTATATTGAATTAGTATAGTGACTAGATTTGTAACCATTGATTCATGTAAAAGACTATTTAACTTGCTTGAACAAGCACTTATTTTTCTGGTATAAAAGTGAGTCAGCTTTGTTCAACATAGTTTTTAACTGTATCTGTCTTTATTGCCTTAATATTTAAATATTTTTTATTCTAACTTTTAAATACTTACTTTATGTTTTAAATTTGTTTGGGTTTATTTATTCATATTAATGGAAAACTATGGTAATAATTACCATATTATTTTGTTAATTTTCTTAAGCTTGGGTAGTAATTAAATTATATTTCTTTTCTCAATGATAAAGTGATAGCGATCTTTAAGTTTAGATCACTATAATTTCAGATTTTTTTGAAGAGATTCATTTTATTGAAGAGTGTTAATTTAATTTTGTGAAAAATTATGTTGATGCAACCCAGGATTTTTTGTTATGATACTGATCAACTTCTGCTAAATTTGTTATTTTTTCTTTTTAATAATTATCCAGCTTCTAAAAATATTTATGTGAGATTAGCATATGAATTTGTATTTTAAAAGAATTTGTGTGGTTATATGCATGCACATTTATAACTGTTTTATCTTACAATTTTTGATATTACTATAATGAATATGTGATTTTTTTTCATTCAGTTGTGCCAATGCTACAACATCTTACCTTTGTCATTGTTTACCTGGATTTTCTGGAGATGATTGTTCAGAAAATATAAATGAATGTATAGACAATGATTGTAAAAATGGAGCGACATGTAATGATGCATTAGCAAATTATACTTGTAGTTGTCCTATTGGATGGGAAGGTTGGCTGTAAGTATTAATCATAAAAATGCTTATTTTTTATAGTCATTTGTAATACTAATCGTAACTAATACTAGTTATTACTATTTCAATGTTTGTTTGCTTTCAATGTTTTGTCATCGCATCAAAGTTCTCATTTTTTTAATAGAGTAATATTTATTTGCGTAATAATTTCAGTCATGTGTAGATCTCACTTAAAAATTAATATAGTTTTATTTCAAACTCATGGTTTTATTATGTTGGTACAAAACAAAATAAAAGAACATACAGATTGGTTATATGTATTTTAAGTAAAAAAGGAACTAGCCACACCTATAACCCTCTTTAATTTCTAAATATAAGTTGGTGTACTAACTTTGTACACCATCACTAGAGATGGAGATTACAATGACTGTAATATTATGAATATACTGACAGAGTTTGTTATTTAGAATGATCTGGTTTTATGATTAGTAACTAAAACTAGCATCTGGTAGGGCTGGGCTTTTTTTTTCCTTTCAGCTACTTTTAAACTGAATTATTACATGAAATTAATTTTTTTTTATATCCAACAGATTCCATTTATTTTGATTAATTACTGTTTCTTGTAGGTCCAGAATGAAAATAATAGAAAAACATCTTTCTTGGTAATTTCTATTGCTTAAAATTCTGTTTATCTTCAGAAAACCACCATTATGTTTATTTTAATCTACTTAAATACATGTATATATTATATATGCATGTAGGAAAGTAGGAGAGAAATTTATTTTCATAAATAAACTTTGATTTTAAAATCTTTAATAACAAGAGTTACATGTTATGGCATGTTTTTAAAATTCCACAGCCAAAAGTGATTCTAAATGATTATTAAATCAAAAAATAATCAGTTGTTTGTGGTATTTATCAAAATACTTTGAAAATCATTTGGCTAAAAGTTTTCTTATGTTTAAAATTTTATAAACAATACTGTTTGCTTCTTATCATTTCTTCAATGTTTCTTACATTTTTAGCAGATATTCTTCATTAATCCTGAATGACTGGTTTTCTAATGCTGAGGTGTCTAGTTTTGAACTAGCAACATAATTCTTTGCTGTTGATTAGGAAGTTACATAATGCCTATCTTAACTAGCATGTAAATTCTTTCTATGTTTTTTTAAGGAAAACATACTTCAGTACTCTTTCTTGAAATAACATTTATTATCTGTTTAAAAGAAAAGGGTTTTCAAAAGAAATAACTTATTTTAAATTAACAATGTAACTTAATATTTTGGAAAATCATCATTGTTATTTCAATATAGAGACCATAGTCAATAAAAGAATATGTGGTTGGTTAAATATATTGATTTAATATAGAACGGATGTAGAATTAATAATATAGAATATTAATTCAATATTGGATAAATGGTCGCCTCAGTTTATGTTACAAATAATTCTGAAAGGGAAGTTTTAAATTTTCACATATTACTAGTGACTTTATTCGGTGAACAACATCTTCAATATTCTCTTGAAGTGCTTCAACTGTTTAAGGATTTTTGGCCTCTCACAAATGGATTATTGGCTATCCTTTCACAAAGGAAAAATCAAGAAATGTTAGATCCCATGATCTAAGTGCTCAGCCGATGTCTCTATTTCAAAAATTCACCCCCTTCCTGGTGATTTTTTATGAGATAATACAATCATTTGATGGCTGTAGTACCTTCCTATTGGAAATAAACATTGGCCACATCCACTTGGCTTGATCATACCGCTGGCCTAAAAGCATATCAAACAGTTACTTGTTGTTTTAGAGACATTGTTTGGCTATTATTCTAAGATTCTGAAAGCTCCACAAGCAACAGTTCTCTTTATTCACCTTAGGCCCATTTGGTTGGAAATTGGCTTTGGTTAATTTTCGTAAAAAAACTCAGGGTTATCTTTCTATAGTTCCAATTCCCAATCAATGAACACATGACATTGACAATAGACTCATGGCTGCAATTGTTGCACTATATTAGCTTGCATAAACACATTTATGCAAAATGCAATTAGGGTAGTTTTTGAGACAGCTTATTGATGTAAACTTCTTGGAATTGACAAACTTGAGTTTTCAGCAACACTTGCAGCAATATTAGTAATATATTTTTTTATATACACAAATTAATAATTTATTAATTATTAATACATAAATTATTGATTTTTAATAGTAGCACAATTTTTTATTTATTTTACAATTTCTGAACAAGGTGGTTCTTCATTACCACTTGAAATACCACAAACTTTATGAACCATCTGTGTAAAATGTCCATCATTTTTTAGCGAATTTTAATAATTCCTTTACGCTGTTGGAAAGTATATGGTTCCATTTTCATTTTTTATAGTTTTTAAATTAATTTGTATTGTTTTATTTAATAGATATTAATAATAGCATCAGTATGTGGGGTCTACCTGGTATTACAAGTGTCTTTACTGCTGAATTATATGCTATAAATAAGGTTTTGAATATTGTTAACCATCATACCTTATGATGGTTAACATTATAAGGATATATAATGATGGATCCTTATCCATCACAATTACCATCATATCCTTATTTGTAGCGACTTGTGTAGTGCTCTCCAATCCTTAGAAAATTTTTATTCCAAACATCCTATTGTCACCGAAATCTACAATGCAATTGCTGAGTTGAACCATCGCAACGCACAAGTGAGTTTCTGCTGGATCCGTAGACACGTGGGGATTCCAGGTAATGAACATACAGATTCTACTGCTAAAGATGTATGTAGTCAATTATCCTTCACTACCTGTGTTACTGCATTCAACTTTATTAGCTATGTTAAACTCACTCTTCATGTAAAGTGACAAGATGACTGGATGGCTACAGTAGATTACAAACTCTGGCACATTAGAGGTTCTGTGTTGCAGTGGGATTCCTCAAATAGGAAAATTTGTCGTGAGGAAGTAGTCCTATGTCGATTGCAGATAGGGCATACTAGAGCTACTCACGGGTATCTGATGTCAGCAGTAAACGCACCACTGTGCATATGATGCAACTGCCGCTTGACTGTTCTCCACATCCTTGTGGATTGTGTGTGTTATGTGGTCTTGCATCGAAAATTTAAATTGCTCAGGAACATTTGTCAAATTCTGAGCAATGACAAAGAAGTTTTGAGCCAGGTGTTTTTATTTCTTCAAAGTGTGGGTATTTTCGATACTTTTTATTAGTGTTTTATTATTTTTATTTTCTCTTTATACTGTCATGGATTTCATTTAAAATTTTTATTTTTTCTGTTATCTGAGAAGGAGCTTTTTACACTTCTCTCGGAGTTCGTTGAATTTATTTTGGTTTTATATATGTGTATATAATTTTTATGTGTGACAGTAGATAAGTTTTGTGTTTAATGACTTAGTTAAAGTTTTTTATTTTATTTTTGTATTTCAAATTTAAATTTAAGTTTTAATTTTGTTTTTAATTTCTAGTGTATGTTTTTATTTTGTTTTAATTTTCATTGTTGTTTTATTAGATTTTACATTTCATATTTTTGTTTTCCGGGCAATAACGTAAAAATGTTTTTCTCCCCCAAAAAAAAAAAAAAATTTGTATGTGTGACTTAAAGAGCAGCAAAAATTAAATGAGAAATGCTTAATACTTATCAGCACCTTTGTATTTAGGATTTTGTTTATACAAAGTGGTTTGGATTATATGATTTTAAGCAATTTACAAACACCACATATTGTGAATTGCATTTTATTATTACTTTTATTAGCATCAGTAAAACAGAAATAATATTTTTAAGATTACAGTTTATTGAATATATATAATACCTTTATTTTAACAACTTATCCTTTCCCTTATAACTTGTGTTAATACATTCATCACTTAATAGAATCTAAAACTATTGGCCAACTAAACATTATTTCAATGCTTATATATTAATTTTATATGTTTAGATATTATATTTTGAGTTCATACTGCTTTTTTATGAAACATACTTTAACTACTGATTTTGTTTTCTGTTGTTCAGTTGTGATAAAGAAATAAATGAGTGTGATTCAAATCCATGTAAAAATAGCGGAACATGTATTGATAGGCTTGGTTATTATGAATGTGTATGTAGCGAAGATTATGAAGGTAAACAGTGTGAACAGTTACGACAAGTTACTTGTAATCATATGCCTTGTTATAATGATGCTTCATGTTTGGATGTAAAAAGTAAGTTTACTTTATTCTCTAATTTTATCTAAATAAAATAAGGAGCTATATAGACGGCTTTTGAAATAAATTTTAAAATATTACAATCAAAAACTGTTAAAAAATAAATAATAAATTAAAAAAAGAATAATAATAAAAGACTATTAATAATAAAAATAATAATTATAAATAATAATGATAATAAGACTAAACACTACAAAGCAAGTATTTTTATCAGTGTTTTTATGATGAATAAAAAATAAAAACAACCCAAAAACCAGAGAAATGGTCTTTAACCTAGGAAATAACCATTTCCTAGACATGGTCACAAAATTAGTTTATTTGAAATAATTAGTTTTTAAATATATGTAAAAAATGCAGGTAAGTTGGAAATTTTAGTGATGCTGAAACTTAATTGATGAATAAAGATTGGAGACCGGTATTTAATATTGTTTTTAAATTTGTAATTATTAAAATCTTTTTTTATAAGTTTCAAATGGTTATTCTCTTCCTTAAATTTTGTTCATAGGGGGATTGCCTGCCCTATGGGTTGGGATCCCTAACTACAGGCATCAGATGCATCCCCAGGTTGCAGGTAGGGAAATGGTTAGCTGTGAATAAGATGCGATCCAAGTAAGGAGTCGCAGACAGGCAGCTGCAAGGCCTGAGGTATGATGGAGTTATCTAGAGGGAGAAACAGTGCACCTAAAAAATACTACCAAGCCAAAAAGGGCCTTGTGACGTGGTGAGTATTAGTTGTCAGTAAATAAGCTGACTCATCCCTTACATGCAATGGCGGAAGACTTGGGCAACAACAGTGCCTAGAAAATAGCTGCCAGTAACCTAAAAACGGCTTTGAGACAAGGCAACCTCATCATAAGAATAGCTTACTATGGAAAGTTTGATTAGAAAGCAAGCAGGGTTAGGGCGTTCACCTGAGTTGACACGTAGTGCTTGGACTCGTGCTATGAAAAGTAGATTATAAAGGAGGAATGAAAGGTGGGAAACGGCACAGGAAAGATGAAAAACTAAAAATTGGAATAGCGAATGTGGGGATATTGACTGAGAAGTCGGACAAAGAAATGGACACAGTGATTGCAAAAGGTTTGAATAGCCTAGGGTTGAGTGAGATAAAATGGTGTGAGAAAGGGAGTAAGAAATTAAGAGGAGGCTATAGGTTGCTGTGGTGTGGAGGTAAAGAGTGTAAAAATGGAGAAGGAATTATCCTAAAAATGTTTAGCAGACTGGAAGATTGGAAAAGAAAAGGCTGTTCCAATAAACGTAACAACATGAAACGAAATGAAGCACGTTCAGTCACAACTCAGCATCTGATGTTTTGGTTTATTACTGAGCAACACCTAATGAACTCTCAGGGCAACCAACCTAACACTGAAAGAATAGAATGCACCACATTAAAGATACTGCACGCGACTTTCCAAACACACTATAAAATGGAAGGGGATAAGTGATGGCCTGAATAAAAAAAGGTATAAAAGCAAAGAGGAATTGCAAGAGGATAGTAAAAAAAGAGGAGAGGTGTTTGAGATTGTTTGTAAATGAACTGGAATAGGATATTGGTAGTAACAAAAAAAAATTGTATGGCCTAGTAAGAAAAGGCGAAATGAAAATGGGATTGCAGTGTTGATAAAAACAAGGAAGGGGAAGTGATTGTGAAAGAGGAGGAGGATATTAGAGATAGATGGAGAGAGTATTTTTATGAATTGTTGAATATTGACTGGGGTCATCCAATGGGGAACATAATGGAGAAGATGAGTCATAAGGGGAGGGGGTTGGAAGGAGGTTAATGATGGCTGAAGTTGAGTTTAAATTAATATTTTTCAAGTATACTCATTTTTTTATTGTTGTTATAAAATTTTCAAAATTATTTTTATAATCAGTAATACTATGCTTACATTGCAAAAAATAATCGGCCATATTAGCCACACCTCTTTTTTTTGTTTTTGTAAGCATTGAATGTTCCGTATATCTTTTTTTAAAAGATTTGTTAGTTTTACCAATGTAAATTTTATTACATTCATTACATTTAATTATATATATTCCCCTCAAATTCTCTTCATCACTTTAATGATGATGATTATTATTATTATTTAAATATTTTATAATATGGTTATTTGGTGTGTAAGCTTTTTTATGTTTATTTTTATCATAAAAATTAGTAATTTTTTTTATTCTTTTGTTTAATATTTTAAGAAAAACCTATTAATAATCTCTTTGTTATTTTCTTGTTGCAGTTTTGTAAAACTCTCATAATACTACTTCATTCTCTGCTTTTTGTATATCTTTTCTATAATTTCACTATCAGAACCATTAAAATCTGCTATTTTCTTTATTACATCTATTTCTTTGTCGAATTTATTTTCATTACACAAAGTGTTATTATGAATAAGATGTGTTGATGACATTTTGATCATATATAAATGCAGTTATAAGTAATGAACATTTGATCATATAAATAAACTTAATAGTTATAATGATAATTTAAAATTTATATGCGAAATGGAAAAGAATAGAAAAATAATTTTTTTAGATATTGAGATTGAAATAAACATAAACATTGTTATAGAAATATACCCAGAGTCATCCAGATTATGTCCCTTTCTTATAAAAATAGAATGTAAATGCATTTATCAAATTAATATTTATTATGTAAGAGTTTTTTTATCTTGACTCTATAAGCAAATTAGAGCAAAATGCATCTCATCAATTGAAATGTAATTTCTCATCTCATTCATCTATTTAAAAAAAAAATTAATGAAAGCACACACTTTGCTTTATCTAATTTCTTAATAATTTTTTTAAACTGGTTAAAATATGCTCTTCAGCATATGTAAAATATTATACATACAATTTACTAGAAATAGATAGTTCCTGATAAACAGGAGTTGGCTATTGCAGACAGCTACTTTACATATGGAATTAGGATAGTATGATTCTTTGAACAATGAATGTGAAATTGTAACTCAGACAATGAAATATATTGCAACAAAGTTTGATGTATTTTTTCATCGACATCTACCTTGTAGATTTTATTGAGTCTGAAAAGTATTGTAAACCTTTTTCAGACAACTAAATAATTTTATACATCAGTCTGTGTAAATAATGTTTATGTTTTTAATTTATTGTATCTACTCATTTTATTGATATCAAAAGATAAAAACAAATTCATTTTTTATGAAAAATAAAAATTTATCTACAAAAAAACAATACTGCTCAGTTTTTATTGTTAATTTTTCTGATATTTATAGGATGTTTAACGACGTGTTAAAAGTTCTCATTTTGTCTACTAAAAGACTGACAATACTTTTTCTGCTGGATTTTAAGTGAAAATTGTGCAAAACAATGTACTTTTTAAGATTTCTGGGTCTTAATTGTAAAATTATTATATAGAATTGTAAAGTAAATAATAATATTAAAAAAATATGACTTAACTAAAATCATTTGTCTTGTCATCAGGCATTCTTTATGTTAATATTCTGTGCCATAATTCATACATTTAAAAAAATATTATCGTAATATTTTATCATTTTGTTAATGAACTTAAGTCATTTTTTTGCATTGCCAAAGATGTAGAACTAAAATCATGTTCTTTTAGTTTCTTAAATTGAAGAATCATGTTTTAGTTTTAAATTTTACAGTTTTAACAATGAAATGTTTTTGTTTGGTAATGGAATCAGAAAAAAAATTGTACATATTGTTTTAATTATTTTTATAGTAACATATTTTAAAAGTGATACGATTATTTATGAGAAATTTATTCAGTGAGAAACCACTTTATTCCTCACTTTTCGTACTAGGTCTGATAAGGGTTAGTTGTTTTTCTTGGGAATGGCTGTGACGTACATAATAATTTATGATATTTTTGTTCTAGATACAAAAACAAATGATAATTTCACTTGCTATTGTTCACCTGGTTTTGTTGGTACATATTGTGAAATGGCATATTGTTTTGTTACTCCATGTTTAAATAATGGAATATGTGATAACACAACAAAGGTATTTATTTATTTATTTTTCTTAATTATTAGTTATGATTTTTTAATATTAGAATTTTTAATTTTCTATATAAATATAATCTTATTGTTTTGTTTATTGATTAATATATTATAGTATATATCAAAAAAATTAAATGACTGGACTTTTTTTTTATCAAAGAATTACTTTTTTTTTGGACTTTTTTTTATCAAAGAAGTATATGATGATGTTCTGTGGCCGATTCGTATCTACGGTCGTGCTCAAGCGCGATCTGATCATCGATGTCCACCGGGGGCCCGTTATCGATTGGGTTGCCAGGGCCGAGGTAATTGTGACCGGGGAAATTCATACAACAGACTGGTCCACGGTCCACAAGTGCGGTCTTATAAACCGCACACAGCTCGTCCCTCCCCACCGCCGCATGATCGCGTACTGGATACTTGTCCGGATCTGGGAACCAGATCCCGCCTCACACCTCACAGACGAACAGCTTGTCTGAATGTATCGGAGGTTCCGGAGCACACGGGCAACTCGATTTTGCCGAGGAGACTGACGGGTTAACGGTCGCGCGCGTAGAAACATTCGGAGCCGCAACGCCTGTTTCTCAAACGGTTAAGCTTTTAAATTAAAATTTTGTTGAAGGTTTAAAGTCTTATTCGTGTTTTTAAATAAACCGTCAGCTCCGTAACTGTAGATACGGTTATTGCAATCCAATGAAAATAACCATGAAGACAGTGAGGCTGTGAGGTGTGAGGCGGGATCTGGTTCCCAGATCCGGACAAGTATCCAGTACGCGATCATGCGGCGGTGGGGAGGGACGAGCTGTGTGCGGTATACGGATCGATGTAGCTATGATACAATGGTATTAATACACACACATGGCCACTGTTTCTATACCATCGTTGCAGACTCCAATACACGATTGCCTATCCGGCCCCTTCCCTCTTCATTTTCTCTCTTCTCTCTCTCCGACCGTTTTTGTGTATATATAGCGAGCGCGGTACGCCGCTTATATCACATATGAAGCAACTACATATCTGTGTACGTTTGAGCGATAGCAAAATTATTTTAACAAAAACCAATATTGAAAATATGCAATATGTCGACGATCTGTTGAAGGCACGAAAAAACAAACGCTTCCGTGCACCACGGCTGGGCGATCCGGCGACTTCATATAAAGACGACGAGGATTTTATTACAACGCTGGAAGAGCGCGCCCAAATCCTATCCAGTTCCGACGAGGACGAACAGGATACTCAGGCGCCGGACAACGAGCTGGGATGTTCGTTGCTGCAAGAGGGTCAATACAAATGCAACGACGAGGTGGAGGTGGCGTCGCTAGCTCCTTTGAAACCGCCGATGGAGATGCTGAAACGAATAGTTCAACAAACCGAGGATTCATTGACCATCACAACGGGGGGGACAGAGACGGATACGGCGACGGCGGAGGCGACTACCAGGCGAGGCAAGAAGAGGGTGAAGATCAGTGGCGAATTGGAATAATGTAGTAATTATTTTTTAATCGTTGAAAGATAGTTAATTTCATTAGTGTAAAAAATAAATCTAGTTGAAGAGGATATTTAAATTATAATTATAATTAGATTTAATTTTACATGATAAAAGTTATTTTATTTATCTAACTGATTACAGCCTCCCAAATGTTTGTGTGAAAATGGATATCAAGGTCGTATCTGTGAAGAAAATATTGATGAATGTTTACCTAAGCCTTGCCTTCATGGTGGTAAATGTATGGACGGTGTTGCATCGTATACTTGCAACTGTGCTGGTACAGGTAAGTTAATTTTTTTTACAATTTTGTAACTTATTTATTTTTTTTGCCCTTAATAAATATATATTATGAGAAATAAAAGTAATAGTTGAAAAATTTCATTTTTAAAATGCTGTTTTACTAGAACTAAAAGATGACCCAAGTATTAAGGGAATGCAACTAGTACAAACTGCACAGTCAGCTATATAAGAATCAGTCATCTTTAAAAACTATGTCAATCTTCCTGAAATTGTCTACTGTTATTCATTGAAAATAAGATCTTGACTATAAACTGGAGGTCTGAATTGGAAGGGTTTGTAACAGAAAGATTTCTTTGCAAGTGCCTAGAATTTACATGGTATTCCCCTTCCTGAAACTAGGATTTCGACCTGAGACTGCACAAGACTACACTTCACTTACACTCATACATATCATCCTCATTTATCCTCTGAAGTAAAACCTGATGGTGATTCCCAGAGGCTAAACAGGAAAAACGTTTATATGTGGGCTTCAGGAATTACGTTGACATAACATTGAGATTGAAGTTATAACAGATGTCTATGGAGGCGTTCACCATTTCTATTAGTCCTATTGTGGGCAGTGTATGGTCCTATGATTTTCCTGTATTTCTTCTCTTTCCTTAATTGTTCTTTAAAGTCACCTAGTAGAAACTTGACATGATGTTTGGGAATTTTGTTCGTGGTTTCTTACAAAATTCCCAAAACTCTTCTATCACCACCTGCAGGTTTTTTCTGTTACATTCGTTTATTGGTACATACACATTAATCAGTGTGCACACCTTGTTTCCTGATTTTACTGATAGCATCAAGATTCTTTCCAATGGTGCGATGAAGTCAATGACAGAATCTGTGACTGACTTGTGAACCACAAAACCTGTACCAAATGTTTGGGTCCTTGTTTATCTGTACTCCGGGTTTTCCCTTACAAACTTACTGTAGTTTTCTGAGTCAAAATGGCATTCATCTGTAAACTGTGTCTCTTGTACTGCCAAAATTTTAATGCTGAATCTATCAAGCATATTCATTAGTTGTTTCAATTTTCCTGGTTTCAACAGTGTGTTTATGTATTGTGTACCTGTGAAGAACTTTCATTTAGTTTGAAGAGGTTTTGAGAACCTCCGATTCTTTTCCACATGGCATGTCTGGTCTCCGAGAATCCTATGACCAGAATGGGAGTCCAGTCCACTGACTGGGGCCCTGGGATAGCAGACTTCTTTCCTGTTGTTAAAGTTGAACTTTGTGGTGACCTCTGGTGATCACAAGGCTTAACAACTTCATTGTTGAGATCAGGACGTATGTTTAACAGCTGCACAAACTAGGTGAACAGACTCTGACCACTAGCTGCTGGATACTAGAACAGACACTGGTAGATTTAGTTATTATTTGGAATACTCTGGGTATTTCATTTCCAGTACCACTCATATCTGGGAGGCTTTCCCCTATCTGCCACCTGGGGAGGCACCCGATGGCACAGGCATTACTACGTGTGTATAAATATGTATATATGTACATATTTACATAGCCTATGATACTCTCGGTAACATAAGTATTCCAATGCTGGGTCATACATCTAAATTGGTTTAGCTGTTAACATGCTACAGTGGAACAAACATACACCCTAAATGCATTACATCCCTTTTTGAGCAGTCGTGTAAAAACAGAATTAATGTTTTGTGAGCATGAGTACTCAAAAATATATATTTTCCATGTACTCAAAAAAAGTAGAAGTTACAATAAGGTTGAGGAAAGGAAATTTAAATATACATATAAGTTGAATGGAGAACCTCCTTCTTAAATGAAGTTAAAAAGATGTCAATTAAAAAGGTACACAGAACGTTTAAATATGTGCTCAAATACACTGTAAAACGGGTTTTTATTTCTGGCCATTTCCATGATACTTGATAAAAATTATTTTTTTTTTTGTTTAACCTCCAGGACCATCGTTGGGTATTGCTTCAGAGGATGAGATGAATGATTTGTAGTGTGTGTGAAAATGCCATGCCTGACTGGGATTTGAACCCAGGACCTCCGGATGAAAGGCTTATAAAAAGGCTTGATAAAAGGTTTATCTGATTATCATGATAGTACTCCCTTATATTATATTATAAATTATTAATGATTATATACTCCCTTATACTATAAAAATTTTGATCATTTTCAAAGAGGAACCAAATTCAATAACAGTTTAGTGGTTTTTACCAAGAAATATCTCAATTCTTTATTGGATTCTACATGAATAGTCAATTTTTTTTAATAACTAATCAATTATTCTAGTTATAATTTGAATATTCATCTCTTTTTATCATTCTGAATTACACACACAATACTCATATGAAAGTCTAATTTTACCATTTTTTATGTGTATTAAATTATATTTATTTGTTAAATCTTTCTTTCTCAGATATTTTCATTACCTATTTTAATTTACATCTCTCCTTATCAGGTTTTCCTCATCACGTTCTTATTGTTATCACTTTCATCCAAAATGATTCAATTATCATAAGAATGTTTTGGTGATATGTTTTAATAATATTTTTATGTTTACGATTGCTTTATTAATAACAGACTTTAACTAATTAAATTTTATTTTACAGGTTATTATGGTAATAATTGTGAACTTGATGTTGATGAATGTCAAGAAGAGATATGTAGTGGTAATGGAATATGTTACAACAAAATTGGTGGCTTTGAGTGTCATTGTAATATTGGTGATACCTGTGGTACATACTGTAATTTGTCTGATCCCTGTTTAGTAAGTTTTATTTTATTTACTTGGTAAAATTATAGTAATTACATTGCAGTTAACTAGGCAAAAGTGTGTAGCACTTGTCTGCCTCCAATTAACATATTTATTTATTTCTGTTATTTAACAGAAATATGAAGGTAACAATTTGTAACTTTTCTCAACAATAATAATTTTTTTTTTAAATAAATTTTAAAGCATATAATCAGTAGTCTAGCCTAGTTTAGGCTATTTATATTAAATCTTACTTGATATACTTTAATTTTGTGCATAGTTGCTCTAGAACTAGTAAGATTATAAAACACACAGATTGGAGACGCTATCTTACCAGCTTCCAATTTGTGTTTTATTTCCTATTCTTAAGGTAAGTTAATGAAGTATCCCTTTATAATAAGAATTTGTCTAGTTGTCTTTAATTATTTTATTTTCCCGCCTAGCACTATAGCAGAGCTATAGCTTTAGAAGGGAAAGTATCGTAATCACTCCAATTAGGGTATATGTGGTTTTCACCAGATCTTTACGTTTTGACCCCTAAAGAACCCAGAATACCCAAAAATTAGATGAATATGTTTGCATGTATCTGTGTGTGTGTGCGTTTGGTGTTTTACACCTTATATCTCCAGAACTATTTGACCAATTTTGACCAAACTTGGTTGGATTACTTTTATATGTGGGACATTGATGCCATTAAATTTTTAACTTAAAAGGTCAAGGGAGTGAGGCTATACAACAAAGTCACCCTCAGCATCTTGAGATTTTGCCTATTTAAGGTCTTATTTTTCTTAGGCACATTTGTTAAAATTAAAAAATAATATTTCCAAAAAAGGTTTTTGCAAAATCGCACCCCCACCCCAAAACATGCTCTAAATAAACTGGTGGCCAAGTGGATATAGTACGTCATTAGTATCTCCTCTTATCACAAGGCAGTAGAATTAAATAAATGAATGGTATTTAAGGTGGCTGCTAGTACCCCCACACCTGCACAAATGAAATATGGTATACTTGTGTGCTTTAATCATCAAATAAAATTAACAAAAAATTATATATTTAAATAAAATAATAAATATTTTAAAGTGTGTATGTGAGCTGTGAATAAAAAAAGCCACGTGATGAGAAAATCCTACAACTGTGTTGTCATCTTTGTTTTTGTATTTACATTAAAATCCTCGTTTTATGATGTTGGCCACCCTTCAAAATTATTATACAACACTAAGTTATTTGACTATACCTTTTTTGTATCTTCTAATCCAACAGCAACATTTAATTGTTTCTTTATTGCTTATTGAGCATCAGAGATAGCATTGTATATTAGTGTGCAACATTAACATTGTTCATTCAATGTGTGCTGCATTGAATTCTGAGCTGACCTTTATAGCAGAATGGTACATAATTTTCACATCATATTCCAACGAACAAGTGAGTTAATTGTAAATTAATCAACAAAAGAAATTTTTTTATCCTTTCCCTTGTTTTTCAGTTTTTTAATACCTCTTTTCTCATGGTTGAGTAAAAGCAGGATTTTAAGCTTAAAAAAACGAGCAGCCAAAAACACATTTAAATGATTAATCGAATATGTTTACCAAATATGAATATTTGGTATATAATTAATCTGGAAGTTTTTGAAGAGGCATGTATCATCAGATTGTCATGTCAGTTACTTTTTAAAAAAATAATTTAATGTATGTATGATCCTTTTGATGTTTTGCCTATAACATTGATAAACATAATGTTTGTTTCCTAACATGCAGTACATGATTTTAATCTGTTTTTTGATGCTGAAAACGAACATGAACTCAGAATCTTTCCATCAACTACCATTTTTGAAAAATGTTTAAATTTTAATTAAAGGATTTTTTTCATTTTTCAACAAAAAGTTTGCATTTTAAGCTCCTATTTTGTATGTTGTTAGCTCATTTTTTATTGCTTAACTTTGTTAACATAATTTGTAAGTTATAAATAAACATACTAGATAAAGAATAAATCATATCATAGTCACATATTATGACATATCTAATACTGAAGAGTGAGCCTTCATGGACAAGATTAATATCATGTTTGTGTGGGTCAAAACATGTAGCTGAAAACAGAGCTGTGTTGTTTGTATTAAGCACTGGATTTAAGAATGAATTAATTTTGTTCAGTCTTATTGCTGTCTTAAGTTTGTTAACAGTGCAGTGTCATAATGCATCAAAATTGTTTAAATGATGTGGATGCCTTTTGTTATGCATGTGGTGAGTTTACTGTAAAATCAAATAGAAAAAAAAACATTACACCTTTAATTAAAAAAGCATATCATTTGTACTTTGACTGTAAAATTGATGATTAGAATAAGACGTGGGCTCCTCATATAGTATGCACTAATTGTTCTAAATATTTAAGAGGATGGCTGAAAGGTACACAGAAGGCTTTGCCATTTGGTGTACCTATGGTTTGGTGTGAACCAAAGGATCATGTATCCAACCGATGGTTACTTTTGTATAACAAGTGTGTCTGGAATTTCCAAAAAATCTAAACATACTGTAAAATATCCTTCATTGCAATCTGCAATCAGGCCTGTACCTCACAGTGAAATTATTCCAGTTCCTGAGCCACCTGTGAATGTATGTTTCAAAAGCAGCGATGAAGAATCAGGCAATACTGAAGAAGATAACAGTGATTTTGATTTTGAATTATCTTCCAATAAGCCACATCTTATATCACAAGGTGGATTAAATGACTTGATTAGAGATTTAAATTTATAAAAACATCAAGCTGAACACTGTTAGAATCAAGATTACAAGGTTTGAATTTACTTCAAAAAAATACAAAAAAAAACTTGCTCAGTACTTTCTCATCCAGCATTCATTCACCTTGGTTCAATATGGTTTCTATTTGTAATGTGATATACATCCCACCTGAAATCAGTTTCATTTCAGATTATAGCCAGTAAGTCATACATTATCTTTGCAACTGCAGCATTAATTAATTAATTTCAAAGTCGAGAGTTCTAAGGTTTAAATCCTAAGGCAGTTTCTTTTATACAGATTTTAATACCAGATCATGAATACTGGTGTCCTTTGGTGGTTGGGTTTCAATTAACCACATATCTCAGGAATGGTCAACCTGAGACTGTACAAAACTACACTTCATATACATTCATACATATCATCCTCAGAAGTACGAGGGCATTCAGTAAGAAAAAGATAGAAAAACAAATTATTTTGTGTAGATTTTTGTTATTTTTCAACATTATCTCCTCCTTTTAACTCTATACACTTTTCAAAGTTTTTTAAGCTGTCCAAAAAGTAGAATTTCAGAAGCTCTTCAAAATAAGCATCTCTTTTCACTAAAATTACATTGTCTAAGAATGTACCATTGTCTGAAATTCTATCCATCATTTCCACACAAAACTGGTACTGAACAACTTTGTCATCATCTGTAATTTGTTGAACCATGGTTAGTTACCATGGCTTCAAGTGCAGTCGTTTACATAATACATGCCAAACAGTCATTTGTGGAATGCCAGTTTCATATGACACATGTCAAGTTGATTTCTTTGGACTACATCCAAAACTTTCTCTGAATTGTTCCACAGTAGCTTTAGAGACTAGGTTGTCCTAGTGATTTTGTATGGTTAATAGAACAACCTGTCTTAACGAAGGTTTGATACCAAGAGTAAACTGTATGACTACTAGGAGACTTCCTACTGTTCTATTACTGTTCCTACTGTTCTACTGCAGTTGCTGACTGCAAATCATGAAACCAAAACACACAACAAGCACATTCTGCATCAGTAAATGCTTTCATTTTTAACCACACCGGTGACAGTGCTGGTGGCCAATTTCAGTACTAATGAGCTAGATGAGTCAAAACTTGATGTGTTTTGCTACGAAGTGAGACCTTAACCGAAGGTGTAAATTATCTAAATAAATTTTTATATGCTTTTAAAGTTGACCTTTTGAATCACTCAGTATAGTAAATGGTGTGCCTTGTATAAAATATCAAAGCAATAGATTGTATTAATATACTTGATTTTGAATTGAGTAAAATGTAAAAATTTTCATATTTTTTTCATTTATACTTTTTTTTTCAGGAAAAACCATGTACAGATGGTGGAACTTGCAAACAAGCATGTACAGAATCAGTTAGAGATTATGATTGTGAATGTCCACCAGGTCGTACTGGGAAAAACTGTACAGAGGTAATATTCTTTTTTACATAATCTGTAATTGCATAAGCTATAGTGTTTTATAATAACATTTAACATTAGAACCATTAAAATAAATTAGGTTGGTGTTAAAATATACAGTATTATGTTTGTATGTGTAAAGTTTTCAGCTGGTTTTGCATCATCTTATTCAACAATCATAAGTTGCTCACTGAAAGTATTATAAAGATGAGTGAAAACAGTTTGAAGTTACAAAAAGGTTGTTTCAAACCATCATTAGGAGATATTAATAAAAATTTTGTGTAATTAAAATTCTAACTTCTTTCCAAATAACAATAATCAAAATATGAGAGTCAGTTCAAATATAAACTTAAATTTCTTTTTAGCAACCAAACACATGATTGTATGGTGTTAAAATTACATGGGCAGATATTGGGTGTATCTAGATTCACCGTATGCAGCTATATGTACTTCATACATCACTCCATTATATCCTAATAGGATGAATGAGCAAACATAACCAGTACCATTATGCAAATAGTTTGGTGATGAGATTATCAAGACCATAAGTGTTTGAATGGCATAAATCGTTCTTTGGTGTTCATAATGTTATTCAAAGTTTGACTTAATCAGCATCATCGTTACAGTGGACACAGTATAATGCTTGAATTAAAATTCATGAAGTTCAGTATCATACTGAAGGTGATGAACAAATTTTGGTGGATAAAATTAGTGTAAAAACTGGGATAAACCACAGCAGCGTGCAATCCATTATTCCATTATTATTATTAAAATGAATTGAGTGAAGTTTTGAAAAATTTATGCATGCGGGTTCCTTATTATTTAAGTGCTGATCAGAAGGCTGAAAAAACTGAAATTTGTCAAAACTTCAAAACAGAAGAGGATGCATTTTTCTTACCTTTGATAAGACATGGATGCACCACTTCTCTTAAAATGAGCAGTCAAATATTAAATGGCATTCAAAAAATGAAACTGCTCCAGTGTAGGTTGAAACAAGGTGGTCAACAAGCAAGGTTCTTGGCATGCTTTTTGGGAATACAGAAAAATTTTTATTGACTTTCTCCATGACTGAAGAACAATTCATGCTGTATACTATTGTAAATTGTTAGGCAAAGTTTGTTTTCTCCAACCAGTTTTCCAGCTTCTGCCGGGTCTGGTTATGTGTGTATAGGCAAATGCAATTACCACAACCGGCTTGCCAAGCCTAACATAACTACATTGTAGCAGTTTATTTATTGGACCAACATATGCAATTTCCCAATCTGCATTGTGTTTTTTCTTCACATCATCACTATACTCAATACTGCTGGCTTAACTCAAGAAAAATTGGAGCATTTTTATTGTGCAACTGTTTTCTGAACATCCTCTTTTACAACAATTCATTACAAAGTGACTATCATTTATTTGAACTATTAAAGGAAGTGTTAAGGAAACATTTATCTAATGATGAAGAAGTGGAAGGATTTGAATAAAATTCTCTCTGGACATATATCAATACTTTAAAAAAAAAATAGAATCAGAAAACTGTCAAGCCACTTGAAAAAGTGTATGGATGTAAATTGAAGCTTGTAGAAACGTGATGGAAGAGAACTTTGTGAATTAGTTATAGAAAAAATCTGGTTTATAATTGACTGACCCTTGTATAACTTTGAATCTGATTAGTTAGAAAATTATAAATTTAATCACATATACAAGAATATTTCACTACTTCATGAAAAGTGATTGTGGTACAAGGATAAAAAAAATAATTATCTGTCAAAAGAACTGATTAACTCCATTTTTCCACGTAGCTGTGATAAACCTTTTACTATTTTATAATACATAGTTTGCTATAGATTACTTTAATTAAATTGTGTTATTTGAAATGTATTAAAATCTGTTGGAATGATGTGGAAAATATGTGAAACACTTTGTTTTCTATTTCCATGAGTATAAAATTTATTAAAATAAATCTAATGACTGAACTTTAATTTTTTTTTTTAATTTAAAAAGTTAATTAAAGCCATTTTGCCTAGTATTGACTAGTAACAATTTAACTAAAAAACAAGGATTTTTTATTTGTTTTTATGTTAATAATCTTTTTATGTTTTGGTTTTATCATTTTTAACACAAAAATGTTCTTATTACAAGTATTAAAGTAACTGAGATCATACCATATTTAATTTACTAATGTGTTAAAAACAATTTTTAATTACTCTCCAGTAATTTTTTTTGTGTTATAACAACTATTTTTGTTTAATACATGCTGATAGCTTTTTGGTAATTAAAATGTTTAATAGTGATAATCTTTTAACTGTCAATGTTTTTATTGTTTCTACTTTGAAACAACAGACACAATATTATTTCCATTTATTAAATGAACATTGTCAAGGTTGCATGGAATAAAATAAATACAATTTTTTTTATAAAATGCTAAAATTATTAGTGCTTTTTTAACTTTTATAGCATTTTATATCAGTATTCTTTAAATTATTACTTAACATTTTTGATATTACATTCTCTTTTATTATTATATTTAGTAATTCATTATAAAACATTCACAATGAGTGTCATCAGTGAAAAAATGTATGAATGTACACGTAATGTATGAATATATAAATGTATGTATGAATGTAATGGAATGAATCAATCAACAAAGTTGATTGATGATGGACATTTCAGCCATACATCCAGTTATGTTTAGTTAGTTATATTTATTGTTTCATTTATATCGTTTATTATTCATTACTAATGATTTGTAAAATAGAGATGTATTTTTATTAATTCATCTCTGTATAATCATAAATTATTCAATCGACCTCATTTATTCTGTACTTTCAGTTTCTATATTTTTTAATATTACATATGTAAAACTTTTTAATCTATAAATAAGCTTTTTCAACCTTTCCTTTATTTACTGTATTTTTTAAATTTATACAGTTGTTTAAGTATAGATAAAAAGTATATGTTAAGAATACATTAAACATTTATATATATGCTTACTTTGGAACTTTGGAAGGAGTTTTTTAGAAGTATTCTGTCATTTCTTTGCTTTCATTTATTTCCCTTAAATTTAACTTAATTTTTTGGTAGCCTAACTTTTCTTGGTTAGGAATCTTAGCTATTTATTAGAATCTTTTATACAATCTCTGGATAAGAAATATAGTCCCAGGTACAGAGCTGCTGTCGAACTAAACTCCACAAAGAAAGCAGCTGTTTCACCAACTATCCTTTCACTAGTCATGAAAATATTCTTGCTACCAAATGCAGGGAAAAGAATCAAGGATAAGAAAATGATATGAATTGAGGAAAGGTACAATCAACTACTCTTGAACTTTAGCTCCTCAGAAATTGAAATATTTTTCTTTTTTTCTAAAAATTCTGTAGTTCCTTATTTTTAAAATGAGAATCTATAAATAGATTTTTTTAACAAGATTTGAATGTTGTACAAATGGAAGCTTAGCTTTATTTTAGCTAGGGTAAAGCTTAGCTTTACCCTGCTAGTGTAATGCCATAGTCAGAAACAAAATGAAAAAACCACTATAACAAATAGAAATTGCTTAATGTATAATAACAGGTCTGTCAATGAACTTGTAGGTCAATATGTTTGTTATACAGTACTTAAAGCTTAAATACTATTTCTATCAGTTGATGTCTATATTTCCCACATATTGTTGTGAGCAGTTTTCACTTGCAAACTTGATTAACTCATTTTGAAGTTTAAAAATTAAGAACATTTTATTACATGTATTAATAGGAAAATTATTTAATTTATTTGTTTCAGTCAAACCTTTTGGCCCAGTCAAATGTATATGATATTGCATTAATTGTCGGACCAATTATTGCTATACTTCTAATCGCTGGTGGTACAAGTCTTACAGTATTTTTAATGATGGCAAGAAAGAAACGAGCAACTAGGGGAACGTACAGTCCTAGTTCACAAGAATACTGTAATCCAAGAGTAGAATTAGATAATGTTATGAAACCACCACCTGAAGAAAGACTTATTTAAATTTAAAACAAATATAAATGTAACTTTAAATATATTTTTAATGTTACTATTCAAATATGCATGAAAGAATAAGATATAGCAATAATTTATATCTTTCTCTCTCTTGTATATTATTATAAATGCATAAAGCAGTTGGAAATACAGTGTATAACCTTTGTTTATTATAAAATTTCATTTCAATACCCAGTCAATATTATGTATAATTTGTACCTCAAAGTTTATATTAATGTATAGTAAATTACACTTGTCTATAGATCTATTAATATATATATATATATATATTAATGGAATTATTACGGTACTTTTGTTTGTATATTCTTAACTCAAAGAATGTTTAATTGATTTATTAATAATTATAATATTTATTTAAATAATTCTTTTTAAATTATTATATGTATGCAGATTCATAATTTTAAATTAAAGTTAGAATATTTTATTTAAAAAAAAATGATTTAATAAAATTCTATACAGTAGAATGTCAGTAAATAGAACTGATTTATTTTGCATCTCTGTCAAACACATTTATCACTCTAATATTCATTAGAATCTACTAAATCAATTGTAGGTTATTGGTTTGATAATTTGTTTTCTATGTAAAAGAAGTGGTAGTAATAATTATTTTGTGTTAATAAACTAACTTTTTATGCAAGCATTTTTATTATCATCTGAACAATTTTATAATTATAATGAATCAGTTTACTTTATATATAATTAAAAAATCATATGGTTATCAATTTAAGTATATCTTTTGGAACATTAATATATTGATAACCATATAAACATCATTACGTAGGTTATTTAATTAAGTTGATAAGTCTTTGTTAAGTCTGAATTTTAATACCTACAACATATTTAAAAATATAGAAAAGTTTTTACCAGTCTCTGAAAATGTTGTTATTGGGCTTTTGGTTGTAGTACACTATTTTGGATTCATTTAAAGGATGTTTGTTGTTCAGAGAGTGTGTACAATTTAAATTTTTTTTGTTCATTTTGAATGAGGTTTTTGTGTTTATATATATTTATGAGTGACTCAAAATGTAGAAATTTTTAAAAACAGTATTTTAAATAACCAATATATTTTATGTCAAATGGACATACTCTTTGAACACATCACAAACAAAAAAAGATTCTTCAAAAGTTAATTAAAACACCAGCAACTACATCCAGTGACACAATAACTCGTAGTGCTCCAGGTTGCAGTCTCTGGTTATAGAGCAATGCTAGCACAGATTCAGGTGAAGTTTTTATAATTTTTATGCTGAAGAGCTGTAGTTGATTTAAGAATATCTACATCTTACATCATATGTTCTTTTTATCGGGATTTTGAAATCGTTTTAAATTATGTTGTTAGAGTACACAACCATACTCTCAGGAAAGCTCCTCCCAAAACTTTCCTGCTTACATTAAAAAAAACTGGGAGAAATACAAATTAAAAATAAGTTATCATATATATAACTTTTGGACTATCATTTAATTTTTAAATTGAAATGACCTGCTATGTTTTAATGATTGAGTATACAGCTTGTTAAAATACTATATAAAAAAACAAATATAAACGTATACTTGTTTTTCTTATTTAAATTCATATAAACCTAAATTCTGCTGTAGTTAGTTGGTACTGATTAAAATAAGTTATTTTTTTAAGATGGATAGTTTCATTTAATTTAAAAAAATCACAGTAATTTGATAATATGACCAATAATTGCTTCAAGTTTATTATATTTTTTGACATTCTTACTGTATTTTTTCTATCAGTAACAATTATTTCATAAATTGTTTAAATTCTCTGATTGTTTATTCAAGACCATATTCATTTTTTTATCATAAATTTTCAAGAAGTACTTTAATACTAGATATTTATGAATTTTTTCCTGAAGCCATCTTTTCTTAACATTTTGTGTAATAGCATTCCATTGTTCTTTATTTCCAGTGTTATATTGCCTCAGCATCAAGTTATCCATTTTCAGTGTACTGTCTAATCCTAAATCATTCATCTTGTATAATTATTTCATATCTTTTTACAAACGTTGTTGTTGTTAATTATATTGTCACCTTTATTATGAAAAATAAATTTTTGCTGAGCAAAATATTGTTTAATAAAATAGTTTAAAAAAATTTGACCTCTATGTACTATTATTTTTATAAATCCTTGTTGCAGTTGAAACCACTGAATTATTGTAATCTTGTTTGAAATACGATTATTACTATTTAGATTTGTATTTTAAAAATAAATAAATGAGTGTAATTAATTATATATGCTCAACTATTAAATTAGGTTAGATTTTAATTTTATGGGATTAGTGCCTTGAAAGGTTGTCGGTTGTATATAATGTAGTATATAGTTATTTAATATTAATACTGTATTAATATGTTGTATATTTGTGTTTTTAATTTAATTTAAATAACATCCAATAAAAATATTTTTTTAAGTTAATATAACTTTTTAATTATTTGTAAACGTTAGTACTTAATTTATTATTTTATAGAAGACTGTACTTAAGACAGCATGAAAAATGTGTCGTGGAAGACATTTCTATATTTGAACTTATCTCAATTTTTAAATAAATGTAAAACATTATTTTTTAATTTCACTTTCTGTGAAAAATTATTTGTTATTAGTAAATTGTGTTATATCATACTTTTGTTATTTAAAGTAAAGTAGTTTTTAAGATTGAAGTTCTGTTTAAAATAGTTGTACTTATATAAATATACTTTTATAACTTTGGGTGTGGTATTTGAGACTGATAATTTTGAATCTATCTTCATATTCGTTAGGTTTTCTTAACACCTTGATTAATACCTGTAATTCTATTATAATTCAGAATTGATTGTTCTTATATTTTAAATTCTTAATTTATACTATTTTAAAATTTTAATTCTATTATAGAACAAAATTATCTTTGAATAATAATTAATTGCTTATCTAGTAGATGTTAATTTCTTTGTGTATAGAATAGAATGGATGTTATTTTTCAAAATTAAAAAAAAAAATTGATGCCTGTACAGTTATTGGTTGATATTCCTTCTATATATATATATATAACAGTTTACAGCATCATTAAACTAATGAATGTTCTAAAAGTTGCATTTCCTTAAAAATTAATTTTTTTTTCTATTTTTTAGTGAAGTTATGTTCATCATGCATGACTAGTTTTCCTGTTAGTATAACTTTTGTTATCTAACTAAATAAAAAAAGTAAAAAAAATTAATTTAAACAATACTTTATTTAATGTATTTTAGTTTTTATTTTGATAAATTCCAATATTTATATTTTACATTACAAAAACCTGTTTGTTAAAAAGTTCTGCATGTGTGTGTGTGTGTGTGTGTGTGTGTGTGTGTGTGTTTTAGTCATTTCACATTAATGTTAAACCTTTTAAACCAATCAACTTCTCGTAGACATTTCTGTAAGTAGCTCAAACTATTATGTGGATACTAAATTCTTGACACATAATTTTAAAGAAAGATGCAGTTAAACCGGTTAAATAATTTTGAAATTTATTTTATTCTTAACAATAATGAGTTCAGGTTTAGATGTAAAAATACATTTAGGTGCCAGGAATGTCTCTAATTTCAATTTAAATTTCACCCTAATACTGTTATTCAAAATTGTCAGATTTCAGAACTATACCCACTATAGTTTTAATTTTTTATTGTTAATTTAGTATATAAATAATTATTTACCTTAATATACTTAAACATCTGATTAAAAAACTAAAACTTTTGTCTAATTTAAGTGTATCATTTTAGGCAGCTAGAAATGTTATTAGTATGATTATATATATATTAAAAAAAAAATCGTATCTATTGCATTTCATATTGTAAGGTAATTAGAATTTTTTATCTAATTTTAAAATTCTTAAACTGGATGAAAATTAAGACATTTTAAATAAGATTAACTACTTATTACTGTGATTGTTTTTAAATAAACTGTTTTTATGAAATTAGTATTTACATTTTGCAATAACTTAATTTGTTTAGGAATGTTATAAAAACATTTAATATTAGCCTTAAAAGTTAGTGCAATTTTCTTTCTTAACTAATTGCTTACTCTACTATAAAGAAGAAAATATTTGTAATTATTTTTTATTTGATTATGAGTAATAATGTATTCTTAAGTTTAACAGCATGTGTGGGTTCATTTAATACCTGTTTTTTTTTATATTCTGGCTGTTCTACTATTTTCCTTTGTTAATGTGATGAATTTTTTTTAGTGGAATTATTTTTCTTGTGATTAAAACTAAATTAAATATTAAGTAAAACAGGAGTTGCATTATTCACTCAGAATAATTAGAATCAGTTTACCCTTTCCCATATACAGTTGTATATTTTCATTTTATGTATTTGTTATGATCATGCATTTAATAAAAATCTGTGTTTTATGAAGTTCATTCATCAATGTACATGCATGCACATATCGAGTTTCTGCTCCATATCACAGTGTCTGGGTGTTAATCAACACACTAGCACTGCTCCTTCTCCACAATCTCCCATGATGGTGGTAGTTCTTCTTACGATATTTGTCTCAATTCAGTCTCCGTTTTACTACTATATGGTGTCTGCCTTTTCTGGGTCCCCTCCTTCCATTCTCTTATTTTAATATTTTCCATCCTTTTCACACATTCTAAACTAACCAACAACTCTTCGCAGTCTGAATATTTACAGTCGATGAATTCCTTGTCACAATGCCCCATAATGATCTCTAAAATTTCATCTCATGTTTGGATCCTACTTCATTTCCTTTCTGATATTCCCCATGTTTCTGCTATATAAGTAACTAATGGCACATACTGTATGTTAGAAATGTGCCTTCTATAAGAAATCCCTATGATAAATGTTTTACACTTTTGCCAATACATTATCTATGATTCTAACTTTCTGTACAACAAACAGATTAAAATAATATATTACAAAATGATTATTGTGTTCTTTTTTATGTAATTTTCTACAACACATTAGGTGGATTTTTCCTTTATGGGTTACATAAATGATGAATTATTTTGTATATTTTATATAAAAAGCTTGTTGAGATCATGTTTATTTCAAAACACATCTTCAGTCAAAAAGTATTTTTAAAAATAGGTAATTTTATTTATTACTGGAGAAGTATCTTGAACAACATAAAAGTGCTCTCAAAATGAATTCTTTATTTAACAGATTTCTTTTTGCAAAACATTTTGATTACTGATTGTTATTCAATAAGTTTGTAAATGAAATGTTTTATATTTATCTTTCCTTTTCTTATTTACATATGTATCTTCTTCATTACTTGTATTAACATTATAGATTCTTTTGGTAAGGCTTTTCAAGATAAATTAACCTGCAGTATATAATTGCAGTCAACCCAATTATTTATATTTTCACACATGGTGTACATAATTAAACACATCATTACCACACACAACTTTTTATGCACATTTGTTCATTTATCCAAATATTTAAAAAAAAATTGTGGTGTATGAATATTCTTTAATTATTTTCAGAATATAATTATTAAACCATAATATTTCTTAATTCATTGTACATATGTTTTCTAATTCAGCAGCAAAGTACTAAATAGAAAATCTTGAATTATTAGTTTATTTATATCACTGACATTACTTTAAATATTAAAGTATTTTATGTAAGCACATTTAAACGTTTAAATTTTATATCGTTTGACAAAACGGGCTATAATTTGGAACAAATAATATATTTACGTAATAAAAAGGAAGTTGGTTTTGGATCGGCTGTGGTCAAGTAGTTTCTGTTGTTATTAACATTAGTTGCTTTAATTAATATGCACTGATTTCTAAAATTATCATAGATTATTTTATTTATGTAACTATGTATAGTATGACATATTTTGATACACTATTAAAATAATTTTGTTACTTTGTGATATTTTAATGTATTCCAAAATGTATTAATATCATTAAATATATTTGTTAGCTGTATTAATTAGTGTAATATTTATAAAGTTTATCATATTGTTAATTTTTGAAATTGATAGTTTCTAAAATAAATCTATGTTAAATTCTTCTAGTTTTAGTTTTATAATGTTTTTTTTTTTTAAATGTAAGGATTTTTAAAAAGTAAAATGCGTTGAATCTACACTTAATATACATCAATTAAGGCTGTTTTTAGAATAAAAAATAATTGTTGTATGCACAGTTGTTGAATTTTTTTCTTGTTCATATAATGCTTCACAGCAGACTATTAGCTTAATTTAGTTCAGATGTTTACATCAAATAAGCAGTTACTAAAGGAGAGTGAATTGTGAAATGCTTATTTTTTTAATCTGTGAACTATTTACCGAAGATATGTAGCTTTATCTAAGAAACTTAATACATTTTTATTCAGAGTCATTTGTTTAATATGAACCCAACAGTTTCACAAGTAGTTACCCATCTCACAGATCCTTAACAAAGAAATACCCATCTACTTGCTACTGGAAGGTGCAAGTATTTTGATGGCTAGCACAATTTCAGAGATATTTGTTATTAAATATTAAATAGATGTTTCACTCAGTCAACAAAGTGAATGAAGAGAGCCTTTGATTCGGATATAGTTCACTATTTTTTTGACAATCTATCAATAAAACTAATATTTTAATTTAATATTTAATCTTTTAAAAGCAAATTGTATGTAATATTTTTTTTTTCTTTTTGTACGTCCATACAATTCCTAAGGACTCAAACTATTTGTAGCAAAGATTTTTCATTCAAATCTGTGTAGTCATTATGAGTATGATATAAACAGATCAATAGATTTCTTGTTTACATACAATTCGTTATTAAGCGTTACTATAATTCCCTTATGTAATGTAAATGAATAAAAATGGACAAATTTACACATCTGCATGTGCAAATTTATTACTTTTTTTTTTAAATTAATTATTAATAAATTCATTTCATAACTTTATTTATTAGAAATTTTATAGAAATTTAGTAATTTCTTTAATTATTTTTATTTATTTTTAAATAGATAGATGAAAAATTGATTTTTTTTTTGGCTGAATGAAAAAACTTTTAATGATCTATTTTGCAATAAGGTATACATTCCATATTTTATATTTGTGCCTTCTTGGTGGATTGTAATAAAAAAAAATAAATAATACAAACGTGCAACGCTAAAGACAATCAATATTGTTCTATATTACTAATCATTGCTTCATATACACATTAATAAGATTGCCATTTTACATAATAATAATAATAATACATTAATGTTGAAACATTTTCTCTTTCTTAAATTCTGTAAAGAACGGTTTTATACTTATGTATGTGTATATATAATTTTGTTAAGTTAAGTCATTTATCTAATAGTTTGTAAAAATATGAATATAGATATTATAAAAACCGAACAATGTTAATGTAAAAATATTTACTGATATTGTTATTATTTCACTGGTGACCAAAGTTTAAATAGTTTTGTAATAGAACTGTACAAAAATGTGTCTTAATTACATTGTGTATTTAAAATTAAATAATTTATTCATTTTTCCTTTTTATCTCCTTGAGCTGTATTCATCCGTAGTTGTGTTTTTGTTTAAGTCTCACCAACACAGTGGAAGAAAGTTATAGTAATAACTTTTCCCAATCTGTAAGTTTTTTGTAGAATTGTGGACTATGGTAAAAGAAATTGACAGTAAGGTGCAGTCTGCAGAGATGAATTTCATTGAATATTTTGTTAGACAATTAAATCATTAATGCCTTGGTGATTTAGACATAACAAAAACAGAAGAGACTATTACTTAACAGAAGTCATGCATGAATGGAAGGAATCCATTATAATTTGCCAGAACACATCTTTTTAAAATGGTAAAATACTGTATGATTACATCCTTAATGAAATTTTTATAACTTTAGTTGAACTATTTTAACTTTTGTAACGAAGAACTGAAGTTATAATAAATTTATTTTACGTATACAATATTTTTATATATTGTATTATATTATAGTATTATGTTTGGGGGCTGTGCTTCCTTTTACAGATAGGATTGTGCCAGCACAGAGGAAGTTGGTCTGCTGAGAAGCTGAATCCAAGGTTGCTAGTTGAGGAGTGGGTCATTGCTCAAGTGGTTGAGGCCTATGATGCTGCTATGCCCAGGTGTTTTTCACATGTTGGTGTACTAGTGGAATGACGAGCCGTCTTTAGAGTGAGGTGAGTGATTCTGTGAAATCCAGGCTTACCTAAGCAACTTCACAAGCCATGTGGTAGTTTCCCTGCCCATGTCTCGATTATGGATCAGCTCTTTCCTGCTGATAGCTATGGTAGTTTTTACATGGACGACTTTGTCCACAACTTCCCGGGGTTCATGGCCAAGGAGTTTGTGGATGTAGTTTGTAACCTGGCTAACTTTAAATCCCTTGGTCAATAGTTATTAAGAAGATGGTCATGGAACAACATTAAGGTGTCGCTGGACTTGTACAATACACTAAGTTACGGCGTATTTTCTGAAAGATGGAAGTAGCAGAGAGGCTTGTCCTTATTCTGGAACCTGGGAGGGATTAAATTCGCTTGAACACTTATAGGCCTATTTTCCTGTTAGATGTAGCAGGTAAGGTCTGTGAAAAGCTACTTCTTGGGACATTGTTGCAACTATCGACAGTGGTGGTGGACTTTTGAATAAACAGTATGACTTCAGGAAGATGCGCTCCATGGTGCAGGAGTTGTTCAATCTGTCCTGTTGTATGGAGCACCAGTTTGGGCTCAGTCTCTTGGTAACAAGCCCAGGAACAATCGCCCAGAAAATGCAACATTTGTATTTCTTAGGATGGTGTCATCTTTGGCAGTATTGGTTGTGGCTTGGCTCCTTCCAATCAATCTTCTGGTGAAGAAGTTGAGATGATCCCAGTCGGAATCTCACAGCAAAGCTTCCCGGAAGGGCGGAAGCAAGAAGGTCTAGTGTTGCTGTATGGCAGGAGTGTTGGGACGTGGCTCAGATGGAAGGTGGCTGTATAGAATCATTCTGAAACTGGAGCCATGGCTTAGTTGCATGCATGGTGAGGTGAACTGTTATTTTACAGGGGCATGGAGGACAGGGTATTTAGAGTGTATTTATATAAGTATCTACTCGATTATTTCCCATGGTGTCCCAGGTGTGAGGATATGTTTCATGTTTTTTTTTTCTTCTGTCCCAGATTTCAGGAGGAAAGGGTCACACTAACGAGACAGCTCGGTGATAGGTGGCTTACTCCTGAAAGTGCTGACAAGTGTATCCTGTAGTTGCAGACCAACTGGAGTTTCATCACGGGATATGCAAAGACTGTAATGAATCAGCTCAGTTGCAAAGGAGGTGCAATCATCGGTATGGAGCCAGGGCACCTTGCATGCTGAAGCAGGAGGGTTCCTGGTGGGTCGTCCTTGATTGATGGGGCATGCAAGACTCCGAGAAGATGTATTTACTCATAGTTTTCACTGTTTAGAGATGGAGGTCAGTAGGCAAATGTGGATGAAAAGATGAATGGCTGAATGAGTGCTATTGTGTAGAGGAACAAAATAAAGGAAAAAAGCCTATTCTTGTGTGTGTATGCAAGTTGATTGTTATGTATGGATAATCTTGATTGTTTTAGGAAGTGAAGAATACTAAGTTTCATAAAATATTAAAATTAAAAGTATGTTTACATAATCTTTCTGGGGTTTTACAGCATATCTAAGGATGATGAAAGAAAATCGCCATGATTTTTAAACTCTACAGGTAGTACAAAAGAACTGTTTTTATTTTTCTTCTTCATTTTTACTTTTGTTCAGAACAATGTTATGGGTATAGTTATGTGTGTTCTTTCTGGTCGACAACATCTGTAGTTACCTTTACCTTATTAAATTATAATTTCATAGGCTACATTATATCTACATTTCATCAGATTGTATCTTCGTGATATTTCTTTTGGTGTATGTGGACAAAATGTATATAGTAATATATATTTTTTATATTAATCCGATCAACCAAAGTTAAAATTAATAAAATAAAATAAGATGACACCTACCTTATTCCACAATCCAAGCAAGAGTGCTTTCGTGAGTACCTCACATCATCAGTTGCTATACAATTTTTCAAATCATTAGTTACGAATTACATATTAAAATTAAAAACCCTATACTGTACATGAGATTTAAAATTGTTAAAAGATTCTTTTACAATTAAATCGCAACAGAAATAAAACTAATTTTTTTTTAAATTCAAAAATTGTAAATTGAAAGTTGCATGTATATAAAATATGAAGTCATTAATAAAATTAAATTAAAAGACAAAATTAAAATTATTATTGAATACATTATTATTATTATTATTTTAATATATTATTCATTATTTGTTGGAAGGTTGATGGCCTATTTTTTAATCCGAATGGCATCCTCAAAAATTCATGTGTTCTGTTTAAATAGAGAATACCATTCTCTCTATGCAACTGAAGTACATCTCTACCTGCTGAATCCAGAGGCAAGATCCAATGTACTAAAATATTGGGCTCTTCCTAGTTTGTCTAAAATCATATATATATATATATATATAGATTTTAGACAAAACAATATATATCTGGTAGGGGAAATTTATCACCCATTGTTTTTGAATTTAATTCCCTAAAATCATTAACTATTTTAAGTTTTTATATTTCTTAGGCATCAGGTTTTTTCAGTGCTATCCAAAGTGATAAGTTTCAAGTTGATTATGAAGGTCAAATAATTTTTTGATTTAAAATTCTTGCATTTGATCTTCTACTTCATTCCTTTATTATACAGGTTAGGGCTAATCTCTTGTATAAACTGGTACTTCATCTGTTGTCTGAATTTATGTATTATTTGGTTAATAAACATTAAATCATTTCCTTTAACATGAAAAATACATCTACATAATTTTTTAATAAATATAAAATATTATAAATATTTATTATAAATTAATATTACTTCTTTTTCTTACAAATTTATATGATCCATTTTAATCGTTGACAAAAATATTTTTTTCATTCCACGAGTAATCATTAAAATTAATACTTTTTTTATTATTTTTAATTTTATTATTATTACACAATTATAATTACTTATACTTAATGGTTCTACTAAAATTGCATTTTAATTTCTTATCTACTAATGCTGGATTTATTACTGTACAATAAGATTCATATCTGGTGATCACTTCCAGTAAAATCCTTCAATACCCGCCAGTCACCAATCCTCGTCACAAAGGTGGGGGTGGCGGTAATATCAATGTTTGATCCAAAGGTGCCTCTCCGGTAGGTAAAAGTGTTCCCCTCATTAATACATATTAAGTACAGGGATGCAGCCATCTTGGTCAACTTCCCCTTGGGTCCATTCTGGCAGAGCCCCATGTCATTGAAATCACCCACAATCGATACAGGTCATCGCGTAGCTATGTCTCCAGCAAGCACAGATGATACTTCCTTGAACTGATCAGTACTCACATGAGGTGACACATAGCAGCTATATACATAGATTCTGGGAATTCTGGCCTGAACAAAACCATATTCACATAATGGCTCAAGAATCAGCAGAGGAGAGCACATCCATATGGCTGATCCACCGTCTGCAACATGCCGAGCCGGATATGGTTCAGAGATGATTACTATGTCATCTATACATAGATGATTATCTATATCTCCGATACAATGTGTCTCAAAATATCTTGGGCAAGTGCTGAGTGATTCAGATTTATTTGAACAAGCTTCATTTCCAAATAGAAGAATGTCCAGTCCTCTCCTAGTTTGCCGTATTACTTGTAGAGTTGTAAGACTCTTACGGCACACAACAGCACCAGTACAGTGACCCTCAGTCTTATATGTCAGGCACCTAGGTTTCTTCATGCACTCAGCAGCTCGATGACCCTCTTATCCACAATTAAAGCAGGCGTTTCCCCTGTTTACATCACTACAATTCTGCAGAGGTGCCCCAATTCGAAGTACCTATAGCATTTCAGTGAGGCCTCAATAGTATCTACCCAGAAAGATACAAGGACTATCTTTTCTCATTATGTCAGCGGCCAAAGTCGCAGGGAGCCGACATGTGGCAATCTTAGTCTCTCCAAAACCCTCAGTGATGGAGATGCCAGGAGCTTCCATACTAGGCAACTCCATAATTTTTCAAGCCCCCGGAGCCAATACCTTTCTTAAGATCGCATATATGTAATGTTGCTATTTTTGTTTTAGATGTGACATTACTCTCTTTGAAGGCAGAAGTCACCGCCTGTTTGAGCAACATCAGTTTTGAGTGCCCTCAGCAAATCTGCATATGAGGTAGTCACGTGTGTCTTAATGACAAGCGTCTCGGCCCTATGATTTGGATCCACAGTCTTCCATGCATTCGGAAATCAACCAGCAGGCAGTAGTAAATGATAGGTTTACACCCTCACACTCAAGGATTTTCCTCCCATAAATGGCAGTGTTTACTCCGTATACCTCAACCTGCAGCATCCCAAGGCGTCCACCACTGTTTTCCTCACTTTGTCAGCCATTTCGACGAGTGTCTGCACCAAGTCACCACCAGAATCCGTGAACACAATATGACATTTGGTTTTCACTGTTACCACTAACTACTACCACTTCGTCACCAGTAGCTATAACAACATTCCCAGCCACCATCCCAGAACCCTTCATAAGCGAGGACAACTGTGGATGTCTGGTCGCCAATTCGTCAATTAGGCGGCAAGCATTCACCTCATGTAAATCCACCACTGTCATTGTATTCACAGTACACCATCCCTTCTGTCAGGCAGGCCAACTACCATGCTACAAAAGGCCTTTTTAGGGCAAGGTTTCTTTATAAAGTCAACGAGTTGTTGTGGTGGTACTCTACTTTCTAGTGCATCTATAACTGGGCATCCAGTCATCACAGTCGTCTGTGTGGCAGACTCAGCAGTCTGTCTCCTTTCGATTCCATGGGCAGATTTATCATACACCTTTCTGAATTCCTTAACTGTTGTAGACAGTTCCCCCTCTATTTCTTTAATTACTCATTTTGCATTTTTATCTATATGTCTTCCCAAGTCAGTCATTAAACACTCTAGCTTCCTAACATACTCCTCTAAACCACAGGGCAGCTTCTCTTCCTCAGTAGAAGACCTGTGATACTGCCTCAATCTCTTGGCAGATTTCCTTAGTCCAACCGGGATTTCTGGACCACCAGGGAACGTCCCTCCACCAATGTTTCCCCAGGTGGAGCTCCAATCTGCTTCTGCACTGAAGTGCTCACGCCAGTCTGAGAGGGCACAACCTCCATAACGTCGCCACACTCAGACACTGCTTTTTTTGGATTTTCTTCCATAATGTAAAAGATAGAAAATAAATTCCATCTTTTTCGTAATGTCCACCTTCTTCCAAATCAAATGATACCTCACAAGGTACTATTTTGTGGTGAGGGGAAAGGGGTTTTGGGGGGGTAGGAAAATGTCTCCCAAATTCAAGATCAGATTTTTTGGGGGCAGGATATAATTGATGGGGGTCAAGATCAGTTGAGATCCCAAGGGGTTTAAGTCGGGAGAGGAATGGGTCCAGAGAAAAAAAACATAGGTATAGCATATTTCCCTAGTTTGTCTCGTAAGGACTTAGAAAATTTTAACTAAGACTCACTTAGTGATGTAGTATTTCTGACATCGAGCTTCTATAAGAAAAACAACTCAGCAGCCTGTTGGTTCTTGTAAACCACCAAAACTATCGAATGTAGTCCTTATTACAAGAGTAAGGAAGGTTGAAAATACAAAACATAAAATAAAAAATTAATCCTTAAACCAAAACTTACAATTCACTAATAATTAATCCAAGATCACTATCATCCAGACCAAAAATTTACCGAAAAAACCAGTCCAAACAATAAACACAGAGAAACAAAAACCATGTCTGTACAGAGCGAAATCCACAACTTAACTAAACTGAGGTGTCTGGTTCGGGTTGGGATTTTGAAAGGATGGTTGTTGAAGAAAATTTGGCTGTATTTGATAAATTGAGGTCTTACAAAGGAATTGGAATTTCTATAAGGTAATCCCTGGGGAATTGAATTTATTGGAAGGTAATTTCGGTTTGAGTTGAAATGTTGCAGGATTCGGTATTGGTTAAATCTAAAATTATTCTGATTTTTATTAGGAGTACACCTTCTTTACAAATTAATTATTACTGTTAAAATTAAATTAAATTATTTTAAATTTAAAATCATTCATTATAACATACTTGAAGCTTCTTCTAGTAAATTTAAACTGGGATATTTAGTAGGCAAAAGTGAGTCAAACTGTTCCTGCAATCCTCTTTATAAAACTCTTAAAATCTAACATTCATATAAAACATTAGCTATTTGTAAAATAGCTAATTTGTTTTCTGTTTGTGAAGTAAGCTATTTGTAAATTTAATAATACTTAGATCCTTTCATAAAAATTAAAAGGCGTTTCTTTCATTTCTTGTTTTAATTCTTTTATTTCTAAGTTAAATGTAAAATGATCACGTTTATCTAAATAACCATTCAATAAGACTTGCCTAACATTGGCCCATTTGTAACTATTTGAGCAAATAACTAATTCTAAAGCAGGCGATTTTATTTTCGACAAAATGGTTGAAAACATATTTATTTTGAAAAATCATCTGGATTACTATTAACATAAAATTTTGCTACAAGTTTATCACATAAAATAATGAATCTACTTGATAAAGTCATATCACCCGAAAATTCAGGAATCGTGTTCAAATATTCTTTTTTTAATACTGGTGTCATCATTTTGTCTAAGTAGAATTTCTTGTACTAAATTAATTATAACAAATATTATTTTGTATAATGTGATGCGATATGATATAATCGTAGACTATTTCATTTTATTCTTTGTCGATTCAACTTCTTCGTTTTTAAACAGATTTGGAGTATATAACACACTATATAAAAATTACTGTTTTGAATGATATACACCTTTTTACTTACTACACTCCGTAGAATAAATTCTTTTAATCGTGTTGTGCTTGTCTTCGTAAACGGTGGATACCAATGAGGAACTATGTTCCTTAATCCTCCTTGAAGACATCCTACCGACTGTTAGCTGATACTAGTTTTTAGTTTTTTTTAATATAATTTATGTATGTTTGTTTCAGACGAGAAGACGAAAGCTTTTTTTGTAAAAAAAATCCTAAAGCCTCTGATTTATGTGTGAATTCTCTAACAAACCTTGCAAGCAGATATCCTGTCTATCTTTATTTGAAATTGACAAATGTGTGTTGAATGTAGAAAGAAAATTACATACATAACAAAGGCTTTAATTGTAATAAACAATTCTTAGAATAACTATTATTCCACGAATACATACCAATAGTAATGCGTACACATGCTAAATACTATATTCTAACCTATGTACACTAGCATATTCCATCACGGCTGATCTGATTGTTTATTTTGCGAGCGAAATACTTAATCAGAATTTGAACATGAATAAAAAAATTAATTTCTCAACGTCAAGCTTATTTTATTTTTTTAATTACAAAAATTGAGTAATTATTCAAAAATATAAAGTATCTTAAAAAGAAATGTACACAAGTAGTACAAAATTTGCACGAGTTGAAAGAAGCTTCTAGGAAAAAAAAAATGTATAGATAAATACATCCAGTAAACGGTAGGTGTATCGTTTGTTAGTGTAAGGGTACAAACATGCAAATGAATAAGCGTATCATTGTATCAGTGCTGTTTGAGTTTAGGGTAGGATTCTGAGATTTTAGTATTTTATTACTTCCTTGTAAACTACGTTAGCAGTCTTTCTGAATAGACTATTAAGTGGGCTCACCCTAGAGCAGTACACATAAAATTGCCCATGAGGGAAACAGTCTTCCCTTAGATAAACTCTTACCACCTTTAAGGATTGTCCTCGAGACTTTGAAAAGCATTATTCACATAACAATTGTTTGTTAACATTTGAGTACTCAAAAAGTGATATCTTATGATGTAATCTTGATTTAAATAAATAATTATTTACATTTTACTTATTTAGATTAATTGCCTTTAATAATACATAATATTTTTAAAATTATTACGAATGAAATCCATTTTTAATAATTTAATATTATATATTGTATTAATTACTTTTCTTTTTCCTTTCATTGTAAAATATTTTTTTAATAATTTTCTTTTTTCAGGCTACAATTTCAAATAAAATGTAAACTGTACTTTATGTAGACTTTTTTATTGAGATTTTCAGCAAAACTAAAGATGGATAGAGAATACTTTACATTTGAATAAGAGTATTTTTATTTATTTTTAAATCATAATTATTTTACAGCCTGCTGAATCATTGCACAGGTTGTGCCAAATTTTGAAGTAAATAATTGTTCCAATAAATAAACTTTTAAACAAAAAAATAAATAAATAAAAAACAAGGGGCAAGTTGAATAGGAACAATACTTGAAATATAATTTTTTTTAAATCTTATTTTTTTCCTCCTCCATGAATCATGAGACCTTGCCGTTGGTGAGGGGGCTTGAGTGCTCAGGGATACAGAGTAGCTGGACCGAAGGTGCAACCATATCGGAGAGGTATCTGTTGAGAGCCAGACTAAGGAATAATTCCTGAAAGAGGGCAGCAGCTCTTTCAGTAGTTGTTAGGGGCGTGAGTCACAATGACTTAAACGGCCATATCAACATCACTCAGTCCTCTGAGTACTACGCAGCTGAAAGCAATGGAAAACTACAGCTGCTTTTTTTCCAAGAAAATATGGCTCTCTGCATTTTCACATAGCAATAATGGAGGCGCCTTCCTTGGTAAAATATTCTGGAGGTAAACTAGTCCCCCGTTCGGATCTCCGGGTGGGGACTACTAAGGAAGGGGTCACTAGAAAATTAAAAAATAACATTCTACGAGTCGGAGCGTGGAATGTTAGAAGCTTAAAAAAGGTTGGTAGGCTAGAAAATTTAAAAAGGGAAATGGATAGGATAAATGTGGATGTAGTAGGAATTAGTGAGGTTCGGTGGGAAGAGGAAGGCGACTTTTGGTCAGGTGATTTTAGAGTAATTAACTCAGCTTCAAATAATGGGCAGGCAGGAGTAGGTTTCATAATGAACAAGAAGATAGGGAAGAGAGTAGAGTATTTCAAAACGCATAGCGATAGAATCATTGTAATATGGATAAAATCAAAACCTAACCCGATAACGATTGTTAACGTCTATATGCCTACAAGCGCCCATGATGATGATGAGGTAGAGAGTGTATACGAAGAGATTGATGAACAATTGCTAACATGTACAGGAACCAAACAGCAACAGTAGCAATTGAAGAACATAAGAAAGAAGCCATAATAAGAAAGGGAGTCCGACAAGGATGTTCCCTATCTCCGTTACTTTTTAATCTTTACATGGAACTAGCAGTTAATGATGTTAAAGAACAATTTAGATTCGGAGTAACAGTACAAGGTGAAAAGATAAAGATGCTACGATTTGCTGATGATATAGTAATTCTAGCCGAGAGTAAAAAGGATTTAGAAGAAACAATGAACGGCATAGATGAAGTCCTACGCAAGAACTATCGCATGAAAATAAACAAGAACAAAACAAAAGTAATGAAATGTAGTAGAAATAACAAAGATGGACCACTGAATGTGAAAATAGGAGGAGAAAAGATTATGGAGGTAGAAGAATTTTGTTATTTGGGAAGTAGAATTACTAAAGATGAACGAAGCAGGAGCGATATAAAATGCCGAATAGCACAAGCTAAACGAGCCGTCAGTCAGAAATATAATTTGTTTACATCAAAAATTAATTTAAATGTCAGGAAAAGATTTTTGAAAGTGTATGTTTGGAGTGTCGCTTTATATGGAAGTGAAACTTGGACAATCGGAGTAGCTGAGAAGAAAAGATTAGAAGCTTTTGAAATGTGGTGCTATAGGAGAATGTTAAAAATCAGATGGGTGGATAAAGTGACAAATGAAGAGGTATTGCGGCAAATAGATGAAGAAAGAAGCATTTGGAAAAATATAGTTAAAAGAAGAGACAGACTTATAGGCCACATACTAAGGCATCCTGGAATAGTTGCTTTAATATTGGAAGGACAGGTAGAAGGGAAAAATTGTGTAGGCAGGCCACGTTTGGAATATGTAAAACAAATTGTTAGGGATGTAGGATGTAGAGGGTATACTGAAATGAAACGACTAGCACTAGATAAGGAATCTTGGAGAGCTGCATCAAACCAGTCAAATGACTGAAGACAAAAAAAAAAAAAATCTTATTTTCAGGACTGAAAATTCAACTGTATTTGTAGTGTAAGTAGATGTGGAAACTTTTTAAAAAGGTTTTTTGTTTTTATTTTCATTTCTTCTGAAAAAAAGTTCAGAACTAGTAGGGACAATTTTTTATGGATTATGACTTAAAAGCCCTTCCTGACAAACCTATTAAATAAATAAATAAATCTATAAATAAATCTGAAGGGACTTATAGACATTGTTTAACAAGTATTAAATGCTCAAAAAATAATTTGTAATTCAGCTGAAGAATACAAGAGTTTATACGAGGCTTGTCTGATAAATTCTGTACATGTGTGCATAGAATGGGAATGAAAAGAGGCATTGAAATGAAATAAAAAATTAATAAAAGTACAATACCTTAGCTGCAAAATGCAGCATTTATTTTTCAATATAATCTCCATTTACTCTGATACACTTTTCCCAAAGTGTGACAAGTTTTTGCATTCCATCATTGAAAAATTCTGGCGGTCTTTCTCGGATCCAAGTGACCACAGCTTCCTTCACCTCATCACTGGTGGTATAATGATTACCTCTGATATTCCTTCTTGAGTTGAGGGAAGTGGAAATCGCATGGAGCCGAATTCGGTGGATATGGCAGATTCAGAATAGACTCAAACTTCAGCTTGCAGAGAGTCTGCACAGTACCCATCGTACACAGATTTTACAGTAACCCAGTTGCTCGATAATACGGCCTACTCATTCTTAAGATATGCCTAATTGAATAGCAATGCGTTGCTGGATGATTTGCTAGTCACAGAAACTGGTTGTCTGCTGTGAGGTGCATCCTCAATTGCCACTTTACTACCTTCACATTTGTGAAATTTCAATGCCCACCTATTCACAGTACTACTGTCAACAGTTTCACTACCATAAACTGCTTTTAAACTATGAAAAATATTTGTAGGATTCACATTTTCTGCTATTAAAAATTTGATCACTGCGTGCTTTTTTAACCGTGTTGACAAATTGGTCGTACTTGACTACATTTTAAATGCTACTCAAAACAAACCAGTAAATGGATTTAAACAAAACATTATCGCAGGTTTATAGAGAGGGATTTTAGCTTTCATGTGCTGCCATATCCAACTCAACAGTACAAAGGTACTGTTGAGTTGGATATATAGAGTACAAAGGTACTCTATATAGCACGCTAGTGTGCAAAATTTATCAACTGAGCTTTGTATGTACTATAACCACCTTTGTTTTGAATTCTTATAAAAACTGTTAATATGCGGAGAATATTGTTCATCTCATGTTGTACAATTTTTTTTTCTTTTTTAAATTATCAAACAATTATTAATATTTTTAGAAACAAAACTTTTTTTAGAATATAAAATTTTAAAAGCTTGATGTAAACTTATTCTCTTACAATCAATTTTTTTATCATTTTAGAAAGTGAACAATGGTGTTTTTCATTGTAGTTCCAGGTGAAATTATTGCTCGTGATTTTATTAAGTTAAAAAGTTACACATTTACAATGCAGTCAAATGGCTGTTTGTCAATATGAATCTGTTAATTTTATTATCATTTGCAATTGACAGTAACATTATGAAATATTTAGAAACAAATAATATGATATATTACACGAAAAGACATACCTCAAATTTATTTATATTTTACCACATCTAAGTACATATCTTCCTAACAATAACTTCAACTGAAATCACATTATAAGACAGTATTAACATGCACTTAAGATGTTCAAAATTGACACTGCAAATGTTTTGAGGAAATAGGAAAGTCCTATTTAAACCAAATTTAAAAATTAAATTAAATCGGGTTCAATTTATCACTAAATATTAATCATTTTATATTTTTGTGTATCTAAAAAAAAAATAATACAATAATATCTTGTAAATCAATATTTAGACAATTTTTTATTTATGATTATATAATTGGTATAATTTTTATATAAAAGAAAATCACCCTCACCCATTTCATTTTTTTTTACAATATTTTCAATAACCACTCCAAATATTTTCTTTAACACTCCAAATATACATAATACCTTAACATTTGCATTACATTGTTTTTACATCTATTGATTATATGAATAAAGTAAAGCCATTAGTTTATTTATGTTACGTTTTAAAAAAATATAATAAATAATTTAGAATATATTTTATTTACTACACATTCAAAACTATAATAATAATAATAATAATAAATAGCAGATTCAGATGTTTAATAATGTAATAATTGTGGGCAACTTTAAAATTATTTTTAAAAAGTATACAATTTAAAAGTTTACTGTTTGTTATTCTTAAAATGCATAAATTTTAATTACAATAGTAGCTTAGTCGTGGCTGGTTTGATGAAAATAATTTTAACTTTCTTATATTTTTTAAAAAATCAAATATTTCCTAAAAAACATATATTTACAAAACACTCGGGGGTTAAATACATCATGTGTAGATGATTGTTCATGTAAATTAAGAACAAGAAGACTTAACAGTTTTGTTAGCAAAACTGTTATCTTTTTGTTATCTTAGGATAACAAAAACTTTAGCTTTAGTAATCTCAATATTTTATTAAAGTTTAAACTGATATCTGATTTCAAAAGAAATATAAAAATGAAAACCTATGAAATAAGATATCCTTAGTGGCTTTTGAAATGTGTGATGTTCAGGAAAAATGTTGAAAATGAATAAGACTGATAAAGTTCAAGATGAAGAGGTTCTGAAGTAAAAGAAAAAAAAATGTGATGAATTCTCATTAGAAAAAGAATCAGTACAACAGATAGTATATTAAGCCACTGGAAATTTATTAATTTAAAACTGTAACAGACAAGGTAGGTTAAAACTGTACTGCAAAATAATATTTTGACCCAAATGACTGAAAAGGAGTGGCTGCAAGAAAAAAATGTTATGATTAACATACAATAAAAAGAAAAGAAATGAATTGAATTAGTTGAAAAAATATTGGTTTAAAATAGTACTAGAAATGAATGAAAATTTGGATAAGATCCACTTAGATTTAGTAAAACCTCAACTTTATATGCATTATTATAACAAGATTCAAAAAAAGAAAATTGTGACCGATTTAATAAATTTATTTTACAAGATTATTAACATTGGCCAAGCTAAAGTTTAATGTAGTCAATAATAATAGTGATATTAGAATGTATAATAAAACTGTCATACTTAATACAGTTCATCAATAATCTAACATGTGTTACGCTTTTGAAAGGATATAAGATAGATTAAACAAGATATATACTGCATAATTTATATTGCTTAAAAAAAAAAAACCAGAATAAAAAGAAAATAATCATCATTCAATAACAGCTATTAATAATAAATACATTACACTTTTTAAAAAATAAGTTATAAATGGTAATCTTAACTTCAGTAGAGAATAATATAGTTGAGACAATCAATATCATTTGCTAATGGAATAATGGATTAAATGAGGATACAAAATAACCATTATGCTTTAGCTTATTAAATGATAGTATATGTGTAAATGATTTTTCCAGTAAAATATTGGATAGAACCTTTTTAAATTTGTACTAAACTTGCTATAGTTTTATAATTTCATTTTTAACCAAATCAATAATGATCAAAGGAAAACCTCAACTGATTCTTTTATTTAACTTCAGATAGCATAACCTTACACAATTTTAAATACATGTTATTTTAACGCATTAAGAACAGGACCTTACATTCTGAAATTCACTAGCGATAGGTTATTATCCAAACACGATTTATTTAATCAAACAAAATCATATGTAATTTGTAAAATTATACTCAAACAAACACTTTTCACCTCTCTAAAATGCAATAAATTTTTATAAGAAAATTAATCATTTTGTTTTTGGAGGGGTTTACTAACTCGCTACTGATAATCTTTTTCTTGATATTAATATTTCTTTTCCCTCATTTTCAGTTCAAAAATTAAATTCATGAATTAATACATATATATATATATATATATATATATATGTAATGAATTAATAAAAATTATACTATGTAACTGTAAAATTTCTGTGTTTTCAGCAGCAGTTAAATAAAATAATTTCTTTTATTTACAGTTAGCTTATCTAGCTTTCTTACATCTAGTATTATGTAGAGATTTTTTTTATGAGTCTCTAAAGAAATAAGTTTTTTCTAGCCTGTCAAACTAGTTATTTCTTTCCTGTATGTTTTAAGGAAGAAGAAAATATATAATTTTTTTTGTCTTTTGATAACTTCCTACTGGTAATATTAAACTCTGATTTAATAATTTTTCGATAACAAATTGTTATAAATAAACAATTATACTTTTCTTAACAGTATTATGACAAAGAGAAATTTCATCATAATGACAATTTTTTCTTTATTAATAAGGATCATTCTAATACAAAAGGGAAAACTTGTTTTAGTAAAGTATAGTAATCACTTAAAACAATACATTTTTTAAATCAATTTAATTAATAGCTGACATTCAAAAACAAAAATTACTTTACACCTAATGAACAAAAAATAAGACCCAAAGGTATTTTTTCAATAAATATAATTATTTATTACAACCACATATTATGAAGACAAACATATAAACAGATAAATAAATACGATTAATAATAATAAAATACAAATTAAAAATATATATTTTTTTATTTATAAAGATGAATATTTTAATATATGTTGGCTAAAAGATTACAGAGTAAAAAAGTATTAACTTTTTTTTATAAATAATTATAAAGGAATGTAAAAAAATGTTGAAAAATATAATTTTGTGAAATAATAAATAAATATAAAAAAATTATTTGAATAATGTATAATTTAATAACATCTATAAATAAAAAATAATAATTAGTGTGTATGGTCCAGATATTATAATGAGATAAAATTTATTTACATTGAATGTAAATTAATTAACATTTTACAGTAATTAAGTAGCTAATAACAGCAAAATATTAGTCTTGCAATGCCAAATTGTAGTTTATCTAGATACATTACATTTAGTCAATTTATACTATCCTACACTAAACAATAACAGACATGCTGATTTTTAGGAGTAATTTCATTACCATTATGTAATATTTTTGAATTATTTAATATTGCAGGTATATTAAAGACATCACATAAGAAGTTAAGTCTTCTTAAATAAGCTCATGGTTATGTTAACCACACAGAAGCAAAGTTGTCATACAACTCTACAGTAGTAAATATTCATTATTAAAAATCTTCTTAAAATGTTATGTAGATTAGAATTTGAACCAATACTAACAAAATAAGAACAAAAACGTACAAAGTTTGATCATACAGTTTTTCTTGGAAAACAGATAAAAAGGAAAAAGCCATTTATAAATAATTCAAATACTTCCAGGATAGTTGTAAATCAATTGAAAAGATAATGTTAGAGTTGTAAATCTAAGCATCTATGATAAAAAAATATGGCTAATCACTGAATCACTATTAGAGAAGTTGTATCTCATACAGTTCATATGAAATTATTTTCACTATTTTGGATATCAAATGATGATAAAAATTGTTACATTTGAATAAAAAAATTACTTTATCAAGAAATTGCTAAGGAAATAATAAATTAAATTATTAATGACCTAGTGATCCACTAATGATAAATTGTAAATAGAGGGCTATGACACTGAAAATGAATTTTCCTCAATTCTCACAAGAATAAAAAGCACATCAAGATTCATCTATTTCTTAAATTTTTTTATTTTCTACATAATTATCCTGTGGGACACGGGATCTATGTCCCATGAATCTTTTTTATGCTGTAGTAAAAAAAAAAATCAGGGGCATTATAAATCATTTGGGTGAAGTTATCTGTAAAAGACGGTTAATTTATGAAAGGTCAATTTGTGGAAAATATTGCAGCTTACTTGGGTAATTTTTGAGCAAGAACACTACCCCAATAGTTTTAGCCTTGTTTATAAGATTTGATAGCACAGAATTTGAAGCTGCTGAAGACATTAAACAGAAATGAAGGCTTTACTAAAAAGGGCATTCCATGAATGTTTTGAAGAGAGTAAAACTTACTATGATGACACTTATTATAATAAAATACAATTTTATCTGATGTGGAAGAAATATTACACATAGATGAGTAAAGACATACAAAATTTCTAATCAATCCTACAATAAAATTCTATACCACTTTCCCATATTCTAAGCTTTTATAGAAGTTTATTATTGGAAAAAAAGATTCCTGACATATACCTGATATGAAGTAAAATAAACAAAGTTTTGTCTATTTTACTTTATATCACATATATGTCAGGAATCTTGTCAACAAAAAATTATTATCCAGGGCAATTTACCTGGATAATAATGTAAAAGGACACCGATTAGTTGATTTTAATTAAAGTAAATATTCTTTTGTCACTTAAATTTTCATTTGTCATTTGTTTTTTTTTTTATTATTAAATCTCTTTCCTTACAATGATTCCAAAAATGAAGTATAAATTGACTATAAATTAACTTCAATACTGAAGTATATTAGAGAACTATAATACAATTACAAGACATATGGATGTAAACCAAAGCAATATAAGTATAATTCATTAATAATGTACTATGATACAATCTTCTAATGTTACCTCCCCTGTTTTGTGTGTTCATGTTTTTCTATGTTTACACAACCTTGATTAATAACAAATATAACACTCATACTTAAAAATAAAACTTTTATTTTAATTGTTATATCATAATCATTGCGCATTTTCATATTCATAGAACCCAGAAATACATAACAAATACAAATACAACAATAAATCCAGCAGCTGCTTTAACATAAGCTGATTTCATATTTAAATATGCTGCATCCTTTTTGTACTTCTGTGAAAGTATTGAAAGATTCTGTGCTTTTGAGTCTAATTCTGAAATAAAACAAAAATTAATTTTACAGTAAATAAATATAATTTCAAAGAAAAAAGTTAAAGTAATAAAATTTACTTCAAAATAACTATTTTTTTTTTTTTAACTAAAAGTAAACTGATTAGTTGATTTTAAATAAACACTATTCTGTCTCATATAATTTCATTTGCTTCATTGTTTTATTTATTTTTTCATTAAATCTCTTTACTTACAATGATTCCAAACTATTTAATATTTGTTTTTTAATCAATTTCTGCTTTCAGCTAAAAGAAAATATCATTAGTAAATATTTCTCTCCTCTTTTGTCACTGTTTAAAATTTTTTCCATTAATTCCTATACTGTTTCCTACCAACTTGAAAAAAATAGTGGCCAGATTTGACCTTATCTCACACCTTTCTACAATTATCTTTTGTCATCTTCTACCTTTATTATACCAATCACATTCTTGTACTGACTACTAAATTTTATAAATAATTACAGCAGAGAAATTAACTAAATATTACTTCATGTATATATCAAACTAAGATTTCTTAAGTCAATGTCAAATCTGTTTGGTTTTCTTATGTACCTTGAGTTGATGATAGGTGGAATATCTTTTCTATAGTACACTGAAAAATCAACCATACATTGAAAAACTGTAAATCCCATTTTCATTCAAAACTTAAAAATTTTAAACAACTTAAAAATGAAAATTATTTCACTATCATTCATATATCTCCTTACCTGATAATACAGTTCCTCTTTGTAAAACATCATCAATATTCTGTACCATTATTCTCTGAACATCCTGCAACTCTGTATTCAATGAGGTCAAATTCCGCCTCACTCTTGAGTCAGTAAATAACTTTCTTGCTTTTTGTATATATGTATCTGAAATTGTTAATAATAAGAATATTAAATCGATTACAATCACATACTACAGGGTTTTAAAAATTAAGATATGTAGAAATATAAAAACCAGTTCTTGAAAGGTCTACTAGGCCAAATTATAAAACCCAAGATTAAACATTTTTTTAAATTTTATAGGTACAATTTTAACTATACTGCAGCTCATGAACTGGTTCATATGGAAGATGAAAAATTGGTATAAATTCTCAGCCCTAAATATAGACAGTGTAATGGTGGTATACTTACTTGTAAAGGATAAATTTAAATTCCAAAAATCACTTTGTAAACTTTTATAAATTTAAATTTGAAAACACTTTGAAGATGTTTTCTAAACAAACTGAAATTTACAATTCCATAAAGTAAAGGCTGATGTTTGTCAACTGTGTAGAAGATATGCAAAAGTAACAATATATGAAGTAGCTATGTTGAACACAGGTATTTTGTGAATTTTATTACAAGAGCTGTTTTGTGCAGTATGTAACAATTTAAACTATTAATAGATTTTGCTTCAGAAAAATCCTCACTTTATTAAATAGTCATCAAAACTTATTTTTTCGCTACAAACTTACTTCACATACACTTCAGTTTACTACTCAGGTTCTAGATATCAAAGTACAAAATGAGAAAAAGAAGTAAAAAAGACAAAAAACTGAAAGCAAATTGCTTAATTTTTTTATAAGGCAGGATCTTTGGTGGTAATGTTAGATTTTACATACCTCCACATTCTTAAAAAGATTTAGTTAAATGGAAAAAATAAATTCAAATAACATTGTTTAATGTCTATCCATATTATTTGATAAGATGAACTTAATGTAACAGAGAGAACCCAATTATAATCAAACTGCGAAATAAACACTAGAACAGCTGCTATTACTTAATAGTATGTTTTCTGTAGTTTATCAATCCTTCTTAATATATTTTAACTATTCTAAACACACAACTTCATTTTGAAGAAAACGAATAGGCCTTTTATGCTCCAATGAAAAACAATGTCTATCTCATCTTCTTTTTTCAGAATAAGATACACTGATTAAAATGCTTAATTTAGCGGGAAAAAACACTTACCAAACTCTATGAATGAATATGGTCTTGACACAGTACTAACTCTCTTGCCATGTTGAGAATAAAATTCCTGTGCGATGTCTTCTAGATAAGTGAATGCTAAACGTTTAGAATAATTACGTTCACATAATACTAGATAGCAAACATCTCTCTCAATGAGATAACTAAATAAAACAAAAATGAATCATACATGTTTTCATGAATAAATATGTTAAATATACATAACAGAAATATACTACTAAAAATATATTATACATTTTTATATTACTTATTTTCAGTGATGGTAAAGTAAGTCATACACTGTACTTAATACAATTTATGTTAGTTTTAATCTTGAAATCTATGATATACTGTTTGAAAACTGAAAGTTTTTAAAAATCAACTACAGTGCATATCATTTTAGGGTGAAAGTTATAATAAACTTAACTTTATTTGAGTTAGCTTTATCTCTGCATTAATCTTCTTCACAAGTGACTGCAGATACCACTGATGTTGTGGTACTGTTGGATATGACATAAATTTTGGATTTTGAAAAGTTTTTGTTTGTTTATGTTTTGAAAAATGTGTGTGAGATTTAAGACATGTTAGTTCAACAAACAAGTTCAAACCAACATTTGAAATGTTGATTTTATATGCTTGTGTGTATTTCAAGTTGAATAAATTTGTCAAGTTTGCAACATTTATTGTTATAAATATGAGTAAAAGGATTTCAAATAAAGACAATATTCTAAATTAGTAAACATAAGTTAAATCATTCTTTTTTAACAGACTGTAACAAAACTCAATTCAAACAATATCACATCCATTAACACCACAACTTGATCTCCCAACAGCGGTACCTATAGAAGCTAATAAGCATCTAAAGAATAGAGCAAAAGCTAGCTGACAAAAAAAAAGTTTATACAATTTTGATCTTAAAATAAAATTTACTAGTCAATTTTTAAAAATATTCTATTTACAGATATTTTGTACCATGATATCTATATTTTATTCATTTTAAATCTTGAAATTTTACACAATTCCTCATAAAATAATAATAATAATAATAATAATGCATGCTACATTTAATTAAAATAACAAAGAGGGAGTTAACAAAAAAAATAGGATTTAGTGATGAGGGCAAGTGAAGGAAGAATAGAAAAAGTAAAAAATTACAGATACCTGGGGACTATGGTGACCAACTGGAAGACCAGAATGGGAGTAAAAAAAAGAATAGTAATAGCAAGAAGAGATTATAATGCACTAAAAGTATGGATTTAGAGTTAAGGAAGAGGTTAGTCAAATGTTTAGTATGGAGGGTCTTGTTTTATCAAAGTGAAGTATGGACCCCAAGGGAGAGGAAATGGATTGGGATTTTGAGATTGGATATGGAGAAAGTAAGATGAATGAATAAAGTGAGAAAGTTATGGACATGATTAAAGAAGAAAGAGTACTTATACATTTAGTACACGAAAGAAAAAAAAAAGGTTAGGACATGGTGGTTAGAGGAAGCGTAATCTTGACTGCATTGAAGGATTAGTAGAAGGAGAAAAGAAATGAGGAAGGACGAAGTTAATAGATGAAGTGAAGATTAGAAACTGCAAGGATATAAAGGAGAAAGCTTGGAACAGAAATGGATGAAAATAGCAGTATCATAAGAGAACTGCTGACATGCAGAACTCATCAAGTTGAAATTAAATGATGAATATTTAAGTTTAATAAATTGTGTAATATAATTCTATTACTGGTAATATTAATTATCTTAAATTAATGCATTGATGTAGTTTGTTTAAATAAGCAAACGTCTTCTAAGAAGAATAAAAATGAGACATTCCTTAATTTTAAAATTTCACTCTCCTAAACTAAGTCAGGAAATTTGAGTTAATTCTACTCACCAGCTTATAAATGAATATAAAAAATTTTAATTTTTTTTTGTAATTTAAGAGCAATATTTGTAATATGATATAAAAATTAAAACATGCTCATCAATTTTATGCCATTAAACAAGATTTATAATATATTTAATTGATATACACTACTTACTGAAAAAGATAAGGACCAGTCTCTATTGTACACTGTGGTGGGCTTTGGGCATTTAACTTCCTAAACAACATTTTTGCTTGATTTTGATACTCTAAAATACTTCGTCCAGACTGTAACAAAGAAAGGAAGAAAATATGACTGTTAATAAATAAATAAAAAAAACCTGAACAGCTGTTAAATAAAACTATGCAATATAAAGCAAAGATAAAAACCATAAATAAATATGTATTAAGGTTTATCCATAGCTTATAAATGCATAATGAACTAGGAATTGAGCACAATAGCAGATATTACAAAAAATGTGTGCAATGTTTCACGACACCTGATAACTACTCAATAAAATAGTTTATATTCAATAGTCAAATTTGCGCACAAAAATCTCCAAAAATAAATTATTTACAATTGTCTTTCTAAATTAAACATAAACTTCTGGATATATGATATAAAGATAAAATAAAAACAAAATCTTTTGTATAGAAACATATAAACAATTCTTTAAACATCTCTTTCCACAAAATATAATTAAACTTACTTAACTTGACTGCTAACTATTTTATTAATTAGAAATTAAGTATAAAAAAAGATTCACACTTCTGAAAGCACTGCAACAGGTGGAACTATTTCTTGTATACAAATTTCTTTGAAGGTAACAAAATAAAATTGGTAATACAACTTAACTGGTTAATTAAATACATTAAAAAAAACAAATTAAAAGTGAAAAAATCCTAGACAAAATTTTTTTATTTCTTAAAAATGCCACAACTTAAAACATCAGCTAAGGTAAAAATTTTACCTGTTCATCTTCTTGCATAGTAGCCGCTAACGGTAGACCGTCATGCAGTCTTGCAATCATCGTCATTAATACCATTTTTAATAAATAAAACGCCCTCCTGGGCTTTATAAAACAATAAAATAAAACCACAAATCACAAGCAAAAATAACTACTAGTGACTAAACAAAATTAATTTACGTTGCATGAAGTTAACCTGAACACCTAACCTTTATTGATTAAAAGAAAAACACAATGAACAACATTAAAGTACGTAAAGGCAGATAAGTAAACAATCCTCAATAACAAATGATTCTAATTAATCAATTTTTATTTGATTTTCAAAATAAAATTGGTAACTTCTCTAATCACTAAACTCATAACAATTTACATTTACTTTAAAAACAGCTGATTGGTACACGTCGCCAATAACACAGCTCTATCATGTTTAGTCGCGAAGCAAATAATATTTCTTCAGTTTTTGTAGTAGATGGTGCTGCAGTAAGTAAATAAATTCTGTCGCATACTGTTATAGCAAGCAGATACAAGATAGTTAAAAAAGAACAGATTAGTTTATAACTTAATACAATTAAACGAGCAAATAAAATCATTGGTTTATTCGAGGCAATTTCAACTTGGAGATTAATTAAAATCTATAGTAGAATATTTCAACGACATTTAGTGCACATAATTTATTGATCCCTTCTAATAGTAGCCACGTCTGTCGACTTAAATTTTTTGTCGTAGAAGAACATACGTTAACTCTGAAATTTGTGGCATTTTGCAAAATTAAGTTGTATGATTTAATTTTTAACAAATTTGGGTTGTGACTATGCCAATTTAGTTACTTCTTGACCCGAAGTTGTGAGAAATCCTACAATTTTTCTCAAATTTGCCAGAAATTGAATAATTTTATGAAATTTTTCAATTTTTCTCAAAATTGCGAGAAATTCTTTAATTTTTCTCCTAGAAAAATTACTGCAATCAGTTTTGACTAATGGAGTCGAAAGTTTGAAACTTTTGAAAAAGTGGCTTTATACTTAACGGAGGAGAGAGCAAAAAAAATATCTTCATTGAAATAGGTAAAACAAGATAATATGTACAAAAATTACTAAGATGAAGAGAAGTATATGAATCGATAGTGATAGTTGGTATTAGCTGAGTAAGCGTCTGTTGAACTGTCGCTTAGGTCCTCAAGTGATTTATAGCTTTTTTTTTTAAAGGTGGAGGAACTCCATTTTCTGGTACCAAGGCAGTGTCGGGCTCGTTAACGGGTACGAAAGCTGTTATTAAGTGCGTATGTGTTCCTGCGCACTACCGGGTAACCCCCCCCCCCCACAACGCTAACCAACCCTCCTGGAAACCGCTCACGTGGCATTACTTTAGGAAGGGGGGAACGCTCACACACACATACTCAATCGGTCACCGCAAGCACCATAGGTTACACCCAAACAAACACATACTCACCACAAAACGAAACTCAAAAGAAACACACTGACAACAACAAATTAAGCCAGAAACATCAACATCTACGCACACAAACAGTAAACACGCCAACAGATCAAGGAACGACCAAAACACACACACATCACACAGAAAAAACTCACGAAACGCAATAAAGCTACAAGAAACACCCAACAATACTGTTTACACACAGTACTTACCAAACGGAGACTATTTTTCCTCGATGTAACAGCGAGAGACGCCATCGGCACCACGAATGGAGTGCTCACGATTTCGTCGCGCCAAGGCAACCTCCAGATGTTCAGGAGACTCCCAAGGCGCTCAGCTGCAAGCCTAGCCAACCTGGCATCCTCCTACATTTCCTTCCCTTACGAGACTCCTCTGCCGCATATAGTTTCGCCATCACCTTCCTAGTGAAATCTTTCACAGCTCTCAAGGTCGCCTCACCTTCCAACAGGATCCCTTGCGTTTTATTCAGTTGTAACATACGGTCACGACCCAGCGTGTCTAACATTTCAAGCAATCCTGGTGAAACGCGGGCACTAGAAAAATACGTGCTCTGGGGTCTCTTCCTCCTCGCACGCTGGACAAATGTCCGAGTGGTCCAAGTTAAACCTATAGAAATATGATCTATAGCCGCCATAAGTGATCTATATAGTTTAGGTTATAATCGAGAAGCGGTAGTTGGAAAATCTAATCCGTGGATTAGTTTTCCTGTCTCCTCTCTCCACCTGTGCTGTGACATGACTGTATCCAATTTTCTGATTTTGTTTATGAGTGACATTTTACATAAATTAACTGTTTACTCTGACTTTGTCAACAAAAATTATGGTCATAGACGAAAAGGATTGGTAATTAGAGAGCAGAATAAAATTGTTTGAATCAAGTTTAACATTAATCGATTAACTGTAAGCAGTAAACGTAAGTCTATGCAGTGATGTTCAGGATTTAGAGAGTAATTAAAGAAACTATTGAATTATAATGTAGCTCCTATAAAAATCTAAAATAGCACAATTTTTTGCTTTTAGAAAGTAGGCCATTTTTTAAAAACATAGTTAACATAGCTGCTGCATTAATTCATGAATGAAATTAATTAAAACAAGGCTAAAATTAAGAGAGTTAGTGAAACTAATTTTTTACTGGAATCTACGTGAATAACCTGAGGACTAGTGCTTGAGATACCTAGAACAAATGATTAGAGGAACTCCCAAATATCACCAACACGAGTGCTATCGCCAACAAACTCTTTCCTGTAAATTGTCGTTATTAAAATTTAATCAGTAGTTTATTGCACTAACTTGACTGGCTGGATTATTTCAATTAACGATAGTATATTCATGAAAGTTTTATTTTTTAATTTAGTATCACATTAATGGATTTAATGTCAACATATCAGTAATAATATGAAAACTGGTAATCGAGTTTATCAGGTAATGGTTAAAAAACAGAAACTGCGCTGTATATACTGCACATGTGGAATTAGTTTCCCAAGTTACTTAATTATATAGTATTAGCCAATTCTGATGTAAACATGAAAAATATATTATGTTTGATTTCGGACGTAATTTTAGCTGCCAGTTATGTAGTCAACGTAACAATTTTAAATACTGGTAGTTTACTTGAAATGCTGTCTTCGAACTTGGATCTCAGGTTCAATTCCATGCCGAAATTATTGTATGATTATAGAAGCACATTTTCAGGTGTTCTGAAAATATTTGGGGATTTTTATTATTTTACAAAAAATCAGTTACAGGCATCTGCATGATAGATCATTGGTTTTTATGAGGTGGCTCTGCTTAAACTTATTCAAGGTTTTAGTTTTCGACTAAAAACTTTCTGAATAATGAACTGAATGGTTAAACACTAAAGGGAGTGGGCGATTTAATCAAAACAAACTTAATTGAAAAGAGAAATAAGTTTTTAAACTTACAAATTATAAAAAAACAGTTGGATTACAAAAACTAAAAAAAGTAAAATGTTACTGATATATTTTCTTCATTTTATTATAAAAATTAGTGAAATATATCTCTTCCATATAAACTAGAGATTCACATTTTTGTGGTTAATTACCTGGGAAAACTTCGCTGGTTACAAGGGTGTGGGACCGTAAACAGTAAGTGCATATATTTCTTAGCAATATTCTGAGAAATTCTATGGTACTAATGGATTATATTTTGATTCACTCTTACTAAGTAATGAGTTAAATAGTAATAATTCGTAATAAATGAGGTATTATAGTCATTACTGATTAAAAAATTGTAACGTTTGTCTAAATCACATAAGTATGAGATATGTGTAATGCATTGTAGAGCGACTTACATGTAGTTGGTTGCTAGTTAATCCCGGAATCGATTCCCAGCTAGGTTTTGAAATTTATTTAACTGCCCTTTCATTCATCTAATTTTCCTCATTTAGATACGCGTGTAGTATGTCAAAATATAAAAATAAAATATCTGAGCAATTTATGTCATGTAGTGCTATCTGTTGATAGAATTGTAAAATTAAGAACGTTTTAGTCTGAATGAGTTTACCACTTTTAACGCTGAGTTTGAGGTAGACATAAAGTGAAGAATAAGAAAGTGCCGATAGGACTAGAAAATTTTCTTGTGACGTGAATAGTTCGGAATAAAAGTAGGTTAAAATGTGTTTTTGTGTTGTTTTTAAAACTATTATCGTTGTAATTTAATTATAAAAACAGAAATGAACCTGTTTATACGTATTTATCAAATGGAAGTTTTAAATAAATAGTTTATGTAATTACTTCAACTGTTCAAATTCACCATCTGTGAGTTAACATATTTTATTATTTCTGATTTCTGCGGATGTCAATTTTGTTCTGTTATTTTATTTTTATTATAGTTATTCGTATTTTGCAATTTTATTCCGTAATGTAAGAACTGCACTTACTTTTTGTGTAATTATCGCAACCCATGTAATTGTTTCATTTGTTCGATGCTCTTGGTCATTCTCTAAATTTTTAAGTTTGTTATCGTAGTTCATTATTTGTTATTTTTTTTATGTACAAAATAAAGTGTTAGGTTGCGTACTGGTTCACTTTGCTAATCATTGAATAACTGCGAATATGGGACTGATTTTGAAGTGTTAAACATATTGCTGAGTCCCGTGACAGTGTGTGCAATTTTTAATACTTGTTAATAAAAGCGTCAGCAATGAATTTGACAGTTTATAGTTATTCTCTAATTTTGTTTTAGATTATTTGATTGATTCCTTGTTGGGGTAGAATTTTAGTTCCAATTTTCTATAAGTTAGGTCATATTAATGATGTATTTTAGTTGAATAAATTTGATTATCTAAATTCGTATATTTGTAACAAGTTATATTGTTATTTATAAAATGTTTAAGTATTCAGGTTAAAAAAAAAAAATAGGTAGCATTTAAAAAAATTAATCTCTCATTATCTGAACAACAGCTGCATCAGCATCACATTTGGTTGGCGTCAGATATTTTCAAATTACCACTATAATGCTATGTTTAGTTTTTCATATATTGAAAATGTATATGCTATCCATTGATTTGTATTTTTAATTTTAACATTTGGGCCTCTTCTGATTAGTTTATCTAACAGATTCCTTCCCAAATAAATAAATTTCCAAATTAATAAGTATGAATAAATCAATTCCCTGCAGAACTGATTTTTTTCATGTTGTATTATAATTTTTTTTGTAGTATTGGTAAGTGGTTAGATTTCATAATTAATTTACAAGCTTTGTTTTCATTTACATTAAATTTCTATTAATCTTAGTAGATTCAAATATATCAATAAGCAGTTAGTGTTTGCCAGTTGGCTGCATTACAGCTGTTATGGATGCTGAAAGGTTCTGGTTAAAATCTAATTGATTTCTAATTAAATTTAATGAATATTTTACTGGTTTATTTTGGTTGCTGTTTTAATTGAATTTGTTTCTTAGCTAGTTAGCATGCTGTTGATTGAAACTGACTGGTGCCTCCGCTAGTTGAATTTGAGACTGTATTTGAAAAAGCATAATCTTAAATTTGTTCCTGTTAATGCTCTTAACTATTATCATCAATGATGATAATATGAATGATTTTACTATTATTATCGATTGTTAATGTAAAGTCTGTACAGGTGAATAGTTTATTAGATAATAAAGGTAGTTTTTTTTCATCTAATAAGGTTAAATAAAAAAATATATAAATTGACATAATAATTGATGAATACTTGATCACATATGTGGGTACTTATAGATGTTAGTATTTTTTTATATCTGGAGTGTAACCACTTTATTATTTTATTATACTTAAAGCAGAGAGTTCTAGATGTATTTCACCTATCAAATTGATGTACTGTGACATCTATGATCTGTGATATTTGCTGAGAGTATATATCAGTAATGATAAGGGTTATGTGAAAATAAAGTGTAATGAAGGGTAAATGTGTAGTAAAGTGCATGTTTACAAATGTATGATGTTTTTCGAGAAGGTTTTGCGTTCAAATCTGATTGGGTTAGCATTATTCATATGCTACAAAATTAAACTTTTATAAATGACTGAAATTGGGTGTATTGTTTAATTAAAATAAATGGATGTAATTTAATAAATTGTGTTGATTTCTGTTGAATGCTTAAAGTTTTGATTAAGCATAATAAAATGATTTTCCTTTTGTGAATATTATTGTATCTAATATTGGTCCACTTATTTCCATATTTCTAGTAAGAATATCTTAAAGAAAAACATCAACTTTATTTTAATATATTGCTGATATGAAGAATGCAGTTGGTGGAAATAAGTGCTGTTTTCCTAAGAAGTTGCATTTATTAAATATATATTGCTTGCACTAATTCATAAATGATTAGTTGGTGAATTGTTTATGAATATTTACAAATGTTTCGGATTAATAATTGTTTATTTAGTTCAAGTTACAATTTCAGTAATGCATATCGTTTTATATGTTATAATTTTTCAAAAAAATAGACTTATCATTTAATTTTTCTTCCTATGACACTGTTTTTAATTCACCTTTTAAAGCATTCAACAAAACATAATTATTTATCATTGTTTGCATGAGTTTAATCATGCTTTGTTGATGTATCATTCCTTTATTTAATCACATCTTATTGTATATGCAACATCATTTTTATGTTATTGTGATAAATACTGGTACATTCTGGGAGTGATATGTGAAGTATGTTTAAGATAATTGGTAAAATTTTAATAATTTGATTTATTAAATTTGGTGTTTATTTTTTTACCATTCTAAATGTTTTAAATCTACAGAATTGTTTTAAAAATCAATTTCAGGCTGGGTGACTAAAAATTAATTTATTTGTATTAAAATGTTTTTTCAGTATGCATGATTTGTAAAGTTTAAGTAAACTCAAACATTACAGATTGAAATTGTTTTTTTCTTTTCATTTAAAAATAATGTTCTTATTTTCTGTTTTAATTTTTATAATAAATCTTTTTTTTCAAATTTTGTAAGTATAATTTGATAAACTTCTGTGTTTATACATTTACATTTGTAGCAAAATTTTCATTTGTAAGTAAATGTTTACTTAAGATATACCCACAGTGCTTATCTGCTCTTAGTGGTTATTATTAGGATTATTTATTTTGTGTGATATATTAAATGATGTGAAGTAAATTATTGTATAATTGCATGTATTTTTTGATTATGATGTGGATGAAATTAAAATTTGGTGATGTGGCAGTGAATGTAATTTCCAAATTCTGCTGTGGTAATTCTGTTATATCTATTCCTTAAATATGATTTTATTTTTAATAACTAATTTATTTTATAAGCCTGTAAAGGTTGGTCTGTTGAATTATAAATAGTTTTTGTAGCATTTGTTTTATGTGAGCATAATTATGCTTCTCTGGCTGTGAACTAGAGTTCATAATTTTTGGAGGATTTGATAATTTTGTGACATGGGATTTACTACTTTTAATAATTGAGGAATGATTGAAGAAATTATATTTATTTTTCTTATTTTTATAACTATAACGTTGAATAAACCAAATTCACTTTCACTTATAAATTACTTTCAATTCAAAAATGGTTTGTGAAATTTAATTATTAAAATAGTAACATTGCATGTGTACATACATATAGATGCATTTAAAATACTTAAATATATTATTTGTGAAAAAAATTACTTTTTTCTTTAGCAGGTAAACCAGGCTGCTATGTTGTTGTCCTTGATATAAAGAACTTCTACTTGTGACATTTGTTTTATAAGTCATATTTTAGTTGTAGCTAAAGGATGGATATATGTCATGGTTTTTCTTTACATATTTTAATTTTGCCCATTGTACCATCTTTCTCGTTTTATTTAAGCTTGTGTTTTCTTTTTGATTAAATATTTGTCTGTAATAAATTAAAAAAAATATCTTCTTTTAGTAGTTTTTACAAAATTTAATATTTCTTTGTAAAACTATTTAATTTTGTCAGTTTTTATTATAATTTTGCAAATATGCAGCAAAAATGATTTCTGTTATTTTTATTATATATTAAATGTTTACAACATTTGGCAGATGCACTTATTAAACTTGAAGGAAAATTAGCTTTTTTTTGAGCTGATTATAATAATTTTTTTAAGAGTTTTAAATGACTTGCTTAAAACATTGATTGGATGAAAGATTAGCTTCATTATAAATCTGTAATTAGATTTTCCTTCATGACTTTTGAAAATAAATTAAACATCTTTAAATTAGTTGTATCTGAATATTCATTTTTTTTAGCTGATTTTGGTCTTTGGAGTTAAGTTAACAGCACTTTCTCAGAATGTTTCAGCAGGACAGTTTGGTAAGAGGGACACTCATCCTGCTATGAGGCAGTTTTGATTTCTAAAAAAAAAATTTTTGTAAAAAAAAGTTTTGTAGACGAGATGAGATTTTTCTGAACATTAATGGAACTTATAAAATTGTATTGGTAGTAATTGCTGACCCATTATAATTTTTATATAGCTAATATAAAATATATATGAATATATATGTGGCTTAGTGTAGAACTTAAGTTTGTGTTGAATAAGAATAAGTTGACATCAAATTCTCATTAAAAATAGTACATTATAAGCTATTTTATAACTTATTTTAAAAATACAAGGGTAATCCAGGAGGTAACTTATGTTTATTTATTTAAAAAAAAAAAAAAAATCTAGAGTTAAATTTTATAACCGCATAAAATTATTAGGTTTACCTATTTTTCTACTTAGTCTTTAATCAAATTATTGTCATATCATTTCATATTTGAAATACATAATCATATGATTCTTCCATCTGTTATTTTGGCCCCTTCACGCTCAACTCTTCATCAGATAGTGTATTGTTAAAGATAAATCATGCAGGAGATGCAAGAACTTGAACAGACAGTTTGACTTTGGTTTTTATAATTATAGTTTTATCTTGAATTAACAGAAAAGCTTGGAATATATTATTGATTAAACTGAAGGAAAAAAATTGGTGAAAACATTGCTTCAAAAATGCTTTATTTTGAGTGATAGCCACTAAAAGATTTAGTACAAACTATAACATACAAGACCAACCAGTGATCCAGATCTTGGAATTGTGTGCAAGTTTTGTGGCAAAATGAAGATTCTAGCCACTAACTCAACAGGAAATTTATATAAGGTGAACTAAAGCTTACACTTCTAATAATTTCTAAATTAAAATGATATGTTTTCCTTTGATGAGATGTGTAAATGAGATTTTGCCTTACAGACTCAGACCAACCATTCTTGAGATGTATGGTTAATTGAACCCACCAAACAACCACCACTTTGATGATTAAAAACTACCAAAGTACACTGGTATTCACTGTCTATTATTCAGTTCCCTATAAAAGTAGCTTATCTTTACTAGTTGTATTAATTAAGGAAATTCAGTTTTCAAGTAATTTATGTAAATAGAGTAAATGAATCGGGCATTAAAACTGGAAATGTTTATTTCTTATTTGAAATAGCAAACAAGATCATGTTAATGTTACATCATTAATTCATTAAAAAAAAATAAAAGCTTTTACTGACCTATGTTTATAAGAACTATTTTCTTCAATTTTATCAATGTGAAAAAGATATCATTAACTAAAATGCCTGAAGTAGTGTTTGCTTTGTTAATAGTAGATAGGAGGAGATAGTGTAATGCAACTGGATGTTGTGTAGGTTGCAAGAAGCTGGTTGGGCCATCAATCTATTCCTAACTTGCTTGTAAATTGAGTTTTCTGAACTTTGATAAGTAACAATATATAGTTGAACACATTGCCCTCCTTGGTAAGTTGTAAGAAGATAAGCTCATTAAAAATAAGTCAAAATGCATCTATAAAATAAAATATTTAAAAGGGTTTTTCAAACGTAGATTTATACAGTTTTGGTGTAATTTAGTATTATGTAGTCTGTTTTACTGATTGGATGATGAAGGATTAAAAAAAAAAATTGATTACATAATTTTTTTGTTGGTTCAGTTGTGTTAATAAAAATTTGGAATTAAAAACAAAAATTAAAACTTATATACAGAATAAAATACTTATAACAGTATATGAAGAAGGCATAGTGCATATAATAAGAAAGATAGTAATACATCTAGTTTAAAAAGGATGAAAAAAATATCCCAATTATGCAAATCCTAATATTGACAAATTATACCATTATATTTATTAAAAGAAAAAAATATTTATAAAATATATATTTTCAATGAAATAATAGAAACAAAGAAGACTGTATGATTTGTGATGGTGGGATATCTCAATTTGAAATTGTTATTGGAGTATAATAGTCGTATATTTTAAGTTTTTGAATTGGTATGAACTCAACTCATTGTTGCATATAAATATGTCTTCAAAGGGGATTTTAATCTGTTTAAAAATGTTACAAAGGGTATTTAAATATTACATAAGGGTTTCAAAATATTACAAATATATAATAATTACAAAGGGTTTAACCTGTCAAAAAAAAACCCAGTAAAAATCGAGTATGTAAACCTTTTTATTAATTAAATTTATAATTTAATATTTTTTATTTTGCTGTTTTTCTCTAGGCTTGCTGATATTTCTGCAGGATTTTTTGCCATTCAATTGAAATTATTTCTTTATATTATTTTTACATATTCACTGATCTTTATTTAATGTTTTATTTAATAAAAAATTTGATTTTTATTAAAAAAGAAAGAAAAAATTGTAATAATCACTATTTTGGTTTTTTTAAAAATTATCAGTATCAGTCAAACAATATTAAAATCATTTGATACCTGTTTAATGGATAACTTCAGTGATCACCCAGATATGCCTTCCATCTTCTCTAGTATATTGAGATAAAAAAATAAATAATATTTAATAATTTATTAGCATTATTGCACTTTTCATGTTTGTTATACAATTATTTTTATAATTTAATAAAATTTAATGGGGGAGTATATTTTAAAATACTGAGAAAAAAATTTTGTTTGCTGTTCACTTTTTCTCTGAAATTTCCTGAAAATGTTGATATATTAATTTCTTCAAAGTTATCTCTAAGTAAATTTAAAATTTTAAAATCACATGGCATGTCATTGTGAAAATTTCCTCAGGTTTTTTTAGAAAAACGCTTGTTTACAAATGTCAATTTTTTATACATACAAGCTAAAGAGGTAAATTTGTTCTATTTTGAAGGAAATGTTTTGTTCTGTTGTTTTATATATTTTTCTCTGCGGTGGTAGCACTGTTAGTGTGTGTGTGTGTGTGTGCGCGCAGGCGGGCGCACATGTACAAATTTTTTTACATGTTGAGTGATCAAAACATGTAAGGCATAACAGAAAACAATTTGGTGCTCTTACAGATACCACATGTAAAAAGCTAAGTACTATGTAAATGCTATTTTGGCTTACATAAATAAAAGTGCAACCGAAATAAAGCGGTCAATTTTAGTTGCACTTAGATATTGGACATTAACTGATGATACACATCATAATTTCCCAACAGGAGAGGAATCTTGGTGCTTTTATAATAGAGCAGAAGCACATGGTAAAACTCTTGGGAAACAATATGGGAAGATAATATGAAAACGCTGATCAGTTGTTTTGCAGCATACTGCTCCCATATATGAAAGTTTGATAGACAGCCAACTGCTTTCAAAATGCACTAGAGGGCTAAACCATAATACTAATGAATTGCATATGGCAAAGATGTAACAAAACCTGGAGTATTTCTCGAAAAATGTTAAGACTGCTGTAGCAGAAGGTATTGGTGAGTACAATTTTGGAAATTATAAATTTTATCAACGATGGACAGAGATGGGGTTTCCCCCAGGGTGTTCAGCCAATATTCTGGGAAGAAAAATTGACAGGAGAAGAAAATGAGTAATCACTAAAATGCAGTAAAACACATACCAAGAAAGAAAAGAAAGAGAATGTTATGTTTAAAGAATTTAAAAGATGAAGAAAACAAGTGCAGGAAGAAGGTGAAACACGTGGAGCAGGGCAGTTTTGATTCAGAGTCAGTTTTGGGTTTAATTACTGTTTATTTAATTAATTTTATTTTGTTGTTTTCTACAAATTTATTTTTTCCATGTTTTTATTTGGTAGATCAATCATATCTTTTATTCTATACTATGTAGAAACATAATTTTTTTTTTCCAAGTGTTCAGAATTCCGTGATCTGTGTTTTGGTAGAACCACATATATATTGTTTTTTTTTTATATATAAGGTATCTTTAAAAAAAAAATTTAATATCAATGAACTTGACCTTTCATAAAAAACCAAAAAAAAAAAATTAAATGGTTGCTTAGAAACAGTATATTTTAATCTGTTAGAGGTCATAAAACCAAGTTAGGCCTTTTAAATGACACTAGTTTTGCTGTTACGGGGTTCAGTACTAATTAAATTATGATTTTTCTAGCAAATCACTGTTTTTTCCACTTCAACCCTTATGTCAGGGGTTGTAAGTATTTGTTGGGGTTGAAGATTATGTTACATTACTCATAACTGTTGTAAACTTATGACAAAAAATTGTAACCATAAGTCTTATTTTTTAAAAAAATAGCTTTTAACATATACACTCCTCCCCTTAATTCATTTTACATATACATTAGTAAACATGAGTTATATTAAGTGTAATAAAATATTGAAGAATTTTTATTATACACGCTGCATAATTCCTAACTAATACACAATTATACTATGTAAAATTACTAGATTTTGACTGTTTTACTTTTTGTTTAAATAATTATTTTTGTATATTTTCTCATTGTGTTTTCTGTTTTCATTATTAAAATTATTATTTATAATTTTATATTGATATCTTATTTTTTTATTGATTAACTATACAAAGTAAGATATTTAGCTTTTCTGCTAATTAATTTGTTGGATTTTGTTGATAAATGATGTTCATTGTTTTTTTTTTTTTTAATAACGTTGCAAAAAAAAAGAAAGTTGAATCATTTTTATAAAAATCTGTTTATTTATCTCTCTAGTAACTATTCAGATTTATGCTACTGATAATTAATTTTAATTATTTACAAGTTATGTAAAACTTATACGTTATTATTCAAAATAATAAGTTATGTTTTTAAATTCCAGATGCTGGGGGTTTCATAAATCTGCTCTGTTTGCAATGACAGAAACATGTATTGGTGTGGGGAAAGAGAGGTGGAGAGTGCGATACAGTTATTATATTTTAGAATTAAACATATTCGATTTCCATGACAGAATTGATGTACCTTCATTTTGGCAATTTTCATGTTTAACTAGGATATATCTAATTTCTGCCCACGTGTAGCCTAATTTCTGTGGAAGTGCAACTACTGCTTGTAGTAACAATATTAAGAACAGTATGTTTTAATATGTAATTGTCTCTTTGTGGAGATATCGTCACTTTATCCATAAATAAAATATGGTTTTAATAACCACTTTCATCATTGCTGTGATGTACAGAATTATCAGCAAAATCAGTGTGATGCTGGAGCTCATTTTGTATAATTAATTGCATAATTTGTTTCTTGTATATGTAGCATTATAACCATTTATACAAAAGTATAGACTTTAACTACAGAGTATTTTTAATTCACATGAGTCACCATGATCGATTGTTTTGGTCTTTTGAGTAAATGTAACATTCATTATTTTCTTCTTTTACCATTTGATTGCTTGTCAGTGTTAATCCTAGTTTATCATTTATTTGTAATTGCTGTTGTAGTTATTTGTCTTGCTATATTGTCTAAATTTATTAAAGGATGAATTTTGTTTTCTTCTGTGGAAAATATGGGTTATATTTTCTAAAGAGAAGAACTTGCTGTTAACTTGTTTATTAAGAAATATTTATCGCCTTAAAACAATTTTATTATAGTGATACCACTAATTGGTTAAGATATGATGGATTCCTTTATTTGAAATATACGTTAGAGAACTGACCTATTAGATAACACACTCAGGTCATATTCTATAGTAACTCAGTATCTAAGAGCTAATCAAAATTGGAAATTCCGGCATAAAAATGTATGCTTCTTTAAATTGAGAAATAGTATGTAGTAGTAGCACTCTTGAAAAATATTATAATGTTAAAGAAGCTAACCAAAACCAATCCACAAATAATAATTAAAAATGATAAAAATGTTGTAAAAATCAGATAAGATCAAAGTATAAATTACAGTGAATCTCTGAATAGCATTATGTTGGTATCATACAAAATCAATTTAAAATAGTTTGAGAAAAAAGTTTCACTACAGTATTTGTTGAAACATTTTGATTTGTATTGCATGTATCAATACAAAGTTAGATATGTAATTAACAATTTCTTAATAATAATAATAATATATATATATATATAGTTTTTTTTTGATGAGAATTAAAAATTAATTTTTATTAAGGACAACAAACAAGTAAACCATTAAGTCAGTAAGTTCTGTGCAATCTGTGTGGGTGTGTGTGTGTGTGTGTGTGTGTTTAATGTATTGAGAATCCTCATTTCTAGACTCGAACAGCAGCATGAGAACATAATGTTAGCCAAAGTTCAATGATTCAAATGTTAAAAGTGAAAATTTCAAACCTTTAAAATTTGTTTGGTGTATTTGTTTACTTAAAATGATTATGATCGAAGACTTGAGTTCTGTGAAATTATGATGATCAATATTTGTGCAGATCCTAATTTATTTAACAACAGTTTTTTTTAATAATGAGGCCCCATTTTTTTTTAAACGGCAATGTAAATCACCCTAATTGTCGTCACTGGTCTGATATCAATCCACACTGATAATGTGAGGCACATACACAGTATCCAGTCAAAGTAAATATAGGGGCAGGTATTGTTTGTAGACTATTAATACTATATATTTATCTATGAGAATTTAAACGCACTGATATGAGGCTTTGCTTCTTGACGATATCATTCCAAACATTCAAAACATTGTTGGGCTTCAACTTCAAGAGTGGCATTATCTTGGTTTCAACAAGATAGTGCCTCTCCTCATTTCAAATTTTAAATGCATTTTTCCTGGAAGATGGGACTGGTCAATAGGGTCAAGTAGAATTGCCAACAATATCACCTGACTTGTCACTATCGGATTACTTCCTGTGGGGCCACTGAAAAATATTGTTTGTCGTAATAAGCCCCAACATATTGATGATTTACAAAATAGAATTCAAGAATCAGCAAAAAATTTTACTAGGGAGTCATTGAATAATACAGTATCATTCTTTTAAAACCAACTGGCACAATGTCAAACAGCAGGACATTTCGAACATTTATTAAAATGAAATTTAAGTAAATAAGCAAACATGCTTAATAAATAATCTTTTTTAAAATAAATTTATTTGATAATATTCATTTATTCAAATTTTTATAAATTTATTTATTTCCGATAACAGTTCCATAAATTATCAATGTAATTTTTTCAAAATCCTAACTTTATCTCCCTGCCATTTTGGTTACAGACATCATTTTATTACAGATAACATTTTATTTATATAATTTTTCATGTCTAAAAGAGACCTTTAAAGTGATGTATCACACATAAAGACAGTTGCTATTTAAAATATTAGAGTTACAACTCCTGGACCACACCGCAAGGAGTTGAAATTCTATTTCTGATAAAGTAGTTGAACGATACCTTATCCTGAAAGTTAAAGTATTCTATTTGGAACAATTCTAAGTTGTTGAGCAGTTTACATTTTTAACTCATTGTATTAGGGATGTATTACTGAAAATAAACATAATTCTTTGTATGCTGTAAACACTGTTGGGAGCCTGATGTTAGATGAGCAAAATACTGAATGGGTTTTGGTTTCTAATCCTAATTGGAACTAATATAAAAGTGTGTTTGTTTATGAAGTAGGAGAGGAGAAAAGCTTTATCATAACTTTAATGTGAACAGGAATTAGTATGTTGTTTTATTTATCATGTGAAAGGTTTGGCACATGTAATGATACTTTTTCATCAGATTTGTAAAAATCAATTAAGTAATTTTGGGTTCTATAGTGTATAGTCATTCTTTTTGTATTGTTTTATTCATATGTAGATTGCTTTACTTCTAGTTCCTTCTGTATATGTCACAATCAAGTAAACTAGATGTAATTGCATTCTAGTAAGACCTATATAGAAAAACTTGAAGTTACATCCTGTAGAAATTAAATTTTGAAAAAAATAAAAGATCTATAACTTTTTCTGTAGATTTTAAATTGTTTTTATCGTAATTGTGTAGTGAACCATTGTCAATAGTAGCAGTGTTAATTTTACTCTACTTTAATTTTTTTCAGAGCATTCTAAGTAAAATAATAATTAGAAAAATGAGGACAAGAAAAAAAATTTCTAAAGATCAGCAAGAAAAGTATTGATTATTGCTGACTAAAATTAAACTTGGTCTTAATTTTATTTGCCATATCCATTATATCATGCTTATATTAATTATAGGAGCAATATTCATTATTGTTTATTAGTTTAGATATAGAACATTCATCAATAAATGCTTATATTACATGTGTCTATATTTAAAAACAAGAAGAAATGTAAATAACATGAGGTTTTGTTTTTTCAATACAGTTGTTTTATTTATCTGAATGTTTTTTTTAATTACACTCAATTTTCCTTTTTTATATTATTTCATGAATTTTCTTGTAGGTAATGTTTGCTTTAATTTGTGTTTTTATGAATATGATGCTGTTTATATTAATCATTTAGAGGTTTTAAATTAAGATGGATGAGCTCTTTTTTTGTATAATTTTAACACACACACACACACATATGAGGTCTGTAAATAAAGTAATGAGTCTGGTTCAGAAAAACATTCTTAGATCACTCAGTTTTGACTCTTGTTCTGACCAAACTGTTGCTGTGAAGAAATTACTATAACTGATGTTTTTTATAAATTGAACAGGCTATAATTTTTGTATATAATTATTATTCTCATAAGCATGATTTTAATGAACACAACAGGGTCCAAGGGGCAGAGCCTTCCGGGTAGACAGGAAGGGCAAGCAAAGCGAATATTCCCTGATTGCGAGGGTAAACATATAGCGGGATAGTGTGGGCAAAGCCACGAAAAGGATGCCCTATTTTTTCGCCTTGGAAGTATTCTTCAGATATATATTTAAAAACTATTTTCAATGTTTTTTGAATTTTGATTTTTTAAGGGGTTGATGGTGTATGGCATGGCATGGCGGCTCAACCAACACAGCCACTGCCACTGTTACTGTTTGTGCAATGCTACTTGCTGCTCCTGCCTCCGGTACTTGATTAAAAAACATAAAATAGAAAAAAAAATTGACCATGCAGGAGCAACCATATAGCTCATGCAAAGCCTTGATGCTAGTATATATATATATTTATTTTTTATTTTTTAAAATCAATTCTTTTAAGATTAAGAATCATACTCCTCTGTACTATATTCAAATATATTTTATTTTTTTTATTAGATCAACCAAAGTACAGAATAAATGAAGTAGAATGACTTACCTTTTTCCACTAAATGCAGGAGCACTTTCGTGATTTACTTGCATCATCAGCTGCATTATATATTCATCTCAAATTACATTATAAACTTTGTAAAATATAACATATCATGCATTTATTTGTTCTATCTAAAATTTAAAACCTTTAATCTTTTTATTTTAAACTTAATTTTTATATTAACTGAATAAAAGTTTAAAATAAAAACATTTAAGGTTAACTTTAAATTAAATAAATAAATGAATGATATGTTATTATATTTTACGAAGTTTATTATGTAATTTGAGATTAATATATGAATATATAATGCAGCTGATGAGGCGAGTAAATTGCAAAAGCGTTCTTACATATGTATGGAATAAGGTGGGTCACCCTACTTTATTTATTTTGTACTTCGGTTGATCTAATAAAAAAAAAATATATATGTATATGTATATATAAAATTCAAATATTTGAATATGCCACTTACATGTTACTACATCACATATTAATGAGGCATGTAAATATTAACATTCTTGTATGTTATATTGTATATGGTGTGTGTGTGTGTGTGTGTGTGTGTGTGTGTGTGTATATATATATATATATATATATATATATATTTATTGTCATGTGTTTTGTGGCTCGATCAGGATATTGAGAAGTTGACAATTTAGAATGTTTATATAATTACAGTTTATTGGTATAAAATGTTCATAATTACAACCAGACAAATTAATAATAATAACAATGGTCATAAATACAATAATAATAATTTGTTTATTTTGTTAATAATAATAATAATAAGTGACTGTAATAAAAAAGTTAATAAAAAATACTAAATACACAAATATTAATGTAGTAATTACAACCACAATAATAATCAGGATAATAGCAGTAAACGATAATAATATTACACGTTAATAACAACAAATCAAACAATTAATACACAACAAACTACATGACATAATACATAATCAAAACAGTAAGTATGACAAAAACAGAGCAAAATACATAATTTAATAAACAAAGAATAACAACCAAAATATTACACATCAAATAGTGATAATAATAGTAAGATAATAAATAGTAAATAATAAATACAGATTACACAGTTCAAAATAAATAATTGTTCAGAATTTATTCCGGGTAGATAAATAGAAAACTAGAATTCAGACCTATTAACAAAAGAAACCGCTAGTCTTAATACTTTCTAACCACTAGTCTTGTATTAACAAACAATCTTCTAGTTTTCACTTACAAATACCTTTGCTATCTACCCTAACAGTGTATGAATGAAGTTTATTGCACTATTTCTTTCATTTATACACATAGTTTTACTATAACTCACCATTAGTGTTTCTGGTTTACTGGAATTACTCATGGCATCATCTTACTCATATTGAACTGGATTCAGGACTCTCCTCGTTGGACTGTCATTGTAACTTCCCATTGGACTGGTTCGCAGAACTCCGCCAAACCCACACAACTCGCAGCCTCTCCTTGCTGAACTCTTCGCAGAGCTGCTCTTGCAGGACCAACACTGTAATGTCTCGCAGAGTGTTCTAATAGAACTCATTTTTAGTTGGTCTTCCAGAGCTATTTATACTTTTTGCTTCTTTACCTGCTGGACCAGACCCAAGTTGAAGCATGAGAACAGTTGACCGAGGCTTTTCTTCCCATGAATTCCAAACCTGGTCTCTTCTTCATACAACAGGTGTTTATTGTGTATCAGCAGGCACTATAACAGAGGACAATTGTTAAATGAATCTATTCTTCACAAAAAGGGTTCTCCTTTTTGTCCCTTTCTGGATTCTTCCAATTATTATACTTTCTATTACTTTCATAATAATTGGTAGAAATTCGTTACTCAGGCCCACTATACCGGTCTTGTTACAATATATATAGAATAAAATATTATAGATTATTAATATTGTATTATGTATAATATTTTATCGAACATTACAAGCACCACTGTATCAAGTAATTATATAATAATATTTATACCACCAGATACAGTTAATAAAAAGGAAGAACATTTATCTGTTTATCTGACGTACTTTCAGAGCAGCAACTCCATCATCAGCAGACTTTTTATGACACAATTAATATATGAAAATTAAAAAGATTACTTTAAAGATTATATATATAGTCAAAAATATGATACAGAATCATACAATTCTGTACCATGCCATGATGGATATAGGATGTTTTTAAATATGAAAACAGTATATAAATTCTGACATTTTTAATATTTTTGACTGTTTAATTTTTAAAGTAATGTTATTAATTTTCACATTTTATTTATGTTTTTTATAAAAAATAAATCTGCTTATGATGGAGCTGATGCTCTGAAAGTACTTCAGACTAAAAACTAAATGTTCTTACTTTTTATGAACTTTATGTGGTGGTATAAATATTATAATTATGGTATTATAACCACCAAATACAGTCAGAATAAAAAGATAAGAACCCTTACTTTACTGTAGCTCGTAGGAGTTTCACTCCATCTTAAGCAGTCAAAATATAAATTACACATTAATTAAAATAAAATTAAAATGTCAATTAATTAAAACCTCTATGTCTCCAATAGAATGATAATGAGTAGTATATTTAATTAAATCATTTAGCTATTATATCACTTATACCAGTTTATTCTTTGTACTATTGTATTCAGTTTGCTTATTTGTAAGTCTATACAGTATGTCTGTAAAATAATAGTTGGATTTTAAATGATTTTAGCTTTGGAACAAAGCATTCTAGTAAAATGAATTATACATTAAATGAAAGAGAAGTACACCAAGTTTTTTAGTAACAAAAATATATATAATATTTTGAATATTAAATTTGAAAATTTAATATTTATTTTTTTATAATTATTAAAGTGTTCTGAAAACCTTTTTATGAAGGATCTGACGGTTACTGAATATTTTTTAAACGATAAACAAAAAATTACTGATGTTTATAATAATTTAAAAATATCAGAAGTGATGATGATGATAATTATAATAAAGAAATTGATGTGCTGGAAAAATATTATATTGGAAAATATGTAAATAAGCTTATTGAATATGATAGTAAAATGTTTAAATTGGTAGACCTGATAAATAACAATTAAATAATTTAATATGAAATACCACTTATCATGCTAAAGTAAATAAGTTTTAATTTATTGACATAATATATAGGTACTGATGAAATCTTAAAATCAGTAATGTGGCATATTTAAAATTATTAATTGGTTGATTTTATTTTATTTATTGTCATTTCCTAGAGATGACCTCTAAGCTGTTTCCTGGGTTGGTTTTGTTTGTCTCGCTTTGTTTACTCCATGGATAGGTTGTTCATTCCTTATATTTATCAGTTCATTGTGCACTCTTTCCCATTTTGGATTCTGTGGCCGTCAGACATTGACAGGCTCATATAGAGGCAGTTGTAATTACATACAACCTCCTATGTAATTGAACAAACTGTGGTTTGTTCATGGCTTCTAATGGTTGCCTTATATTTTTAGGGTAATCTGGTGGAGAGTGAATGCCAATAGACCTGTCTAGGACTTTTTCTTGTCCGATGGACTGGTACTATAAGCCTCACAACAAGATTTATAAAGCAAAGGTCCTTTTTTCTTCTAAAATAGAAATAATACTTAAAAGTGTGTTAAGTAATTTTGAAAGTTGTAAAAAAAAAAAAAAAAAATAATAAAAATTGGTGTTATAATATTTTTTTAATTAAAATTTATTTATTTTTATCATAGCATACAAATTTGGTTTATGTTATAATTAATGTATAGGAGTTGATGTTTTTATCTTACAATACTTTACTGTTTTTAGCTCTTTCCATTAACATTATTTTTTCTTTTTTGCCGCATTTGTAATTCCCTCCTGTTAAGTTAATATGTAATCGTATTATTAGATTACGTGATTGTTGTTTACATTACTGACACCTGCAATTTTTTTTTTTTACATATGTTATTGTTTATAGACTGTAAACATTAGCCAGACTATAAAAATTGTCAGAAAAAAATAATAATAAAGGTAGTATACTGAAATATGTTACCATTGCTATAAAAAAACTTAGTTCAAATGAATATAACACATTCATAAACACTTACTAACATTGCAAATACAGAAAAAATCTGTTTAGATTTTAAACTGCATAAAATCATCCATTTTAATTAGTAATAAAAATTAATTACTCTTTAATTACAGCAAAATTAATTATCCAGCTTTAATAGAAAAAACATGTTTCACAAAAAAAATAGGTCATAAAATTGATAGTAATTTATATTTAACTTTTACTTTCAAACACAAATGAATCTTATCTTCACATATTTCTGATTAGTGTTGAAAGTGTTATTTGTGTTATTTGTTAGGGCAGTAACTTATGTTGAAAACCCAGTTTGATTTAAAAGCATAACTAAAGTGTGCAAGTATAATAATTATTGATAATTTATTAATTATAAATAAACACAGCAAAGTTGTGATTCTATCGTTGTTTGATTTCATGATGTATATTAGGTTGATGTGGGTTATATACATTTGCTGCTAGGGTTATCAGTTGAAAAAATATTTTTTACAGTTTATAAATAAGGTATATATTTTTACTTAGAGTATTCTGTTGTACCATAAAAAAAATAAGTATTGATGCATGAGGAAGAGTGTACATAACTTCTTATTCTTGTTATTGTTTGATGTTGTTGGTTATTCTAGGTAGATAAAAATAATCATATGGTAATAAATTGTGCCTAAAATAAAATAAATCAAGAGAGTTGTTCTATTTATGTATCCTGTAACATCTCCGTATCCTTTCTTCCATTTATTTTTTGTGCTCTTCAATTGACTCATCCTGTTTATTTAAAAAAAAGTTATTTCATTTTTGTCTTTATTTTCTAATTCTGGCATGGGAAAACTATGACATGATACATTTTTCTGTTCTAGTTCACACTGACTATTCTATTAATAATTTTTTTCTATATATTAATTTTTTATTTATTTTATATTTAGTTATCTCAAGGCTGTTATTTAGTAGTAGGTGTAGTCCTGAAGCTTTTTTTATTTATTCATGGTGAGCAGTATTAAGAATTACATTTTGCTTTTGATTTCATAGATATTTATCTAATCGAGAATGATGTGCATAGAATTAAAAATGATATTTGTGTGTGCTCTCTTACTCTCTTCCATGTACTTCACATCCCTCTTCCAATCCTTGCTTACTGCTTTTAGACAAGTGAATCGTCCAAACATATATCTTGTAACATATTTTTCTTAATTTTTTTTTTTTTTTAATAAAAAGCAGCTGTCCAAATAATTTTTCTAAATATATTTGTGTAATTTAGACTGTTTTGCTTTATCATGTAACAAGTATGTATAAGAGAAAGTATTGTGGTTTTCCATAAGCTTAATTTCAGTTTTTTGGAGATTCATTTCTATAAAAAGTAGTTCACAATACTGCTGTACTTGCTGTACTCGTGTATGGCAATAAATGAAAGTGAAGAAACTTGAATTACTATTTTAATTATATTACTATATTGCATACAAAGAAGCTATGCAGCATGATGAATGAGAATTACTTCATGTCTGAAACACTTCTAAATGTCTTTGCCTGATCCACATTTTGGTTTTAAAATATTGTTTGCTTTTTCATCCAGATTGACTTGCTATCAGTTTATTTACATACTGGTATCAATAAATTGGTCTCAGTTTATTGACATACTGTTTGCTATATATTTATAGCATAGTTTGAAACGGCTACGCTCATTTTGTTTATATTTCTATATTTTTTTATCTGACACTAAAGTATTAGTTAATTCAATAATAAAAAAAAATAATTGTTCTCTAAATTAAATGTTATAAAGTTTGAAGTAACAAAAATATTTGAATCCAAAATTTAATTTTTTAGGAGATTTTGTAATGTTTATTTTACAATTTTTTTTTTTTGTTTGTCGGAAGGAAATGAGTTTCAGTTCAAATTTGGTTGTGATTTAATGAATTAATGGATTACATTAATGAATTAATGGTTGTAATGAATTAGTTATTTTCTATAACTAGTCATATATCTGGCCTTTCCAAGTCATTTTTTGTTCTCCCAAAGGAAGAAGTATGTCTTTTTAAAATTTTTCTGATAAAAGTTAGCTGAAGATCAAAGTCATAAAAAATAAAATGTTGGTTGGTAAGTCTTTTTTACAACTGTTTAGTAACAACTTTGTTGGATACTTTTCAAGCTTGGTTTCTAAACATGTGCTGCAGTCAGTCAACTACAGGCCAAATAAATAATTTAATCTTGCAGCATGACTATTCACAATCTTCATGATAGCATTTAGTGTTTCAGGTGTATTACTTCTCTTCAACCAGAATAAGATTGTTTTGATATAAGAAAAGGTCTTAGACTAACTTAATTAAAAATTTTAGTGATTATTTTTTTTTTTTTTTTTTGTCTTCAGTCATTTGACTGGTTTGATGCAGCTCTCCAAGATTCCCTATCTAGTGCTAGTCGTTTCATTTCAGTATACCCTCTACATCCTACATCCCTAACAATTTGTTTTACATTTAGTGACTATATCATTCATTAATTTTATTTCTAGAAATCAGGTGAAAATTTTATCTGATCTAGAGTTCATTCCACTAAACAAAGATTGTGACCGTTTTCTTACTTGCAGCATCCCTAGCATGTTTTATTTCTATTATATGGCTTAAGTTTGAGTCAGGATCAAGACTAGATCAACTTGAAATTTTCATTAGATCCCATTAGAAGTGATGTCTGATCAGGCCAATAGACTTTCATCTATTAAATAACTTCAGCTAGTCAACTCAATTAAATTATTGGTGCTGATGAGAGATGAATCTTGTAATGTGTGAAAAATGCCAAACCTGATTAGGATTTCCAGAGCTTCTGTATGAAGACAGGCAAATTATGGAAATTGGTAGAGTGGTAGATTACTCTGTTTCATAATATTTAAATTACTAATTGCAGCCCAATTTATGATTTTTTTCTCTTACTTTCTCTGTTATTGATTGTGTTTTAAAATGGCAAACATATTAATAAAAAAGAATAAATCTAGAAAAAAACTGCAGTATGCATTTCTTTCAAGCTTTTAAAATATGACTATCATACTATTTTCAAGGTGCGAAGTATGGATATTAAAAGTTTTTTCCTGAAAATTTGTTATAATTTAATGTCACTTTTCAATGATTCAGTTTATTATTTATTCCTTCTGAAGTGATTTGAGTTACTTAATCAATTTGTACAGTATTGAATTCTGTATGTTTGCAATATTTATAAATGCTTATGAAATTAATTATATTGGTTATTGAAATGCATATGAATATGCATGTGGCTAATGTTTAAAAGTGATTTGTCATTTTTATAATTTAATGTTAATATATATGTATGGTTTTATTATTGTGTGTGTAATTTTATTGTTACAGATAATATTTACTCTAGTCAGGTGATAGTTCATCTTGTAAGATGTGGAACCCTGCTAGTACACCTGATAGACTAACAACTCCACCGGGGTCAAATGTAACCACTGATCATTACAATAATAATCCGTACTCTAGGAATAATTCTGTTAATCAACAACATTCGGTAATTCTTTTATATTTATTCAATTAGTATTTACATTTTCCCCTTAATTCTTTAAAACTGTTTATTTGAAAATTAATAATTTTTTTATAACAATAACTATTTATCTGCAGGAAAAGGGTGAAGTAAATTTTTTTCTGTTTAGGAGAACAAAAATTTTTTTATAGGTTAATCTATTATTTTAACTATATATTTTTTTAGGTAGCCTTAAGAGAACACTATATAATTTTTTTTTGTGTTAATGCTTTGGAACCTTGGCAAAGAACCAGGGGAACTGTATTTTATTTTTGTCTTATCCCTTCAAAAATTTGAGAAAATCTATCTTCCATTTATGTGGTTTCTTGCCGGCACATATTATTAATTTGGATAGAGTTGACTGTGAACTTATTTACTACTTTATGGAATCATTAATAAAATCACTAGTGTATTGAATTAAATATAAGTAGTTGAATATTTGTTTTTTATCTTGAGTATTTATAAAAAAAAATTATTTCGGATTATGTTTTTGTTTTTGAGTTTTGAGGATATAATCATGAAAAATAAAATACATAGGAAAGAAGCTGTATAATTGCACAACTGATATCAGCCTTGGGATTTTTTGCATATACCACCTGGTTCATATCATTCCCAGTACTTAGAAGAAGAGCTTCACATTCTTCTAATTTCAAGATGATACTTCTTTAAATGTTCCAGATGTTGGAAATATCAATTATTAAGGAAATTTAGTTAACATCTTTCTCAGAAATCCCCTTCTTTGTTACTGTATTCCATTTATATCATTACTAAACTTGTTCTATAATATCTAATGTTATTTGTTTGATGCATTTAATTTTTGATGAATATAATTTTACAGGTATCTAAAGGACAACAGAATAGTGATCCTTGGAATTGGGGTTGGGATGATAACGGATCAAGTAGTGGGCAAGGTAGTAGTGGTCAGGATGAAAATGATTTATGGACTGCACAACAACAGTCATCTCATCATCAACACCTTCAGCAACACCACCATAATCATCAACAGCAACAATTTAATTCGAATGTGTTGTCAAGTAATTCAACAGATTTTTTTGAAAATATTGATCATAGCGGTTCAGTGTCAACTACTGCTAATAATAAATTAATTAATCAACATTCAAATCAAACACAGCATCACTATTCGCATCATCGGACACCACAGCAACTGTCACAGCATCTACAACACTACTCTCAACAACCACAACCACCCCCACCACAGCCACTACCACCGCAAATATCAACCGCTTCTTCATATTCATATTTTCAATTTAGTGATGCTCAACCGGTTCAGCCGCCGAATTCGACCTCATTAGCTAATCAGTATCCATCATCTGCAGTACCGCAGTCTCAATCACATATTTTATCATACAATGTTAGTCATAACCATTCTTTATCAAATTATCAACAACAGCCTCAGTCACATCCTACGCAGCAAACACAATTTACAACACAGTCTCATAATTACAATCAGTATCCATCGGCCTCATTTACACCTCAACAAATTCCTTATAATAATACAATTAATAGTGTAAACACCAGCAACATTAGCAATAATAATAATAATGTCAGTAATAACAATAATATATCAGCTGAAGTGGAAAATAGAGAAATTGCTCCTCCAGAAAAAACTGATAAAAACTTAAATAGTGTTCTACCACCAGTGATACAACAGCAACCTTCTTCACCTCCATCACCACCTGCTGCTACATTACTGTCACCTTCTGGTATCACTAATAGTAGTAGTAATAATAATGACAATAAAAATAGTAATATTGTTCCTGAAAATCAGGAAACTGTTCCTGAAAATGAAGAACGCCCACCTGATCCTGAAACAGTTACAGCAAGTTTGAATAATTTAAGATTAAATAGTCCTCCTGCCTCAGAATTAGTTGTCACTTCTGCTTCATCGAATGATCAGCAGCAGCAGCAGCAACAGGTATGTATTTATAATTTTAAATAATCTAAGTACTTTTTTTTTGGCAATAACTGCTCTTGTCATTAGCCATTAAATAATGTCAATAGCTTGCAGTATTTTTAACCTCATTGATCTATGAAAACTTATGTTGTTATAGCTGTGGTAGTTGAAATTTTATCTAATTTCATATACCAGATTTTTAATTTGCTATCTCCTGAGACATTCCACATTTTTGTTTTGCCTTTTAGATTTTATATAAGTATACAATTTATTGTTTCAAACAGAACACAAGTAAGTGGCAGTTAAAATTTTATTATCATAAATTGTAAATTTTGCTTGATTTTTTGAACATTTTATGGAATGATGTAAACTTCAGAGTATCCCCCCTTTTTTTCCCTGGGCAAAAAATTCCTTTGTGTTATCATGCCTGATTCCCTTTTGTACTTTGACTCATATTTTCTATTCAGTTAGTTGTATTTATGTTTAATTTTGGTTGATAAAGAATAGAATTGTGTTTTTTAAGAAAAATATTTTAAATTGCTTTTGGTATAAAGCAGATTTTCATCTATTTACATTACTGTGTAGTTACTGATTATCTACCTTATAAGGTTTTATCTCATTATTATTAGTATTATCCATTTTATTTGAAGACGTTTGGAGTAGTTCTAGTTTTCTTCTCTTTCTTCATGTTTTTTTTTTGTCATATTAATGATTGAAAATGATGATTAATCATTAATAATGATTTTTAAATCATAGTTATTATTTGATAAATTAAAAGAAAAGTATAATCATCAGTTATAGAATTGAACTGCCTGTAAGTAAAGTTCAGAGGAGCTATGTTGTAGTAAAACTTCTCTATCAACCAAATCATTTCTTCACTTGTTGAAGAGATTTCTCATTTATTCTGAAAAACACCATTAGAACAAAGTTTTCTGTATGATATAATATATTTTTCTCTTATGTATAATAATCTTTAGTCCCCTGATGACTATTCTACTTTTTCTTATTGATGATGCTATTTAACTACCTTTTTTTATTGCTTTCACCGAATAAAAACACAGCATTATGGTTTTAGTAAAGACTACAAGATGCAGCATCTCTAACATCACCTACCATTTGAATGAACTGCAACCAACAAAATTTAAATTTTAATCAAATCATCCTTTTTCTTAAAATTAGTATTCACTTCAAATCCAGAATGTGCATGTAATCAAATTAAACCTGTTGAAAAGATTGGGTGATATTATTTTTTTGGGTATTGTTGTATTGGGAGATTTTTTTCCATTTTTAAAGTCTGATGTGAACTTTAAGTAGAATAAAACTGTTACTTTATTGATTGAAGACTTAATTAAATAAATATTACAAAAAAATAGAACAGTACATATGTTTAAATAAAATAGAAAGAAGGTTTGTTTCTTACAAAACCATCAGAATTGCAGAAATTGTAATCAAAACAAAATTTACTCTTTATTACAATTGACACCATTTTATACTTTTATATAAACTTCTGCTTGTTTATGAATATACTGCTAAAAAAATTTACACAAAAATTTTGTTGTAATATTTTGTTTTTAATTTTTGTATTAGTGGAAGAGTGTATCAGGTTGGGAAAACCAGGAAGTTGCTCCAAGGTGTACTGTTGATAGGGATCAGTATCTAGAGACAGGACATTTACATCCTCCTCCACCTATACAGCAGCAACCTCAAAATTCAACCAGTGCGACTGATAACGATGTGGATGTTGATACTAACGATGAAGGTTAGTAATTAATATTCCCATTACAGATTTAAGCAGTGAAAACACGTACTGTCGTCATTGTAGTCTTCTTACATAGATATTCCAATTTAAGGTTTTACTACAGAATAATTATGGTGGTTAACATATATTTAAAAAAAGAAAGATCTCTACATTAGTTTTTAGTCATTTTTCATAAAAACTGTATTAGGTTAAAATACTTGTACCCTATAGTTTCAAGGGATTTTACTTTATTGCATATAAAAAAAAAATGCTAATAGTTTGCTGCTTGGTGTTGTAGCATTGCTGATGGCAGGAATTATGTATACTCTAACATAGAATTTGATAAAGCAAGCAGATTGTTGTTTCTTAGTAATATCGCCTAATGCTTGTTGAAACTATAGCTTTTGAATTTATAAGGAGAAGTGAAAATTTTGATCATAACCTTTTAGTAATGGTTACTGTGATGCTGAGCATTTTTTAATAGTGTAATTGCTTATAACAATGTTTTGGACTCTAAATATAGGATGATATTTATTTTTTCAATCTATTTATTAGTAGTCTACTTCTCATATCTTCGCTGATATACCCTAATGTGTTAAACATGAATGAAGTTTTTTTGAATTTTTAAATAAAATTAGTTGTAATCTCTTAATATTTTAACAGGTGAAGCTGTTCCACCACCAGGTTTGCATAGGTTGGTGACTGGTCAGGGGCAAACTGTTGGACAGGAAAGAATGGTTGTTGGTTCACCTCCTCCTCCACAATCATCTTCATCTAATTCTCTGTCCATGTTGCAACGGCCCCAAGTTCCAGGACATAGTATGCAGCAACAGTCAGACCTAACAAACCATCCTCCTCTACCACCATTAGGGCAAAGAATGATACCTGGTCAGTTAAGAGATGCTGATATGGAAAGAATGGTTTTAGGTAGTAGTGGTAATTCTGGTAATGATAATATTAGTGGTATTCAGCAATCAAGAGAGCAATTGCAAAATAATCCTGTATCACAACGAACTGTTCCTGGTGGAAGGAGTAATGATGTCCAGCAATCACGAGATCGTGATCAACAGCAAAGCGATTCTGTTTCACAGCGTACTGTACCTGGTGGAAGTAGTACTAGCAGCAGTAGTGCCGGTAGCAGCAGCTCATACACGCAAGATTTGCAATCAGAAGAAAGACTTGTACTTGGCAGAACTACATTAGACAAGGGTGATGATAGATTACAGCAACAAACTTCTACAGGAGCACCGCATATTGTTTCTACATCTTCTTCGACTACATTGTGGTCAGCTGCTACAACTAATCTGGTTCATCAAGATACTCACAGCAATACTCATCAACCGTCAACGTATAGTGGAGAGTCTGAACATTCAATTTCTCAGCAGCCTCCCAGGCCACCAAGGTATGTTTAATATTTTCTTAACACCCTTTTTTAATTTTAGGTAGAGGTTTTATGTGTAAAATGCATGTTTTTGTTTTATTTATATCAGGATAAGTTATAAAATGTAAATTATTGAAGCTTTGTATGTTAACGTAATGTTCTATTGGTCTTATAATGAATTTGTTCACACCCACACACACGCACGCGTGCATGCATGCACATGCGAGAGAGAGAGAGAGAGAATATATATTTAATAATAACATATAGAGAGGTTTTGAAAAATAATTTTTAAATGTTTAACTACACAGTGAGTTATTGTACATTCTACAGAGTGACATTACTTTGTTTTAAATGTTTCTGCATGGTGGTATGCTACTTAGCATAAATCTTTAGTACTATTATATTATTTTTTGCATGAATCTATCACTTAAATCACAATCTGTTGATATAAGATAATTTAGTTTGATGCTAGTGGTAATTTATGAGATATGAAGATTTTTAGGAGGTGTAATATATATTTTTTCAAATTTGAGAAAGACTTACAGAAACTCGACTATTACAGAACTTGCAGAAAGGAATGTAATTAGGTATCATGGTGATGTGAGTGGTGCGGTTATCATCTCTTGTTTGAGAATTAAGGCAAGGTGAAATAGATATTAACGCAATAAGTTATAACTTGTATTTATTGAAAGAGTACAGTATAAGAAACAGCATGTCGTTTAAATTTACGTTTAGTAACAGCACTGGACTGCCCGAGTCGACATCTCGAAGGCGACTGGCCATAAACTGCCCCCACTCCTTCTTGAACTGTTAGCAGAGAGGTCGATCCGATAGAAACGCTTAACATGCCGCCCCCGTTGAAGTATCTGACTTCAAGCATCAAAAAGGAGACAGAGTTTATTCAAGGCTCTATTAACTATTCCCCTAAGGGAATACTACTAATAGTAGTACTAATTAGTACTACTAATAGTACAAATGCTGGCGATGCGAGCCCTACCATCAGGTCTGTAGTGTAGTTCTTGTATTCGACCTAATTCCCAGTGGAGAGGAGGCCGGAATTCTTCTCTAAGAAGCACCAATGCTCCTGGTTATGGAGGTTTATAATTCTTCTTCCACTTGTTTTGTTGTTGAAGAGTTGATAGATTTTCATTTGACCAACGACGCCAAAAGTTCTGGTAGATACGTTGAAGACGTTGCCATTGATCAAGCCAGTTAACATTTACTACAGATAAATCAGGTGAAGGAATTGAGGACAAAGGATTACTACCGGTAAGGAAATGAGCAGGAGTTAAGGGACTTAGGTCATTCGGGGTCATTAGACAAACTAGTAAGTGGTCGGGTATTGACGCAAGCCTTAATCTTAATTAATAAAGTTTCAAGTTCATCGTACGATAGAATATTTGTTCCCTTTAAGTGATGTTTAATAGTTTTTATTCCGGCTTCCCAAAAGGCCGCCAAAATGGGGAGAACGAGTAGGAATAAAATGCCATGTTATACCGTTGTCAGCACAGAATGAATGCGTTTGATGACGATGATCTTCAGAAGCTAGTGATTCTAAGATAGAAACATGCTCCATAGGCTCTTTCAGAAGCATCTGAAAATCCATGCAGTTCATACCGTTGATTCGTATTACCGCTTGCGACTCGTCTATCCACGGATAAATGATTCAAAATTTGTAAACAGTTTCTGTAGTTTATCCATTTAACTTGAATTTGCTCAGGAACCATTTCATCCCATCCCAGATCCTTTATTTGCCACATCTCCTGCATAATTAGTTTAGCAGTAATAACGACTGGAGCAACTATTCTGATAGGATCGAATAATTTTGATATATCAGACAGAATAAATCGTTTAGTGATTCTAGTTGGAGGTTTTGTTAAATTAATTTTAAATCTAAAGGAATCGGAGGAAGGCTGCCAAAACATTCCTAAAGTTTTAATTGCCTTATCGCTAGATTCTTCTATAGTAAATCCAGTTTCACGACGTTCATTTGGAATGTTCTCCATTATAGTAGGATCATTAGAACACTATTTGTGTAGTTCAAATCCACCTTTCTTCAGGAGCGATATTAGTTGCGACTGTACTTAAAATATTTGCTCACGAGAATCGCTTCCAGTCAAAACATCATCCACGTAAAAATCCCGAAGTAGACACTCAGCTCCCTTCAGAAAGGATTGTTTTCCTTCGTTTGCAAGTTGAACTAATGTTTGTATTGCGAGGTATGGAGCAGATGCAGTGCCATATGTCACAGTTTTAAGTCTATAAATATTAATTGCCTCAGCAGGATCACTCCTCCATAAAATACGCTGGAGATCGCGTTCATCTTCAGCAATTAATATCTGTCTATACATTTGCTTTATATCTGCTGTGAAGATATAAATAGGAATACGAAAGGATAATAGAATTGTGACAATGTCTCGTTGAATTGTAGGTCCAACCATGAGTACATCATTCAGAGAGTTGTTGGTAGATGTTTTAGATGTTGCGTCAAAAACTATGCGAAGCCGTGTACTGGAAGATGCCTCCTTAATTACCGGATGATGCGGCAAATAGTATGTAAGGTTCGGTTCATGAAGGCTGGTTATTTGTTCCATCTCATCATTCTCCAAGTATTCGTTTAAAAATTCAGTATAAGCTTGTTTCAACTCTGGTTGTCTACTAAATCTTTGTTCCAAAGATTTTAATCGTTTAATCCTAATGCTCCTTTGAGTCACATAAAGTAATAGTAGGATCTGTAGAAAATGGTAAGCTGACTATAAATCTGCCATCAGATTGATGTTTAACATGATTAGTATAATGTTGTTCACAGGCTTCTTCTCCAAACGTTTTTGACTTTTCTATTGGTAGTTCTTCTATCCTCCAGAAAGATGATATAAGATCTTCTAAATTGTTTAATGCAGCAATATTGCAATGAGCAATAGTAGTAATGGAAGTAGTTTCAATTTCTCGTGATTTACCTGAAATAATCGTCCCACTGACAATCCATCCAAACTCTGTATTCTGAACTGGTAAATTAGAGCCAAGCTTGATTTGTCCTTCTATTATTGTATTATAGAAAATACTAGCGCCAATAAGTAAGTCAATTCCTCTACTCTTGTAAAAGTGTTTGGCAGCTAAACTTACTTCATTTGGAATATTAAATTCTTTGTGTATTGAAGATGTAGGAAGATCATGGGCTATCCTTTTCAACACCAATAACTAGCTCTTCTTCAAAGTTGCCAAACCTTGATTTAATAATAGTTCGTACGGAATATTTAGCTGATGTATTTGAGTTCCCAATGCCAATTATTGATGTTGAGGTTTTGACTTGTTGAATTTAACGCAGCAGCAAGTGACTGGCTTATGAAATTTGATAGGCTACCGCTATCTAGTAAGGCACGACCCAGATAATAATTACCCTGAGAATCTGCAACCAACACTATCTGTAACCAACACTATTAGAAGTAATTCTATCTGTTGCTAGAATTACTTCTTGATTTTTGCTTGAGCAGGTAGCTGCAACATTAGGTGCATTCCTTGGTTCGGATTCCCTTTCAGTCGCTTGGGAATTAGATGTTTTTTGTGAATTTTCAATATGAAGTATGCTATGTTGTCGCTTTTTACATTGTTTACAAGAATATGGACTTTTACATTGAATGGTCTTGTGTCCCTCTTTTAAGCAGTTAAAACATAGATTATGTTCTCTTACCTTATCGTATCTTTGGGAGGAAGTCAGTTGACACGTTGGCCAAACTAGCGTAAGTAGAAGAAATATTTGACTACCTATGTGTTGCAAATGTCTGGAAGCATAAATGAAGACATAGGTGTAGAAACAAAATGTGATCTGAGATGATGTTGCTGGAAAATCAGATTTTGAATATCCATACGTCGAATGTTTATCTTCGCGTAAATGGTGAATGTAAACATGTTTATACACAGCACTCAAGACAAATAGTCTAATTATGTGGAAAATCTAAAACTACTTTAATACACTTCCGTTTAAATACACACTTAATCTTGAAAGCGAACTGTTCATTAAATTTGTTTAATTACAGTTTCAAAACTTAGTTTAATATAATCGTTTAAATGATCACGTCGGGGTCACCAAAAAATGTTTGAGAATTAAGGCAAGGTGAAATAGATATTCACGCAATAAGTTATAACTTGTATTTATTGAAAGAGTACAGTATAAGAAACAGCATGTCGTTTAAATGTACGTTTAGATTTAAGAAATACGTTTAAATTTATGTTTAGATTTAAGAAATACGTTTAGATTTAAGAAATACGTTTAAATTTACGTTTAGTAACAGCACTGGACTGCCCGAGTTGACATCTTGAAGGCAACTGGCCGTAGACTGCCCCTACTCCCTCTTGAACAGTTAGCAACGAGGTCGATCCGATAGAAACGCTTAACATCTCTGAAACAAAAAAATACACCAGTCTGAAATCAAAGGTTATGTTAATTGTGTATTTTGAATGGAAAAACTTTGTTGATCAAGAGTCCATATGACACTGTATATAAATGGAAGCATTTGAATAAGTAAAGATCTAAAGTGAGAAAAACAAATCATAGATATTGCACCTTTTTGTAATAAATCTATGAATTTATTGATTGTTTTATGTAACTTAATTACATAGAAAGGGATGCTGTCATCCCTTAGTCATTCTTTCATTTTCTGTTTTTTCCCCTCTTAACATAATACTCCTAGGACCTTATTTGTGTTCAGGAATTTTTTTTATAGTTTAACATTTTTTTTATACTTTAGGGTCAATCCATTTGAAGTGTCCAAAAACAATATAAGCTGGTTGTTTGACCAATTCCAAAAAAATTGAAACATACCCACTTATTTTCTACATATTTCAAGACCTTGAAACTATTTAAAAAAAATTTTTATTTAAGCAGTTAGCCTGTGGCGGCCATTTTTGTTATGGTGCACACATGTATTTTTGTGATTGTAAGGGTTTACGGAAAAAATCATATTGGTCCTGAAAGGATGAAACAAAAAGCAGTTTAATCATATTTTCTCAAGGTAATAGTTCAGTGGTTTATTTACATATCTCTTCTTTCATGAGAAAATTACTAATAAAGTTGAACATGAAAAACTGTGAAATTTTACTTTGGTAATCTTCTTCAAGAGGCAGGGATGGCATACACAGTTTGAATTATTTTTTATACGTATGTATATTTTAGTAGTTTTATCATAAATAATATTAATGGTGATATACTTACCCCTAAATTTTTAGGAATTTTTGAAAATAATTTTTTTTAAATTAAAATTTTGGCTTTAAAATAACTCTGATGGGGGTGATTATAAAAATTTGAAATTTGTACAACTTACAGATTTTTTGTAGATGATTATGGATAATAAAAACGTTTCCTGTATATTGTACTAATAAAAAAGTTATAACCTCTCAAAAATCATGAAAAACCTGTTAAAAGCAATACCATTTTGACTCACTAAATAAGTGCTTCAAAGGGGTTACATGACTTTCTGGCACTTTAATATTTTAAGTTATTACTATAGTTGGAATAGACTTCTTTGAACCATTCAACTGCAGTGTTCACGTTATATAAGAGGTGCTTGAAATCACTTCCAGTTGTCAGGAAAATTCATGTTGCAACATGCTCATTTTTGCTTGTTGCATCATTTAGCTTTGCAGTTAGACTGGTCAGTCTGACATTAGTCAGTGACCTGTTCACATTTTTACAGTGTCTCAAATTTCATCCTGTGTTTGGAAGTGTTTATTAAATAAATAATTTTTACTTAATAATACTACAAATGCAAACTTTAAAATCAGTTAAAAGTTTACATTATTTTCAACTAATTTCACATAAAACAATGCAAGAACAATGTTCCATAGGAATTTATGTCAATGAAGACTGTCATAAAACAGTGTATGATGGTACAGAGCCAAAAGAACTCATTAAAATTTGTGAATTTAGTAATGAAAACCAACAACTTATTTATGTGTTAATTCAGATCTCACTAGTGTTTGTAAATATCATGAAAAAATGTGATTGTCAAAATTCAGTCACCTGTGCGGACAGTTCTGTTGTGACCCTTTAAGATTTCATAAAACAACAGTTAAGAAAAACCTAAGACAAATAAAACAGAAGCAAGATCTTAAAGAACATATTTTTCCAAATTTAAATTTAGTTCCTAGAAAGTCTCTTTTTGTTAAACATTTCAAAGGTACTTTTTCTCAACAGAAAAAGAAATATATGAATGTGAAGACCAAGACAAAATTGAAAAAATTAATCACGGATCAAAAGCCATCAGCATTAAAATTTAAAATAAGTAAGGTATCTGAAAAATTAAAAAATAATCTTGAATTGTGTTTTGACTGAAAAATTTCTGAAAATGAAAATCCAGTTCAATCTTCTTCACATGAATATGGTGATCTTATTTTAAAACTAAAGAAAAAATGTGTTCTTGCTTCTAAAAAAGATAAGGTTAAAATTATCAGTTTACTTCACCAATCTTGGGACAGATCTAAAATAATACCGGAGTTCAATATGTCTGAGCGTTTGTTTAGACTTACTAGAGTATTAGTTAATGAGCAAGGCATTCTATCGGAATTAAGTAAAAGACATAAAACAGGAATTAGTAACAACACAATTAAAAAAGTTATGTTATTTTATGAAGATGACAATAATAGCAGGCTGTGTCCTGATAAAAAGGATTGTGTTAGCACACATGTCAAAGTGGATAAGCAAAAGCAAAAGCGCCATGTTCTGATAAACTTAAATGAATGGTAAGTCTCTTTTAAAAGTGAAAACCCTGAGGAAAAAATTGGAAGTCAACGTTCTGCGAACTCCATCCAAAATAGTGTATCTTGGCTGGTGAATCCAGGAATCATACAGTTTGTGTCTGCCCCCCACCACCAGAACATCAACTCATGGCTGATGATCCCAAACTTAATGTTGATTATAAGAACTTAGTAGACATCTTTGTGACAAAGATAACTACATCTGTATGATGAATGTGTGCACCTAATGTCAGGTAAGCAGGCAGCTTACCTGACAATTTTTATTATCCATAATCATCTACAAAAAATCTGTAAGTTGTACAAATTTCAAATTTTTATAATCACCCCCATCAGAGTTATTTTGAAGCCAAAATTTTAATTTAAAAAAAATTATTTTCAAAAATTCCTAAAAATTTAGGGGTAAGTATATCACCATTAATATTATTTATGATAAAACTACTAAAATATACATACGTATAAAAAATAATTCAAACTGTGTATGCCATCCCTGCCTCTTGAAGAAGATTACCAAAAGTAAAATTTCACAGTTTTTCATGTTCAACTTTATTGGTAATTTTCTCTTAGAAAGAAGAGAGATAGGTAAATAACACATTGGACCAATCTTTTGCCTTGAGAATATATGAATAAATTGCTTATGTTTCATCCTTCCAGGACCAATAGTTTTTTAGTTATCATTTTTTCCGTAAACCCTTACAATCACAAAATCAGGTGTGCGCACCGTAACAAAAATGGCCGCCACAGGTAAACAGCTTAAATAAAATACTTTAAAAAAAAGTTTTAAGGTCCTGAGACATGCAGGCAACAAATAGGTAAGTTTCAAATTTTTTGGAATTTGTCAACCAACCATGCTTGGGTTACTTCAAATGGATTAACCTTAAACATGTTCTGCAGTGATAATAGTGTTATTGATTTGTTTTGATGTTTGTAAAAATGTAAATTTAAATTTGGTTTTACTTTTCCAATAACAGTAAATATTTTAAAAAAAATTTTACTGTTAATTTTTAATACTGTTAATATTTACTGTTAATATATTATTAATACTGTTAATATTATTTAGCTGGCAATTCATTAGATATTACACACCTATGTTCAATAGGTGATTATAGGTTCAGTCACTTATTTTTCAATCACCATAGTATAATTGCTCAGACAATTACTATGCAATTATAGTTTAATTGAATAGTGTGTGTGTTTACCAGTGTGAGAATCGAATAGTGTCTGCATTCATGTCCACTAAATACTGTAATCCATAACTTACTTTTAAATAAAACGCACTGGTTCACTTGTTCAATTGGTTTTTTAATATTTCTTTGTTTATTTTACACATTTAGTTATGTGTTATTATATTTTATTCTTTTTACATTGTGTCATATATTATTAATGATATGAGATGAATATGTTTGTCTATAGTTGTGAACACGATTTCTGAATGTGAAGTGAACAATACAATATATTAATATATATTTTTGACATCAGCTGTGTTAAGCTTGCTAGATATATTTGTCAATAAGAAGAGAACGAGACATTTTAAAATATATCATAAGAAATGTGATAAATAACATATTGAACCAAACAGTGTGCACATGTATGCAGGCAGATGCATATGCCTGCACTAGGTATGGAGATAATCCAGGATAGAAAAGGGCTTGTAACAAATGTAACAATATATCTGTTCAGTGTTTTGAAAACAAACTACAAAAACAAATGTATTCTACAGAGGAAGAACTGCTGTGAGAAGCTTGTCAATTTATTAAAGGGACCTTCTTTGTAGGAAATTAGCTTTTCAAAGATTTAGGTAAAAGCTCTTTTTTTTACCAGGGCTAAGAGCTGATATTTTGATCAGATCTCATATGTAACAGAATGTATTTTGAGCTTATAATAAAAATACCAAAGATAAGTGTTCTCCCCTTAATTTTATGTCATTGCAAAGTGAAGCTGCCTGGGTATTGATTCTGTAACGTTGTCATATTATTATTCTCATTTTTCATGTTTATTAAAAAAAAAAAATATATATTTATGTGTATATATATAAAAATAAATGACATTTGGAACTACTGTTTCTTTTTTTCAAAGAAAAAAGTTTTTATGTCTTATAATGTAGCTTTACTTACAAATCCTTGAAAAACTTGTTACCTATATGAAATTGTAGTTTCCTGTCACATAATCAAATTCCCATCAAGAGTATTAGCCAACTGAAACTTGTGAGGAGCAAACTGAGAAGGGAGAACATAAACAGTTGGTGATTGTATAAAAAAAAAGACTTAGAAGTGTAATTTGATTTTTTTGCTAATATTTCAAGAATTAGAATGAGTAATTATTGTAGTGTATAAAATTGAATCCAGTGTATGTTGTGAGTATTTTGTATACACAACAAAGTGAAAAACAATATTGCTATTGAACGCTATTAAAAGCTATTGATCAGATTAAAATACCTGGAACCTATTGTGACTGTTTTCTATTGCCAAAATAAACACCCACAGAGAGAAAGGAATGAGTCTGTGTTTGCATAGATTTAGAGAAGGCATTTCTGTCAAATGGGAGAAAATGATGAAAATTGTTAAAGAGAAGAAAATAGCATGGAAAGACAGAAGGTTAATTAAAGAATTATATGCGAGACAAACAGCAGCAATGAAAGTAAGAATATGACTGATTGAATAGTTCTAGTTATGTATTAAGACAAAGATGCTGCCTGCCTCTCATCACTATTATTCAGTATATATATTGATGATATAATAAGCAGTATATTTGAAGAAGAGAAGTTGGAATAAGTGTTGGAGGTTGAAAAAAGATGTATAGGGTTTGCTAATATATGATAATTCTAGCCAATGGCACACAAGTGCTTCAAAGGTTAACAGCCTTGGAGGAAGGAATGAAAATTCCTGAGTAAATTCATTAAATTATTCATTCTTAAATTAATTCTAATTATAGAATAAAACACTAAGTATGGAGTGTCTTGTTGTATGGAAGTGGAGCATAGATGATGAAGAAGAGGCAGTTGAGAATGAGGAAGTAATGAATGGTATTAAAGAAGAAAAAGCAATTATGCGCTTATCTGAGTAGACAACAAAAAAAATGAAACTAGGACATTTGGTTAGAGGAAGTGAATTCTTGACAACTGCATTGGAGAGGTCCATAGAAGGAGAAAGGAAGTGAGGAAAAAGAAGGATGAAGTTAATGGATGAGGTGAAGGTTGGAGACTAAAAAGCAACATAGAAGAAGGCTTTGTACAGGGTTGGATAGAGACAGTGGTAGTGTAAGGGACCTGCTGCTTTGCAGAACACCAGGTGATGATGAAACACCCACAGTATATTGTGTAATTATACTTGCAAAATGTTATTTGCACAGATTGTAAACTTTTATTTAATACTAGGTTATATATGAAAAAAATTAAAAACCTCTTTTTCACTCAAAAAGGTTTGAGTATTTTCCTATTCATTTTTTTTTACCTGTAATTAAAGGATGGATTTCTAGAGTTAACAAAAGATTACAAGATTTTAGTTTTACATGTAATATATATTATATCATTGTCTATAAAACATTATCAATCACTGAAATCATTAATGCTTAGTTAATATGCAACATCACAAGTTAAATTTAATTAACAATTTTAATAATGATTTTTGTTTTTTTAATTTGTGTAGTATAGTATTACTTTGTTTGGCAATTCCTTCATTTAAATTTTATTTGAAGTTATCTTAATTTTTATTTGTTTAATAATTAAATTTTTTTTTATACGTGTAGTGCTTGTTGAATAGATATACTTAGCCAGATTGGTTTCATTTCAGTGCTCAGAATTAATAGTTTCATAATGTTAAAAGAGTTGTGTTTAATCTTTCCCAGAAATTTTTTGTTGTTAATTATTTGAATTTAAATTTATTGTAAACTTTTATATCAAATTTGTTTTTTACATTTTTTAAAATTCTTTCAGCAACAGCAACAGTTTGGTTGGAGCTGAACAGTCTCGCAGCAACAGTTTGGTTAGTGATCCTCCTCCTGGTCTTCATCGTATGGTTTTAGGACATCCTGATAATACCAGTAGAGGTAATAATTTGTTATGCTAATTTCATTTTGCGTAATTCTTCTTAATGTTAATAAATATGACTGAATGAACAGTGGATTTTTATTACATAATGTTGTTTTAGGTTATATTGAATAAAATTGTGATTATTCATCAAATAAAGTATAAAATTATAAATTGTCTAGATTTGTTTAATAAAGTCCTTAAAAATTATACTATTTGAAAAAGACCAGCAAAATCAGATATAATCATTCTTCTTTAAATTTTATTGTTTGCAATTTAATATAAATCTTTACATACATTGTTTTTTAAAAGAATGATCTTTTTTGACAGGGAGACCTTGTGGGTTCTGATTCTCAGAGATGCTGACTCCTGATGGGAGTTGAACCCAAGATCTATAGTTTTGGATGTAATCTTTGTTTTCGGTTATAGATGGCATCATTAAAAAAGTGTATTATACTGTTATTAATTTACTGATATTATTTTGGTTAACTTAAACTTTTTTTTATGATTAATTAGTAATATAAGGCCCAAGTTTATGCATAATATGTTATGGAAGATTTTTATAGTATATGAAAAATGCCTATGTCTGACTGATTTGAACATGGGCCTTCTAAAAGAAAGGCACTACTACCTTGCCATGGAGTTCAGTGTAGTGGTGTGGTAAGCCAACCTTAAATGCAGTTTTAAATAAGAAAGTTATCATTTAGAGTATTATGTTGTAGTTATTTATTAGGACTATATTATTGTCATTTAATTCATTATGTAAAGCAAAAAAAATTTACAAGGGTGAATGCTGTTAGTGTATTATCAATATAAAATAAAATAAATTCTATTATGTAATTAATGGTTAGTTTTAATATTTTGTTCTTTCTTTGCTTTCACTTTTGTTAACAATAACAATAACAGCTGTTGCCTTATCAGAGAAAAACATGTGAGAACTAAATGTGTGTATAGTGACGTCTAAGACTAAGAACAGTGTTATGTAGGGAAAAAATTAAAACCGTATGTTTTAGTATTACAAAAATGATGATTAAATTTAGTCAGATGAGAATTTCTCATCTCACATCATGTAGCATACTGCTTATTAGATTTGTATAGATTAAAAATATTTCTGTAGTATTCTGAAATCTTGTCATCATTGCTTTTCATTCATAGGTTCTTAATGATTTAATTTTTAATCATTTTGAAGTTTTTGTTTAATTTCTTGATACTAAATGAAAATATTTATTACTGTTTTTCATTTACTTTTAAGCAGTATATAACTGGAAATTTTACTTGCATTTTATTGTAAATTTAGGTGGTAGTGCTAGTGGAGATGAAATGTCGCAGAGTGGTGTACCACCTCCTGGATTACATCGTATGGTTTTAGGAGAACAACAACAGGAACAGAAACAACAGCCACAAGAGCAACAGCAACAGCCATCTCCGTCATCTCAACAGTCACAGCAACAGTTGCCCTCTCAGCCTCAAGGATCAAATGTTGAAAACGAGGAGTATGATAAAGATAGAGATATTGATTCAGATTCTGATTTCCGAATGAATAGAAGAAAAAATAGACGAGAGTAAGTTATGTACATATTTTATTGATTTTCTCTTTCTTTAATTTTAATTGTTAATAGATTCATTCTGTAATATTTTAAGAAACATCAGCATTACAGAGCTTTAATAAAAATAAAATTTGAGCTTGTCACAATAGTTTAAAAACTATTAAAGTTTTTTGATATCTTACTTTTAATAGAAAAATATTCCTTCTTTAACCTTTCTGGTAGACCAGAAACTGCTCCAGCTTTTTTCTAGAAGCTTTCAGAGGAAGCTTATCATAAGGAAAAATTTCCGACAACTTTGGCTAGTGCAGCAGCACAATGTACAAAATTAATAATAAAATGGAAGTTGTTAAAAATTATATTATGTAAAAGTAATAATATCATGAAGTAATAATGATCCAAATGCGGAAACTAATAAATCACTACATTACAAGATAAGTTTTGAAGGCATTACTTGAAAAACAGCTGAAAGCAATGGAAAACTACGGCTGTTTTTTCCCAAGAAAATGAAGCTCTCTGCATTTTCATGTAACAAAAAGGTAGAGGTGCCTTCCTTGGTAAAATATTCTGGAGGTAAATTAGTCTCCCGTTGGGATCTCCTGGTGGAGACTACTAAGGAACGGATCTCCAGAAAATTAAAAAATAACATTTTATGACTCGGAGCATGGAATGTTAGAAGAAGGCTGTTGATAGGTTAGAAAATTTAAAGAGAGTGGAATGTTAGAAGTCTAAAATCGGTTGATAGGTTAGAACATTTAAAGAGGGAAATGGTAGGTTAAATGTAGATGTAGAAGGAATTAGTGAGGTTCGATGGGAAGAGCAAAACTACTTTTGTTCAGGTAATTTTAGAATAATTAATTCAGCGTCAAGTAAAGGACCTGCAGGAGTAGGTTTCATAATGAACAAAAACATAGTAAAGGAGTGTAGAGTATTTCAAAAAACTTAATGATAAAATCATTGTAATAAGGATAAAATCAAAACCTAAGTTGACAATGATTGTTAACGTCTATATGCCTACTAGTGCCCATGATGATGATGATGATGATGAGATAGAGTGTGTATACTAAGAATTAAACACAAAAAAGAGGATGAAAACTTAATAATAGTTGGAGATTGGAATGCAAGCATTGGAAAAGGCAAGGAAGGAAATATTGCGGGTAAATATGGGCTGGGCAAAAGGAATGAAAGAGGGACCGACTTATTGCGTTTTTCATGAAGTATAATTTAGTAATTGCCAACATCCAGTTAAAAGTCATAGTAGAAGAATATACACATGGAAAAAGCCAGGTGATACTGCAAGGTATCAGATAGATTATTATATCATGGTTAAATAAAGATCTAGAAATCAACTCCTTGACTGCGGAGCATATCCTGGAGCAGACACTGATATTGTCCATAGTTTAGTGATAATAAAATGTAGATTGTGGTGAAGAAAAGCTGAGGAAGAGGAGATAAAGAAGATTGTTCTGAAGATAAAGAAGAAGATAAAGGAGATCTGAGTAAAAATGATTAGGCAGAAATTGTAGAAGAAGAATAAGAGAATGTTAGAAAGGAAATCCTTAAATCAGCCGAAGCGAACTTAGGTGGAACAAAGAGAAATGGTACAAAACTATGTATATGTACCTGATGAATGAATGTGGAAAGTATAAGAATGCTAGTGATGAGGATGGTAAAAGGAACTATCAAAAATTAAGAAATACTCTAAACAGGAAGTGCAAATTAGCGAAGGAAGAGTGGGTTAAAGAAAAGTGTTCAGAAGTGGAAAGAGAGATTATCATTGGTAAAATAGATGGAGCATACAGGAAAGTTAAGGAGAATTTTGTGGTACATAAATTAAAGTTTAATAATGTGTTAAATAAAGATGGTATACTGATTTAAAATATGAAAAAAAAGGTCGATAGTGGGTGGAATATATTTAAGAGTTATACAGAGGAAATGAATTAGAAACTGGTGTTATAGAAGAAGAAGAGGATGAAAAGGGAGATACAATACTGAGATCTGAATTTAATAGAGCATTAAAAGATTTGATTGGCAGAATGGCTCCTGGGATAAATGGGATACCTGCAGAATTACTGCACTGCAGGTGAGGAATCTATAGATCGATTATACAAACTGGTGTGTAATATTTATGAAAAAGGGGAAGTTCCATCAGATTTCAAAACGAGTGTCATTGTCATGATACCAAAGAAAGCAGGAGCAGATAAATGTGGAGAACAATTTGGTTAACTACTCGTGCATCAAAAATCTTAACTATGATTCTTTACGGAATTGAGAGGAGAATGGAAGAAGTATTAGGAGAAGACCAATTTGGTTTCAGGAAAAGCATAGGGACAAGGGAAGCAATTTTAGTGCTCAGATTAACAGTAGAAGAAGATTAAGGGAACTCAAACCAACATACATAGGATTGTAGTCTTAGAAAAGGCATTTGATAACGGAGACTGGAATAAAGTGTTTAGCATTTTGAAAATTCAGGGTTCAAGTATAGAGATAGAAGAAATTGCTAACATTTACAGGAACCAAACTGCAACAGTAATAATCAAAGTACTTAAGAAAGAAGCTGTAAGAAAAAAGAGAGTTCAACAAGGATGTTCCCTATCCACATTTTAATCTTTTTAATCTTTACGTAGAACTAGTAGTTAATGACGTTAAAGAACAATTTAGATCCGGAGTAACAGTGCAAGGTAAAAAGATAAAGATGCTATGATTTGGATAAAAAAGAGAATAAAAAAAATTTAGAAGTAACAATGAATGGCATGGTGAAGTCCTACGCAAACACTAACGCATGAAAATAAACAAGAAAAAAGTGAAAGTAATGAAATGTAATAGAGGTTATGCAGATGGACCACTGAATATAAAAATAGAAAGGGAAAGGATGATGGAGGTAGAAAAATTCTGTTATTTGGGAAGTAGAAGTGCTAAAGATGGATGAAGCAGGAGCGATGTAAAATGCTGAATAGCACAAGCGAAACCAGCTTTCAGTCAGAAATATAATTTGCTTATGTCAAAAATTAACTTAAACATCAGGAATACATTTTTGAAAGTGTATGTTTGGATGCAGCTTTACATGTAAGTGAAACGTGGACGATTGGAGTACCTGAGAAGAAAAGATTAGAAGCGTTTGAAATGTGAATGTTAAACATCTGATGGGTAGATAAGGTGACAAATGAAGAGATGTAGCGGCAAAGTGATAAAGAAAGAAGCATTTGGAAAAAAATATAGACTTATAAGCCACATATTAAGGCATCCTGGAATAGTTGCTTTGATATTGAAGGGACAGGTAGATGGGAAAAATTGTGCAGGCAGGCCAAGTTTGGAATATGTAAAACAAATTGTTAGGGATGTAGAATGTAGGAGGATACCAAAATGAAATGACTGGCACTTGATAGGGAATCTCAGAGAGCTGCATCAAACCAGTCAGATGACTGAAGACAAAAAAAAACCTTGAAAATTGTTATGTACATATTATTTTTAATATTGCATAATGAAAATTTACCATTAAAACAACAAAATTAAATAGAAACAAAAAAAAAAATTAAAAAAAAGGTGTTTTACAGTTTCCAACATCTTGTGTAAAATAAATATATTTATTTAAACTTTATATTGAATGTGATATTTTTTATCTGATGCCATTGTTTGGAAATTGCAGAATATTGTTTTTAAATTTTTGTAACTAATTTGGTATTTAACTAGTATGTTTTTACAGTATAATTTTAAATTTTATAAGCTTTTTTTTTTACTTTCCTGCCTGTGTAGTTATACTGTGTATGATGTGTGCTAATCAGGTCAAATTTTGTATGGGGATTTTGTCCAATTTCATAACTTCAAACCAAAAAAAAACAATAACTTTGTAAAATTTTAGAAGGATGTATATATATATATATATATATATATATATATATATATATATATATATAGATATATATGTTTGCCTGTTTTTTTTGCTTGGTATCTCCTGACTACCCTGATGGGTGGTCTTATTCTTTAAGACTGGGGGGTTGGCATCCCCATATCATTAGCCTCTGCTGCTTTTCTTCCCACTACACTCTTAAGCTGTAGAACACTACACTATACACATACACTACAAGAACACTAAAAGAATCACAAATCACCTACAACTAATTTTTTCTTATATATTTATCTGTATTTCTACAAAAATACATGCTCCTTTATGAGCATTATTCAGTGAACGTTAAGAGGTCTTCGGTCTCACATTGAAGATGCTAGAGTGCTGAGTGCTGATGCGCACACATGAACTATTAATAATGTGCTTCCAAGAAACGCATCTCTTACAGCAAGATGCGGTAACACTTAGAGGCTATACATATGAGAGATACGACTGTCTTGTAGGTAGTAGAGAGGGTGGTGGTGTTGCTATTTTCATGCAGAACGAGGTGTTGACTATAAGGCTACAACTAGCTATCCTCATTCCTGCAATTGCTGTAAAAATCTCAGTCTCCTTTAAATTGCATATCAGCAATTTGTATCTGTCACCGAACTCTGGGTTCAGTGCTCTAGAACTATCAAATCTTTCACGCAAATCCCATCGCAGTCGTTAATAGTAGGAGACTTCAATGCCCACCATATTACCTGGGGGCACATCTTTCTGCTCCTCTCAAGGAAATATGATAAATTGAGTGAGACAAGACCTTTGTCTTCTGAGTGATGGGTCATACATATTTATGTCTTCAATTTGTGTTACACTGTCTAAACATTGACCTCTCCTTATGCTCATCAAATTTTTACTCTGATTTTAATTGGTCTGCTTGTGACAACCTTCATGGCAGTGACCACAGGCCAAATACTACAGGCTTTTGGTGTCAACAGCAAGTTGAATAAAAGACCACATAGATGGATTATTGAAAAGGCAGATTGGAACAGTTACCGTAAAGCCTTCCCATTACAGTATGGCGATGGTGAAGATGCCCTTGATGAACTTTTATCTTTTACGTCCCTGGTACTTGACAATGCTAATAGATATGGTACTTGACAATGCCAATAGATATATCTCACATACATAGGGAAACCCAAAATGTGTTACTGTTTCTTGGTGGAATGCTGACTGCCAAAACGCTATTAGCAAACAACAACGACTGCACAAATTTAACCGCAGGCTTACAAATGAACATGTAAATTTTTACCATAAGGCTAGAGCGGTATGTCATCGGGTATTCTTAGATGCTAAGAGAAAGTCATGGAGGAATTACATGGACACCATCTCACGCAGAATACTCCCATATCTACTGTGTGGAAAAAGATCCATGCAATCTGTGGATCACCAAAACAATCCATTCTCAGACTCATTCGTGAAGGAGAACTTACATCACCTTCTGCAGTGGCAAGTATCTTGGCAGATTTTTTCCGTTTGGTTTCCCTTACCTCATCATACAGTACTGAATTTCAGAGGTACAAATTACAGATGTAAGTAATATCGTTAAATGTTGGAGATTCGGTCGGTGAATTAAATGCTCCATTTTCATTTAACAAATTGTCACATGCACTTAAAAACTCACGTGACACCTCCCCGGGACCTGACAACATTCGCCTTAGTATGCTCTCACATGTTCCTTTTCTTTCTTTTTCCTGTTTAGCCTCCGGTAACTACCGTTTAGATAATACTTCAGAGGATCAATGAGGATGGTATGAGTGTGAATGAAGTGTAGTCTTGTACATTCTCAGTTCGACCATACTTGAGATGTGTGGTTAATTGAAACCCAACCACCAAAGAACACTGGTATCCACGATCTAGTATTCAAGTCCGTGTAAAAATAACTGGCTTTACTAGGACTTGAACGCTGTAACTCTCGACTTCCAAATCAGCTGATTTGGGAAGACGCGTTCACCACTAGACCAACCCGGTGGGTTTCTCACACCTTCCTAATACGGCGCTACAACACCTATTGTGTATTTATAATGTTCTATTTTCCTCACAAGTTTTCTCTTCAGGGTCAGAAGCCATTGTCATACCAGCAGTACTCCAGTACTTAGACCTGGTAAAGACACAGCAAACCCCTCAAGCTACCGTCCTATCTCTTTGACAAGCATTTTATGTATAATGGTGGAAAGAATGGTGAACCGCAGGCTCACATGGTACTTAGAGAGAGATGGTAATTTATGTCTAGAACAATGTGGTTTCCACCAAGGACATTCTTCCATTGACCACTAGTGTCACTGGAAGCAGCTATTCAAAATGCTTTCCTATTCTGCCAATGCCTCATTGCTGTCTTCTTTGATATCAAGAAGGCTTACAACATGGCCTGGCGACGTGGTATTCTTAATACCCTTAAAGAATGGGGAGTCAAGGGCTGTATGCTTGCATTTTTTGATGGCTGCCTTACTTGGGTCAAACACATCAAAGAACTAAAAACAAAATGTTCCAAACTGCTAGATATGCTATGAGTTCTGTGCAACATCAATTGGGGAGTCAATAGGTCATGTATGTTGCGATTTTATCATTCCTTAGTTTGTTCCTATTTAGATTATGGTTGTATTGCCATCTTCAGCGTGTAATACCACGATGTTATATGCTGTACATCATGCTTCTCTCTGTTGTGCTACAGGGTCTTTTAGATCAAGCCCTGTCACTAGCATACTTATTGAGTGTGGTAAACCATCACTGTGGGATAGACATGACCAACTTTCAGCATCTTACTTTGCTCATCTTAAACGGCAACCAAATCACCCAGCTTTTACCGCAGTTCTTGTAAATCCTAATTTACAAAGATATGAAAACTATCCACATTTCAGTGCACCTATGGTTGTACATACCCGGCAGTTACTATAGTTTTTAAACATAGACATACCTCCCTATTTTCCCAATGTATCCCTGTTCATATCCTCCATGGAGAATTAACCTTCGTCCTTCCCCTTTTGCAGTGTTTCTTCTTTTGAAGTCCTTTGTCGATTGCAGTTAGACCATACCAGATTCACACACGGATATCTAATGTCAAAAGTAAATGCACCAACATGCGTATGATACAACTGCCGCTTGACTGTGCACCACATCCTTGTGGATTGCATTTGTTATGTGGCCTTCTGTCGTAAATCTAAATTGCCCAGGAACATTCGTCAAATCCTGGGCAATGATAAAGAAATTTTGGACTGGGTGTTTTATACCTTAGAAGTATTTGTGTTTTATATACCTTTTGATAGTGTTATGTGGTTTTTTACTGTTAAGTTTGATTTTAAATTTATATTTTTTTTCTGTTATCTGGGAAGGAGCCTTTTGCACCCCTCAGAGTTTGTTAAAATTTATTTCATTTTTATCTTGTTTATATATATATATATATAATATAGAGTTGTTTTTATTTATTTTTAAGTTTTTTATATGTGATGGTAGTTATATTTATTTTTTAGTGATATTAGTTTTAATCTTTTTTTTTTTTTTAGTGATACTTTATCTATTATTAGTTGTTAAGTTTTAGCTTTTTAATATTTTGGTTTTTAACTTAGGTTTAGTTTTTTATGTTAATTTTTTTAGTTTTACCTTTTTCCAAGTTGGGGCCCTTTACATTCCGCTTGGATTTTGTTAAATTCTTTTTAGTTTTAGTTAGATTTTCTGTTTTTAGTTTTACACTTATTTCTAATTTTAATTTAACGGTTGTGATACTAGTTTTAAGTCTTTTTTAAAAATAAATTTTAACTGTGATATTAGTTGTACGATTTTTAGTTTTAAGATTTTAGTTTTTTAGTTATCTCTTTATTTTTTCTTCTGTAAAATTTTATTCTGAGTGATGATAACGCCAAGGCATTTTTCTCCCACTAAGAAAAAATATTCTTCTGACTAAATGTTCAGATTTGAATAAAATTTAGTATGATTTCTGTTTATGGAGTATTTATTTTGGTCATAGTTTTTCCATGTAATTTAATTTCCCTTTCATAGCTTACTTTCTGATTGTGGTAGGTTTTCAAACCCCCTTAAGAAGTGGGGGGCAAAAAACCTTTTTTCCTTTTTTTAATCTGTGAACACAAAGCCACATTCTTATGCTAATTAGATTATTCCATTATGTTAGTATGTGACCTTGGTTATGTATTTAGGCAATTTAATTCACAGGTTGGGGATAATAAGCATAATTTTTTTGCTATTTTCTGTCAGTTATCATTTTTGCTTCATATGTTCTAATTAAATTGAATCATTTTTATGAAATTACTAGCAGACCCAGCAGTCCTTCACTATTGCTATGTTTTGGTGTGTATATATATATATATATATATATATATACAGACAAATCTAGCAATAGTGAAATTAGATTGATGATAGTTAGTAGATTTGTCTGTATATATATATACACCAAAACATAGCAATAGTGAAACCATATCAACATTTTATTGAAGTAGTAGAGTAATTCCTCTTGCTAAAAGAATGAAGTAAATGAAAAATGAAGTTATGCAACGTTTTGCGACTTTTAAATTTACATAAACTTATTTTTTATTTGAAATTTTTTCTTTGTTGGTTTTATATTTTGTAACTGATAGAACAAAAATGGAAAATAATAATAATAATACTAATAATAATAATAATAATACTGTGTCTTGGAGGTGATTGGAATAGTAGATCACATTGGAAAATCAAGGTAATTTATTGTGTCCTAACATAATGTTGTGTTCATTCATTGTTAGTATTAATCTTTTGTTATATGACGATAATTTGTGGTCCCTTTGAGCTAATAAATTATATATTAATATCTCCTGTATTTTTAGAACAAGACTAAAGCTAAAAAAGCTAAAATATTTCTTTATGGTTTGTTACTCTTCTTATTTTTTAAATTTCTAACAAAATTAATTTACAACTTAAGTGTTATATTGTTTGTGCCATTTATTTTCTTTTTCTACTTTTAGGGAATGATGATTTTATTTGTTATTTGTCTGTGAAAAAAAAAATTAGTTCATGACAAGAAAATATTTTTGTTTTGAGATGCCAATCTTTATGTAAAATTAATTCATGTAAATTAAAATAACACTTCAGTAATATGGTAATCATTTTACTTTATCTGGCAATATAGTCTTTGTTCAGAATGATTTGTTAAGTTTGTGAGTGCCTAAAATTTCTGAAAGACAGCTTGAATTATTAATATACTCCAGTTTTATTCATATATTATCATTAATAATTGATTCATTAATACCAAATTAAAACATTAAAAAACAGTCAGTTTTGAATTTGTGCTTTGTTATAAGTAGTGCTTTGTCAGCATTTATAATTTAGGTTAGTAAATGTTGTAAATGCCATTATTATTGATCAAATAATGTTGTATTTAAATTGTAGTAGCATTGAAGATGATAGAGATTACCCGAGTGATAGAGAAAGGGAAAGAGATCGTCGACATCTTGGACCTGATTATTGGGATAGACGCTATGATGATAGAGGCAGGAGACATTATAAAGATAGAAGCCATCACACTAGGTATTTGTACTATATATATATATATATATATATATATATGAATCATTTGAATATTCAAAAAGTTAACATATTGGCCCTTGTGTGAACAAAATGTAATATATGAAATACAAATCACCAAAACACAGTAATTAGATAAGTTAAAGTTACCGTATTAATTTCCAGTTACTGGTTTTCGCAGTATCCCAATCTTCAGTTGGTAGTAAATTTGATATCTTTTACATTAGAACATATTCTTTTGATAATTTGCCATTTTATTTTGAAAGTTTGAATGATAATTAAATTAACAAAATTAATTATAATTATGCAGGCCTGTACACCGCGTGATTGCACCCCCCCCACCACCACATTGCCAGTCCATTGCATCAGTCTGAGCTGAGCTACAGGTAATTGAATATATGGCTACTATGATCAATGCTCCTGCCAAGTGTGAGTTGCGAAGTGTGATATGGTTTCTGCAAGCAGAAAGACGTAGTGCTGCAGAATGAGTGTAGTGTATGGTGAAAACTTTATGAGTGATGGTAGTGTATGGGAATGGTGTAGGAAATTTAAACAAGGGCAAACGGACGTCCATGACAAGGTGGACAAGGATGCAAGTCTGTCGCTACTGTATGAACTTTTTGCAGAAACCTCAGAAATTTCAAGGTATTCTCTTGTGCCATTCATGTAATTGTGACTAAAGACCTTGCTTACCGGAAACTGTGTGCACATTGGGTCCCAAAAATGTTGAGTGACGATCAAAAGCAGCAAATGGTGTCAGCCTTTTAATATTTCTCATATCTTATGATAAAGAGGGGAAGAATTCTTAAAGTTTATCGTTACTGGCGATGAGACTTGGATCCAGTATGACAATTTAGAAACCAAAGAACAGTCTAAGCAGTGGATGCACACTTCTCCAAACAAGCCGAAAAAGTTCAGACACTGAGCAACAGGAAAATAATGGCTACAATTTTCTGGGACAATAAAGGTGTCTTGGTGTTTATGGAGCAGAGAACAACAATGTAATGTTTGTAATTGTTGTTCTCTGCTCCATAAAGGAAGTTTATTGTGAATCTTTACATTGCTTTCATAGAGTGATCCAGAACAAACAAAAGAGGCATGCTCTCGTCTGGTGTGGTTTGGATCCATGACAATGCACAACCACTCTGTGCTAATGTGATGCAAGACCTCAAACTATTCAAATGAGAAGTTTTTGACCATCCACCATATAGTCCGGACCTAGCACCTAGCAATTTTTAACCCTTTTGAGAATTTGAAGCCATGGTTGAACGGACAACACTTTGCCACCAATGAAGAACTTCAGGTCAAGATGTACCTTACTTCACTGGTGGCAAACTTCTTTGAAGAGTGCATCAGAATGCTGGTGTCTTGATGTGACAAATACCTCAGCCATTTTGGTGATTATGTAGAAAAATAAGTTAGATGCTACTCAACATTAAGTAATAAAGTCATTTTATGTCAATATATCTTTTTTTTATAGCCCATCAGAGGTTGAAAAAAAACAGCCCTCGTATATTTACAAGGATATTAATGTATGGAAACAACTTCATATTTCTAAACTGAGGGATACTAAAGATAAAAACAAGTATGGATTTACATAGTTACTAATTTTACTATTCTCTGGTGTGCTAGGAACTTTTTTTCATCATCTTGGATGTGCTATATTGAATCAAATTTTTTTTAATAAGAAGGTGGACATGTGATATGTCAGTTTAGTAAGATTTTATCAGAAAAATGATGGCAGAAACTGTTTCTTGATAAATGCCCTTGTTTTCGAGTTATAAGCAATCAAAATTCCAAAAACAGAAAAATCACAGTAGTAATAATAAAACAAGATAAAACACACCACAATAGGAACTTTGTTATTTCATATTTCTTTCAGAATTACATCCAGTAACAACCTTTATACAGTTAATGTTGGAATTAATGGCCCAAAGCACTAAGAATAATACTTTTCACAAAATAAATAAACTAGTAATAATAAAAATACACAATAACTAATAATTTGCAACACTACTATAGATGAAGTGGCTAGGACAAATGACATTTACTTTTAATTATAACAATATTTAATTTTGAAATTTAATTAAATTTTTTTGGCCCTAAATTACATAATGGAATACATTTTTTAAAGTATACCATTGTAATATCTGTTTAAAACTTGTATCATGTTAGCCTGTAGATTGGGCAATAAAATACCTATTTCTAGTTTCGTGGATTTTTTTTAAAAATGCGATTAAACCAAGAAAATTCAATTTATAAAGTGATTAGCTGTAAATATGTTCAGTTACTTGAAAAATTTCATATCTACTGCAAATTCAAAAATTATTCAATTTTTTGAAATTGGCTTTTCTTTTTGATTAGCCACACAGTAGGATTTTTTTTGTTGATTTTTTTTACAGAAGTTTGAAGTTTGTGTGTGGGAATATAGAAATGGAATTTTGTAGCGCATGAAAAATGCCATCCTCACTGAGATTTGAATCAAGGCCCTATGGATGGAAAGTCAAGATGCTACCACTCCACCATGGAGATCAGCTGTTAGAAATTATCTCTTAATGGAATAAAAACTAAGCAAATAAAGATTTTTTTTATTTTGAGATTTGTAATATTATCCATCTAAGATTCTTTAAACAGATTTTTGTCCTATTAAAATGCTCTTCATTTGTATAAATTTTCGGTTTAAATATTTATCTTTTTGTATTTGCAAGAATAAGATTCTGATTTATTTTATCTTTGTTCTAATACAGTTTTACAGGATATTAGACATATTTGAAAAAGATTTTTTGTACAGACAAAATAAGTGTAAAAACCCCTGATCAAATTGCTTTTGAGAACCCTAGCTAATCTAAATGTTTCAAGAAAAATAATTACAAAACTTATTCAGATCCTTTATTTTTATTGCAATTTTTTTTAGAATAAATACAGTACAGTAGATTTAAATAAGAAAGTGTCGTATATTTAAGTGTCAACTATTTGTTATAAAGAGGTTGAATTATTTCTTCAATATACTAAGTTTTCTTCTTTTTTTTATAGTTACGATCATTCTCCAGAGTATAGAAGTGATGAAGATTTGGATAGAGAGAGAGATTTCAGAGATCACAGAGGTTACAGGTCAGTTATGAGTAATAGTTGATAGTGAATGATACAATTACAATATTAAAAATAATCTTAATTCATGTTAATTTTATTTTCTTATATTTATTAACATGTTCACTTGGATGTTGGTTTTGTTTATCTGGTAGTTATCTTTCTATGGTTAAAAGTGTGATAAATACTTTTACTCTTATGTATTGTTTTTTAATTACTAAAAAAACGAGAGTTTGCTGCTTTGTGTGCTTCTTTTGATTTCTCAAATTAAAAGAAATCTGTATCCTTTGAAACTTTCAACATACCTTCTTCTGTCAAAAAGTACTGCGAATTTGTATTTTAAAAGGGCCATAATCGATTTAATAAAAAATTTCTCTAAGTTGGTAGCACTGTACTTAATTACTATGCCAAAAACAAGCACAATCAGTCTCAGTTTGTTTACAGCAGCTGGTTGACTCAGTCCATTTCAGTAGTGCATCATGATTTTTACAATGAACAAAATTGTTGAACAAAGTTTGCCTTAAATTTTCTGTTGCAAATGGAATTTTTTGTGCCGACTCACTAAAAATGTTAGCAAATGCTTTTGGTGAATTAGTTTTATAAAAAAACATGCTTATGAGTGGTAAAAAAAAACATTCAAGGACAGCCAAGACAGCCAAGAAAGACATTCAAGACAGCCACATTTTGGACAACCTTCAACCTCTTCAACCAATAAAACATTGAAACAATGATGGAAATTGTGCTCAATAGTTGCCATTCCAGCTTAAGAGGGGTAGTAGCTCATGACCTTAACATCTCTTATGAATCTGTTCGTTTGATTTTGGTGAATGTTTTGAGCATGAGATGCATAGCCGCACACCTTGTTCCAAAAGAGCTCAATTTTCTTCAAAAACAGTACCGTGAGCAGGTCTCTTTAGATATGCTGGATTGTGCCAATTCTGATCCCACATTCATGGAATGCATCATAACTGGTGACAAGACATGGTGTACGAGTTTTATATGCAAACAAGTCAGCAGTCATCAGAATGGAAGACAAAAGACGAGCAAAAAATGAAAAAAACAATTTCAAAATCGCTCAAAAGTCAAGGTGGCTCATTATTTTCTTTGATATTCGTGGTTTGGTGCATCATGAATTCATTCCAGAAGGACAAATGGTCAATAAATAATACTACTTGGCTGTTTTGAAGCGTTTGCCTGAGAAAATCCATCGGAAATGCCCAGATTTGTGGGTTTTGTATGACAATAATGCACCATTTCATAGAGTAACAATTGTGATTCAATTTAAGGCCAGAAACACAATAAATACCATCAATCAACCACTGTATTCACTAGATCTGGCCCCATGTGACTTCTGCCTGTTCCCGAAGCTAAAATTGTTGCTCTGGGAAACCCATTTTGACTTAACTGAAGCCATAAAGCAAAGTACATGGAAGGAGTTGAAGGCCATACCAGTCAGCGCTTATAAAAAGTGTTTTGAAGACTGGAAAATATGTTGGCATGTGTATTGCATCAAGGGGGCTTACTTTGAAGACAACAAAATAAATAAATAAAAATTTTGTGTTTTATTTAACAGTTCCCGGTACATTTTTGACAGTACAAATTTGAGAAGGCAATCAGCCATTTTTCCAATACCATGTGGTTACCATGGTTCTTGTGATACCAGTTGAATTGCAGTTAATGTTAGTGTATTCTTTTTCTTCTTTAGTGGAATTGTTTTTTTGACAAGAATCAAGAAATAGCATTCCCCATGATGATCTGGCCTAAGCTTTTTCTTTTAAATTACAGTATCTTTGTCTCCCTTTCAAATCATTCAACATTTCTATCCTCCTTCCTCTTCCTCTCATTCCCACAGTCTTTCCTTCACTATTACTTTTTGAATATGTTCATGTCTTAGGATGTGGCCTATCCAATTAGTTCTTCTTGTACTGTCTTAATCCTATTCTTAGCCTCATTTGTATTTGTCAAGAACTGATCATTAGTTACTCTCTCTCGCCAGTTGATATCTAGCATTTTCCATCATATGGTTAATTAATCCTGTTTCCTTTTAAATGATGTAATTGTATTGTACAGTTGCTATAAAAAGAGCTGTGTAATAAAATAAAATGCTTTTTTCTAATTTAATTAAAGGAGTAACTTATTACTAAAAATAAAACTTTTCAGAAGGATGTAAAATAAAATGTTATTTTAATTTACTCAAGAGTGTACCGTGAGTGAAAATGTACAAATATTATATATATTTAAATAGCTATGCCCTTAATGCAAATCATATTAATATAATGATATAATTTGGTAATGAGTAAATAGTTTTAATATTTAAAAAAAATTATATTTAGCTAACTACAAAATTATATTTTGTAGTTAGCTACTGACTAAAGCATGGGGTAGGTTGGTGTGAATGCATGAAATGTTGACCCCAGTGGCCACTGTGGGGACGTATGCAAATAATACTTGTTTAAAAATATATCTTGTATATAGTGATAACATGATTGTTTTTATTTTTCTCTATTTTTTTCTTTCTGCCTTTCAGTAACTGAAACTAAAATTTTCTGATGGTAGTATTTTCATATTTATATTTTTTGTTACTGAAGAAAGTGCTTTGTGGTTGTGTTTCTTATTTCTCTTTTCTTCTAGCATTAAACTTTTTAATTGGTCTCCTTGGTAATGCAAGAAGACCAAGAAAGGTGGTCTTTTGATATTTGATCTTCTGATTCTTTTAATCATTTGATAGTTGGGAGATAATTTTTTTCAAAATTACAATCAAGTAGAAATGCAATGTGAATATGATTTTCTGTAGTTTTTTAAATTATTTCTTTTTTATGTTTTTAAATAAAATTAAAAAAGAATTAAATCCATATGTCATAGTACTTTAAAAGTATTGTAATTTTCAAATATCTTAAATTGAATTAAAATATGTTACGTTAAAAATATTAAAGTAATTCAGAATATAATGATAGTTCAAATATATTTAAAGTTAATTAACATTAGAAATGCATTTTATTCATTTATTTCAAATTTCTAATACTGACGATTATAAAAGATCTCATTAATGATACATTGAGCCGTTTAGTGGTGGGGCTACTCTTTCCTTCTAACCTGTGCGCTGTGTGCTTTGTTCACTAACACTAAAAATGCTAAATTATATGCTACATATAAATAATATTCTGCTTTATTTCTATAATAATGAACATGTACCTTCAAAATTGAGCTCATTTCAGTCTTTTATTGAACCTTGAACATACATTAACTTTTTCAGTACTCTCTCTCTCTTTAGAATTATTATTACGTCCTTATTTTAACCTTATTTTGAAGGTTTGCAACCTTCAAATGCATTTTCTAATTTGGTTAACTCAGAATTGATCGTTATATTTCTCATTTGGAATGTATTATTTTTTTTTGGTAAGGAAGTCAATCTTCTTCTGAAAAACCTTTTTTGAGAATGCAATGCAAAACTAATATAATTTTGAAGGAGATGATAGATGCAAAAATGCTACTCAATAACACTGGTCAACATGATATTTGTCTTACGAATACTGATAGGTGTACTTAATGCAGTGTTTATCATGTTTTCAAATATGTATTTGGAATTTCTCCATCGCCTACAATTTTTTTGTTACTTTAATTTTTTTAAATATTTTTAAAATGTCTTTTTGTTCATTTGTCCATTGTCAAGTAAAAGCTCCTAGAACATTGTAAATATGATGGAACCAATTGAGCTAACTCAAAGGTTAGCATTGCTACTATTGTGCAGGTTCAGGCGTGTATAGATATATACAAGCATGATCTAGTGCAGCACACATTCATCAGAACAACGCCAGTAGTGAACCAGTAAACATGTCATTGTGAGTTCTTTGTGAGTCTGAATTATTGTGTATTACATACTTACAAGTTTATTTCTTTTAATTAGTCGTTACGAAATGCCTAGAGTTTGTTTAAATCATCTAACAATTTAAATCATACATAACAATTTGTTATGTTTGTGGTGAAGTGACGCTGAAGTCCCAAAGGCGTAACCTTACATCATTAGTAAAAAAGTGTTATGAATTTTATTTTTGGTGTAAAGTTGGGGACAAAACAAGGGCCTGGGGCTCACGTATCTGTTGGATATTGTGTTCTAGGCTTCTCACTGCATGGAAAAATGCCACATGCCATTTGCTATCCCTACGATATGGTGGGAACCCAAAGATCACTCTTCTGACTGTTATTTCTGCTTAACAAACATTAAAGGGATTATGTCAAAATCAAAACATATAGTGGTGTACCCTAACTTGCAATCTGCAGTGAGACCAGTTTCACACTATGAAGAATTGCCCATACCAAAGCCTGCAGAACATGTGACATTAGATGAAGAGAGCTCAGTCTGATGGAAGTAAGGAAGAAAAAGAATTAGATTCTGGTGATACAACTTTTGAACAAAGTAGTTCATCTGAGTCCCATTTACTGACTAGAAAATCTTAATGATCTCATACAAGATTTAAAGTTATCCAAAAAACAGTCTGAAGTGCTTGCTTCCCGGCTCAAAGGATGGAATCATCTTCTGAAGAATACAAGTACTTATACAGTACTTATAATCGTCATTCTGAATTTTAAGAATATTTTTCAGAAGAAAATGGCTTAGTGTTTTGTAATGACATTTCGTCTCTTATGGAGACACTTTGTAATGAATTTAACCCAGCAGAATGGTGCTTGTTTAGTGATTCTTCTAAAGTTAGTTTACAAGCTGTGCTTTTGCCTAATAGCAATAAATTCCCATCAGTACCAGTGGCTCACTCTGCTAGTATGAAAGAAATTTATTGGAAAAACTTCAATATTCAGTATGCAGCGAGTGGAATATTTGTGGAAATTTGAAGGTAATTGCACTTATATTTAGTCTGCGGCTTTGTTACACAAAGTAATGTAGTTTTTTTGTATCAATGGGATAGTAGGGACTTGAAAAACAAGAAAAAATCATTAGAAAACTAACTATTTCATTAGAAAAGAACGGCCTAAATGCGAATCACTCATTCCTGAATGGAACAGAACACAAGAATAGCGTGGGAGTTTGTTTTCTTCCTACTAATTGCATAACCTGGACAAATGTCTCTTGCTGCTGTGTCTTTCTATTTTATCTGGTGGGTTATTATTTGTTTAGTGACAGTTATCGATTTTATTTGTTTTATTTCATTTATGGACGAATTTGGTATACATGATGGTCCTTTAGACCAATGAGAAGTAATTGATTCGGGCTGACATGGGGAGACTAAGTGTGTATGTGCTTTGTACTCCCGGCAATATTCCCCTTCAGTCCGTACATTCCTGAATACAAAAATGTGAAACATGACCCATTGTGTAATCCTAAAAGTGTGTATCTACCTCCGTCACTTATCAAACTAGGATTAATGAAGAATTTCATCAAGACCATAGATAATACTCCTGGTTTCATGTACTTAAAACAGAAGTTTTCTAAAATTAGTAATGCAAAAATTAAAGAAGGAATATTTGTGGGCTCATAAATATGATCACTAATGCATGATAAAAAGTTTGAGGCACTATTGAATCCACTGGAGAAAGCAGTTTGACAAGCATTCAAAAATGTTACTCATAGTTTTTTGGGAAATTGAAAGGTGGAAAATTACTGTGATATTGTCAACGATCTTATAACATCTTATAAAAATTTGGGTTGTAATATGCCCTTAAAAGTACACTTCCTGCACTTGCACCTAGATTTCTTCCCAGAAAATCTTGGTGCAGTGAGTGATGATCACAGGTAACACTTTCATCAGGAGATTTCAGCTATGGAAAAGAGGTATCAAGGCAAATGGAATCCTAATATGCTGGCTGATTATTCTTGGACCATCAAGAGGGATGTTCCACAGGCAAAATGTAGCAGAAAATCGTCATTTCTTACTTTCTAGATGAGTTAAATTTTTTAATATTGTGTAATTAAGAATGCAAAAAGTATTAAAAAAATACCAGAAAGTATTTGAAATTATAAATTCCTGTCTCTTGGAAACCTTGTGTGATGGGGAAAAACCAATATATTTGAATTCAGGAGAAAAAATACTATCAGAATCATATATTTTTCTTCCTGAGACAAAAAAGGAAATTCTTCTTGGTTCCCCAGTGTAATCTGTTGTATGTTACTGATTATTTCTCTTAACCCATCTTAATAAAAGATAACTTTTGGTTTGTATAGAAATTACTTGGCATTTGGTAGTTCAAATATATTACTGGCTGATGATAGTATTATTTATATTAAAAAACTATGCGTATAATGTTTTAAGTTACTTTTGAGTAGGATATTTTGATGTAGAGATCAGTGTTAGAAAATAATTATGAGATGTTCATAGATTTTTATTTGATTTCTGTAGGAGGCTTAGAGAAAATAGAGAGAGAGATAGAGACAGAGATAGAGATAGGGATAGGGAGAGGGAGAGAAGAAGACAGAGTCCTGATTATTATTATAGAGATGATGATTTTAGAGATGATCAAAGGTAAGGTAAAAACAATACCTTAATGAGTTGTTTAATTTGTAGTTAGCTAATTATATATATATATATATATATATTGATTTTTTTCCTATTTTAATAGTTTCTAATGTGAGGTTGTTGTGTAATATTAATGTGAGGTTGTTGTGTAATATTAATGTGTGGTTGTTGTGTAATATTAATATTGTGTTGGACATTTTTATTCATACATAATAGTATTATAATAAGATTTTGTTTTAAGTTTGATGTAGTGAAACTATTTAAGGCGCACTCCTTTGAAACCTCTTCCTTCTCAATAATCAGTAATCCTTCTGAATAGTAATTTTTTTTCAAATAAAGTGACAACACCTGTTTAGTAACTTCTATGGTAATAGAAGAACCTACACTTAAAATTGTAGCATTTTTTTTTGTTAGGTTTTGACAGAACGCAGGCTAAGGGAGAAAATAAAAAAAAATTTTTTCTGGGAGAGGAGTATGGCCAGATATTTTCAAAAACATTTTTCAGATACAAAAAGTATGGTTCATTTAAATTTTTTTATTTTTCTGTTGGACTTAAATTTTTCTTCTGTCAATTTTTTGACAGAATGGGAAGTATTTTTGAATGAGAAAAATATTAACCCGCAGTCACTTTTTTAAATTATGTATATAAGCTGAAATCTTCTAATAATCAGGTTTCCAACAGTGAAGGTTTAATCTTTTTTTTTTTGAGTTGTAACATAAAAATTAAAAAAATTACTGAAATTATCCATTACTTACGAAATTCTAACAGAAAAGTTTCTAAACTAGATATTTCAATGTAAATAGAGATAATTCAAGTTTTAATAATATGGATTAATATTTAATTGATAATAAAGCTAGATTAGTCACAGATAATAGTTTCAGTAATTACATTGTAAATGGTTTGTAGTTATCAGGTTGAAGGTTGAAATTTTGTTAAAGTGTGATGAAAATAATTTTCCCTCTTAGTGATGCTTATGTGCTTTCTTTGTTTTACATAAAGGAAGTTTTATATTTTGAAGTCATATGTAAGCAACAAAAAATACTAATCTTGCTCAGTTATCTATAAATGGGTTACTTCATTCATTTTTCATTTTTGATGATGGAACCAGTTAATTATAAATGTCTCTAACAATTGCATATTTCATCCTTCCTTTACTTCCTTTGAAATTTTCCAGTTGTTGCAGAACCATCAGTTTATTAAGGTTTACTATGTTCCCTAATACCATAAAGTAATTTATTCTGATTAGAAATGTGCTTAAAAACAGTTTGTAATAACAATAAAAAAACTTGATTTTTTTTTTGTTAAAAATACTTATTACTTTTAATTATCAATAAATTGTAAACATGACAATTTCAGCTTCTTTATTTGTAAAAAAAAAAAAAAAAAATTAAATGTATATTTTAATAATAAATTTGAAAGTGAACTGATATGACAAGTAAGAAATTTCAAGTATAAAAGATGAAAAATTTTTTGAAATAAATTTATTTATCTTATTGTACTAAAATTTGAATCGGGGTACAGTGAACTTGATTTTCACCATAGTGAGAGCCCATGGTAAGTGTCAACCTTTTGTAATTGCATTTATTTTCTGTGCTGATAACATATTTATTTGAGTTTTGTTGTATTTAAATGTCTGTGTACAGAACTCTTCCACTGCTATTATTGTCAAGATTCCACTGATTAAGTAAGTCCTAACACAGTATGGGAGTATAGTTTGGTTTCATTGAAAGGTTATCGTACGTCCATTTTCACTGCAAGCTTCCTTATATTCTGTGGGCAATATTTTGTTGTTGATTTGTGGGGACAAACTTAAAAATATTAATATTACAAATATTTTTATATATATAAAAAAAAAATATAAAAATATCTATAAATAGTTATAGATATTTTTCAGAATATATATATATTCTGTAACATATTTAATACTTCTAAAAAAAGGTATAAACATTATTAATGTTTAAATTTTCTGCATTCTTGTCTATCATGGTTGATGTGATATTAATTTAAATTGTAAACTTTTTTTAAAAACTGAATCAAGTTTTATGTTAAAACAAAGAAGTAATGAACACTTACAGCCCTTCAAATGAATGTTGGAGTCAATATCTGCTAACCATTTCTTAGACAAATCACAAATCCACTAATATAGACAACCACCTTTATATTCTACTCAAAGACAAGAAAGGATCACATCTTAACACACTACACATTATGAAGTATGAGACGTGTTAAAAAAGTAATGAAAATTTTTGTTTTTTGGAAAGATTTTATTTATTAATGTTTTATTTATCTACATTAATGTTATCCCCCTTCAAAATAATCGCTATTACCCATTAGATATTATACACTTATGCCAGCACTTTTTTCAATCCCTGAAACACTTCTGGAACTTGATCTTTGGAATAGTGTTTAGCTCTTTCAGCTATTCGCTTTTAATCTCATCTATGTTTGTAAAACGACGGCCCTTTATGGTTCTCTTTATTTCTGGGAATAGAAAAAAAGTCACATGGGGCCATGTCCGGTGAATATGGAGGCTGAGGTATCATTATAGTGTTGTTTTTGGCTAAAAATTGATGAACAGGCAATGAAGTGTGAGCAGATGCATTATCATGGTACAAAAGCCATCAATTGTTTTGCCATACATCAGGGCATTTTTTTCGGATTGCTTCACACAAATGGCGTTGAACTTGTAGGGAATACTCCTTGTTGATTGTTTGACCTTGTAGCAAGAACTCATTATGCACTACGCAGTTAAAATTGAAGAACATGGTGTGCACAATCTTCACATTCAACTGTACTTTTCAAGCTTATTTTGGTCTTGGTGATCCAGAATGTTTCCACTGGGACAATTAAGCCGTAGTTTCAACATCATATCCCCGTAAATACATGCTTCATCACCTGTTATAACATGTTTCAGTAGTTCTGCATTGTTGTTGACTTCATTTAGCAACTCCTGAGCAACTTCTGTTCCCTGCTGTTTTTGTTCAAAATTCAATAATTTTGGAACAAATTTTGCTGTCACATGTTTCATACCCAAAACATCTGAAAAACTTTCATGGCATGAGCCAATTGATATCCCAACATTTTCAGTAATTTTTCTGATTGTGATTCGGCGATCATTCATAATCATTTCTTTCACTTTTTCCACGTTTTCATCTGTTGTTGATGTGCTGGGGTGCTCATCATCTCCAACATCTTCACAACCTTCTTGGAAACGCTTATACCATTCATAAACCCTTTCTTTACTCATAGCAGACTTACCAGAAGCAATATTTAACATTTTTAAAACATTGCTACACTTTATTCCATTCTTATAGCAAGATTTAATACAAATTCTCTGATCCATTATTTATACAAATCAAAAATCGCCGATTGTACCAAAACACGTGATATCCTTTCGACAGTTGAAAACAGACTAAACATCTAATATGGCTAAAAATGACTAAACATATACTTTTCAGACATGTTTACCAATATAACAATGAAAAAAAATAATACAACCCTTGAAATTTCAAAATTCTTGTTACTTTTTGAACACACCTCGTATGTAAACATATAAAAATGCAGAACGATGATGTACTAAATGAACAGACCCAATTGAAATCACACACAATTTTCAACTGCACTGTTAATGCATATTTTCCTAATTGAACAAAGCCACTAGCAATAACTTCAGCTGATGATGCCATTGTGAAAATGGCTCACCAGTCGCTAAGGATAGTTACAAAGACGAATGAAAATTTGACGTATAAGTTTTTAAAAACTTTTGTAATGAAATTTGGTTCAGTGTCTCATTAAAAACATAGTGTTTTTTAATTTTATTTGTAATTTGTAATATTTTTATGGTTTTATATAATACTTTAAACGTTTTGTTAGTAAGTGTATCATTAAATTACAGTATTCTATGGTAATTTTGAGAGAGTGTGGTAATAGTAACTTTTTTAACTACAATTTTTTTCCATGTGTGTTGTAACTTGATATAAAGTGATAATTATTCATAAATATTAATAAATTTGCTTTGTCTTCAGCATTACATAATTATTTTGCTAAGGTAAATTTATTTAAAAGGGTATACATTTTACTGTCTAGACACTTTTGTAATCAACTGTAATAGTCATTAAATTTCATAAACTGCGTGTTTTAATTTATTTTTGTCATCCTACTTGTTTATTTTTTATCATTATTTTCATAAAATACAATTGTTATTTAATCAATAATAAATAAAATAACCTTTTAGTACACAGAATTTCTTATATAAGTGATATGTAAGAAATTCCTGTTTATTCAACATTTTTGTTAAGATTATAAGAACAGCCTATAGAATATATTCTGTGCTTTTAAATACATTTTTCTCATTTTAGAGAATTTTATTACACGTAGTTGTAATTTGTTCAGAGAGCAGCTATATGGGTATCTGATTTATGTCTATGGGTGCATAGTGCTTCTTGCTTTTGTAATCTTGGCTAAAATTTTATGTACTATCTAGATAGTTACGTATTTGGTGACATATGGAAAAATTTAATGTTGATTTAATTTAATGAAGTTATTTAAAAGAATAAATTAAAAAAAATTGATAGAACTGATATGAAGAGTAATAATTCCATCTTTGTATAATTTTTGTCTCATTATACTTCCTTCAACTGATCATTAAAAATCTATTCTTCATACCTGTTAATCAAGTGTTTATTCTTTGTTGCAATCACAAATGGAGTAAAATATTTAATAAATTGCTAAGTTAAGTAAGTAGTCCTATATGTAAGTGTTTGCTTTCTTGGACTAGTATGTAATAAAATTTTTATTTTATTTTATTTTCTATTATTGTTTTGCATTAATTATTTCTTTGTTCATTCAATTTTATATTGGCTTCTAAGTGGTAGTAATTATTTGTGAAGCAAGAAATGAAGTAAAACAGAAATCTGAAATAGTTTAGAATTCTAATAAACTTCATTTCATCAATCAGCCAGGGAGGTGAAGAAAACACTGAGAGTAGCCCTTGAGCATGATGTCCAACACCTACCTAACCTGGGATAAGAGTGTGTCATGAGTGCCGTTTGCATTAAGAAATCAGGCCAACGCCGTGACTGGCATGCCACCAAGTAAACTGCTCATTGGGAGACCGACCTGGGGACTGACCGCATCCAAAAGCAGAGGAATCACCTCAAGCCACTGAGAAAAGAGAGAAGGCAGCAGCACACCATAAGGTCCACTGTCAAAAGAAGTTCATAGGCAACAGAGAAGAGCAGCTAACATTCGAGGTGGACGATCAAGTGTTCGTCAGACAGCACGCCAGCCCTGCTCGCGATGGTTGATGTACAGGATTTGAGGCCCCATAGACCTTTACATTGTCCTTCAACAAACAGGGCAAGATTATGAAATCGACTGAAAAGGCACCCAGTTAAAGGTACAAGTCTCCAGGTTGAAACTGGCACACCACGCCCTGACAACTCAGCTACAGCAAGATTAATCAGATATGAATCCATATGTGCCTGCCTAGGTGGGGGGGAGGGGGAGTTATTACCACATATATGCTTAACTTAATATCAGTAGCAGCTCATATGTCAACAGGAGCATAGTATATATACATGCTGGTATAAGCGTCACTCCCACCATGCAGTTCTCCCACCTTAGCAGCGCTGCTGCCCCACCACTCTCAGGCTCTAATAAAAGAGTGTGCATGAGAGTTAATTTTTAATTCATCGTCAACCTTCACATGGAGAAGACCAAGAAGAAGAAGAAGAAGTTCACTGGCTACCTCAACGTGGGACCTCCTGGTGGATGCCAACAACCCCGCTGGAGCAGCAGGCCTGGCTGGCCTGCTGAGGAAGTCGCTGGATGCAGATGCTACCTTCCTGCTCCAGCTCGCTGGGCTTCAATTGCCCTGGCCAGTAGACTCAGCAGTAGAAGCTGGCCCAGTGTGGGATCACTTGGGCAGAACTGGCTCGGCCGTGCCAGTGAAAGACAACCAACGTTGGCCCAACACTGCGGGGCTCTGGGGCCACATTGCCGCACTGTAGATGGGACCCAACTGCCACTGGCAGGGGTAAGCCTGGTTTGATTTTAATGGACGAGCCGCAACTCCCCAGCCTTGCAAGAGACCAGCTTCCAGAAAATCAGTGATTTCTGACTGAAATATTCAGGTTGTCGTCAGAAATGAAATTTGATCAACTTCAGCTGAACTTCACTAGAGTTTTTTTCATTTATTGACAGTATTATTTTTCTAATGTTAGATTTTGAGTTTCAGTACCCTTGCTTGGTAATTTATTAAAATATTGATAATCCATTTTTTTGTTGTTGATTTCCTTTCACTGTTGTATTATGAAAGTTCCACTGTGTTTCATTTCTTTTTGTTTATCTTTGTTAGCATTTAAAATGGTTTTGTATAAATTATTTAAAAGTTTTTTATTTTATTTTACAGAAGACCTGGTCGTGACAGACGATATTATGAACCTCATCACTACAGAGATAGGAATATTTATGAAGATGATTACTATTATCGTGAAAATAGGTAATAAGCTATGTTTCCTTTTGTTTAAATGAGTTTTTGAGAATTGTGTTCTTATCTTTGGCTTTGTTTCACCTGTAATAGATCACTATTTTCTCTGATATATTCTTGCAACTTTGTTTTCCATTCTAATTATTAGTTTGGCAATTCTAGGTTGATCAAATTCTTATTTACCTAAATTTTGGTACCTATTTTCTTATCACTAGCAGAAATTCTTTTATTACGTTTTGATGGATGATCAGTGATTTGTTTTAATATATATATATATATATATATACACACACAATGCTTTTTTCCATGTTCTAAATATTATTTCAATGTTGTGTTTTTGGTTTGTATTGTTACCAAGTTTTTTCCTGATATTTTGAATAAATGATATTTGGAAATTTGTTGTACTGTAAAGACAGATAATTTTCTTTTAATGAAAAAAGTTTACCATAATATTTACCATATAAACTGAAAGCTTAAGTATGGGAATAAGGAATTGAAATTTAGTAGCATGTGAAAAAACCATTTTAGAGTAGAATAGAGATCTAGGACAATCTGGATTAAAGGTTAAGACACTAACAGTCTGCTGAAGAGCTTGGCTAATATTTTGCTGACTGACTTTTTGTAACTTAACATATGTTGAATGTTATTATAATGTTACTTATGCTATATTAACAACATAATAAATGTTATTAAAAGTATCCTTTAATATTATTTAAATATGGAAAATAATTTGTACTGCAGGATAAAATAACTTTTGTTTTGAGATTTGACTTCTACTTTAGAATTTATCAATTATGAGTATTTTTAATTACCCTAAAGCCTAACGAGTTATGAAATATCATTATTGACAAATAAAATTTTGTGAATTCAGAGAGTTAAAGGAATTATTTGGTTCTTGATTGGTTTGATCAGAGGTCTATTGTGTTGTTCAGGAGTTTATGTTGACTTGTCTGGATGAGTAAGCAATTGCAGATAGTCATCCACAGATAACATCCTTTGGTTAAGGTTACTTGATGTATTTTCCATTTGGTGACATATTCATCTTGATTGTTAAAGTTATCGCCTATTAAATAAAATGTCTTTTTAACCATAATACGTTTTTGAAAATTTTTTAATTCACAAACTAAAGTTTGTGCTTGGGAGTATTGAAAATGATGCCCAATTTTCCCTTAAAAGGTTTTAATTTGATTTTCTTATTGTAATGTTTTTGAGCAAATGATTTTCCATGTTTTATGTTTTTCAATTGCTTGTTTTGTTTCTGTTGAACAGACATTGTTGTCATTTGTTCTGTGTTTTATATATTTTCTAGTGAAAAGATCAACTGCAGTATCAAATAATAAAATTTGTGATTATTATATAATCTATTTTTAATAGTAAATAAAATAAATATTATTAAATAATTTAATAATATTAAATATTTATATACATAATAGTAACAATAATAATATAATTATTATATTATTAAGTATAGTAATAATAATACTATATAATAATTTGACTTTTAACTGGATAAGTATTGGAAACTGATTCATTGGTTATTATTCAATAATAATATAATTGAATTTATGATTGCATTTTTTCCTAATAAAATGTGTATTATCCATTCTATACAGAACTTCACGTCCGTCCAGTAGATCTGGTATGGAATATCCTAGAAGGCCAGGTGGAACCGGTGGTCCTCATGATTATCTACCACCAAGGAATGTTCATCCATACTATCCAGATCCAGGTAAACGTCTAAATTCAGAAGTTTTCAAATCTCGGTCTTATTGTGGTTCCTCTCCTCAATTTCGACCTCCTAATTTAAATGCATCCATGTGTTCATGTCCAGGTATCATCCATTCATTTAGTTTTTTTGTGATCTATATGCCGAGTGACAATTTGAAGAGTTACCACATTTATTATGCAACAGCTATCAGACTCATCATATTTCTGTTTGCAGGCATTTACTTCATACTTGGGGAGAACTTTTTTAAAATTATTTTAAAGGGGTGAAACTGACCCTTTTCGCTACGCCTACCCCAACTCAAAAATCTTAAATGGCAACAGTAACATTTAATTACATTAATTGAAAACCAAAAAAAAAAAATGAGTTTTGGTTAGAAGAAAATTAAAATCCGCCAACACCTTTGTCACTAGGTGCGAAAAACTATGTGGGGTAGTAATTTTTTTAAATTTCAGTCCAACAAAGATAACTAAAATTATGTGATATAACTTCTGAAATCATTTGAAATAATCATGATCTGTGGATTAAAAGTGTGAAAATTATTTTTAAAATTATCAACACAAAATTTCACCTTTAAATTGTTTCTAAATTTTCAAGGGTTGAAAACGTATCTTTTTTAAATGAAATGATATAGCTTGTGACATCTGATTGGAATTGGTTCACTGGTATTAAAATTATGATTATAAAAATGTGTTGTTTTTTTTTATAGATTATGTTTGGACGTTTTTTAGGTTATGTTGGGATACAGTATTACTGTTCTAAAGAATTAGGTCTGAAATCATCTGTTCTACTTAAAAAAATATGGGTTTTAGACATTCCGATAAACACAGCATTATAACATCAATTAAACATACAAAAACTAAATAAGGTACACTTACTTCTTTGCTGGTAATATGAAAAATTGATTACCTTGTTACACAGGTTATAATTTTCTGCCAATTACTGAAATTTTAGTTTCTATGATAAATCTTTGCAAATTGTTTTCTTTCACATTGTAATTAGTGGCAAAAAGTATTTATTGTACTTATTTTATCATCATATTTTATTTAAATTGTTGTGCTCTTTAGTTAAAATTGGCATTTGGTTTGTGTTATTGTTCTACCCTTTGGCTTTTCATTTTTGTCTTTTGTAAATTTGTCTCGTTAAAATGACTTACAGTCTGGAAGTAAGGACAACTAATTTTTACATATGGAGAACAAAATAATTGTGCTAGAAGAATTCCCCAAGAATTTAATGAATGGTATCCAAATAAAAAATTTTACACTCTTACATTGTAAAACTTGTAAAAAAAATCTGAAGAAACAGAATCCGTCATGAATAAGAAATGTGCAGGGCAAAAGATTTTAGACGAGGATTGAAATTTTGGAAAATGTAGTAGCAAATCCTCAGAGCTCAATTTGTAAAATATCCTGTGAAACTGGGGTTTCTTATGGTTCTCTTTTCATTGCATTAAAATTGAATAAATTTTCCTGTATAAAATTCAACTGCATCAAGAATTGAGTGAGGATAATGCTGACTGAAGGATTGAATTCTGTGGAAAATGATTCAGTTAATAGTTGCCGATCCAATGCTTAAGAAAAATATTTGTTTTACTGACAAATGTACCTTCTTTCTAAACGGCTTTGTTAATAAACATAACTGCCAATACTTGAGCGTTATAAATACCCATGTTTTCTATGTTGGAAACACGTAGTGTTTACATAGAAAACCATGTCTGTGCAGGTTTGATGCTGCTAGGTTAGTTCCATTATCGTTGCCCGGCCGTTAACCATGGCTGCTCTGCATTCTGTTTGCACCAAAGAAGAGCAATGTTCAGTGATCCGTTTTTTGTGGTCGGAAGGTGCATCTGGGGGTCGAAATTCATTGAAGACTTGGTAAAGTATGAGAACAGTGTGTTGTCACTACGGAGTGTCTACGAATGGATTGAAAAATTCAAAAATAGTCGCTCAAGTGTTACGCATGATGAAGGAGCCAGACAACTGGCCCGCCACAAATGAGGAAAACATTGAGCGTGCACGTGACATGGTTTTCTTAGACAGACGAGTAACTGTTGATTAAGTGGCACATCATCTGCAAATTAGTCACGGTTCTGCCTATGAAATCATCCACAACAGACACGATGGGTTCCAAAACAACTCACACAGTTGCATAAACAAATGTGTTTGGATGTCTGCCAAAAACATTTGGATTGCTATGGTAACAAACGGGACATCTTAGACAGAATCATCACTGGTGATGAAACATGGATCCATCATTCCAAGCCAGAGAGTAAACTATAGAGAATGGAATGGAAACATCCAAATTTGCCCTGCAAAAAAAGGTTCAAGACCCAACTATTCACAGGAAAACTGATGCTTACAGTTTTCTGGGACTCACAGGGCCCAGTACTGGAACATTATGATGAAAGGGCACTACAATAAACAGTGCGCATTACAGTGAGATGCACGGCCAAGCTGAAGCCTGTAATTCAAAGCAAATGCCGAGGACTGCTGTCGAAAAGTGTTGTCTTGTTGCATGACAGTGCCCGTCCACACTGCTGAAACACTCCAGAAACTCAACTTTGAAGTACTGGCTCATCCTCCGTATAGTCCTGACCTTGCCCCTTCTGACTACCACTTGTTTGGTCCACTCAAAGGCATTAAGAGGCTGTCAATTTACCTTGGACGAAACAGTGAAAGAAGCGGCTCCTGGCTCGCAGCTCAACTGAAAACCTTCTTTTATGAGGGCATCAGGAAGCTTGTGCAACGATGGACCAAGTGTGTTGAAATGCAAGGGACTATGTTAAAAAATGATGTGCATGTAAGTTTCCGATTTGTATTGCAATAAAATTTATAACTACATTGCAGATAATAATTGACTTACCCTCGTATATAAACTCAGGATTAAATAAATAACTAATAAATACAAGACATGAATTTGTTCATTGATTGGAATTAACAATAGTCGTATCACATATATATAGTGTCTTTAATAGAGTAGTATAATAAACTTGTGCTCGTTAGGCAGCAAGATAATGAACAGCTATGCTGTTTATCAGATCTGTACCAATACGCCTTGGACAAGCTATACCTTATTACTGGTTTTTATACGTTTAACTGATCTTATAATGCTGTGTTAATCGGAACGTTTTTCAATGAAAATTTAGAAACAACATCTAAGAGCGAAATTTTCTGTTGATTTTAATAATAATTTTCACACTTAATTCACAGATCATGATTATTTCAAATGGTTTAAGAAGTTATACTGCATAATTTTATAGTTATTTTTGTCGGACTAAAATTTAAAATAAGTACTACCCCAAATGGTTTTTTGCACCTAGCGAGTGAAGGGGTGGGTGGATCTTAATTTTCTTTTCACCAAAATTCATTATTTTTTTCAGGTTGTCAATTAATGTAATTAAATATAACCATTGCCACTTGATTTTTGAGTTTGGGGTAGGTGTAGTAAAGAGGGTGAGTTCCACCCCTTCAAAAATAATTTTAAAATAGTTCCCTCCGCCGAGAATCAAATACGTGCCTGCAAACAGAAATACGTGCGACTAATAGCTTTTGCATAATAAATGTGGTAACTTTTCAAGGGGTCACCCATTACATATGTTGTGTTTTTCTCAAATGTATGCAAGTGTAAAATAAATATGTTACATTTTATGATTTAATAAAAAAGTAAAATAAGGAAAAATGTTGCTGATAAATGAAAATGAGCCTACAGAGGTATTGATTGAGCTATTTAGTGATAAAGTTATTTAAAAATAAATTTTATTTTAGTTTTGACTTTATTGTTAATAAAAATATTATCTTTCTGCTTTACCAAAAATTAAAACTTTTTATTACACAAAGTGGTAAAAAATAACCAACATGGGGCAGTTATGAATAATGCAGTATGCTGAACAGTGATTATTAATTAATGAATTATGAAGTAATAAATAGTGCAGTAATTTTGAGTCAGTTTGCATAGTGGGTTCACATTTTCTAAATCAGGATTTGCGTTATTTTTGCAAGATGTGCACTTGCCTTATCAACACGTGTTGATTTTCATTCTGTAATTTTAAGCTTTTTGGACGGATTTTTTTTAGTCTTCTATTGGTTTGTGTTATTGTTGGTGAATGATTACTGGATATGTCTGTGAAGTTTTGAGTTTTTTGGATAATGGATTGTGATTTTATTTTGATTTTACTGTTTATTACTGTATTTAATAGTACTCTGTGAGTTATTAATCTATAAGATTATTTGTATGGTTTATCAGCTTTATTTTTTTGGTTTTTGAGATTGGAATTTTTTGGTGAATACTTAATGGACGTGAAATATTGTGAATTTTGGTAAGCAGATTGTATTTTTATTACAATATTTATGTGTTATTACTGGTCATATTTAACCTATAAAGTATTGGATTTATACGTGCCTGTGCAGGACAATTACATCATGGTCTGTAGTAGTAAACAAGAACTTGGAATACTTGCTAGTTCAACGAAATTGTTATAAGTCCTAGCAGCATATTATAAGGGGAACTTTCAATTCCGTTGTTTCCTTACTCCTTCATCCAAATCCAAAATCCTCTCAGTTCTATTGGAATCATCAACTTTTGACCCCCCCAATTTTTTTTTTGACCCTGGATTTGGGATCATACATTTTACCTACCCCTCCCCTCCTCCAAATCCTCCCGGCCACTCTTAAATATGCAAGTGGGTTGTTTAACACTGATTTTTCAGCGTAGCACTCAGTTTTGACAACGGCTAGTTCTGTGTATCTCTCTTTGGGAAGCAGATAAATATGAGTACAGGGGACCCATTTCCTGTTGAGATCCACATCTGCATCTGGCAGTGGTGAGACAGAAGTTATTCTGATGCTTAGTACAGCGTCTGTAATGGAGACTTATGTCGATTTTATCAGACAGAAGAGATATTAAACCTAAAGACAACAGGAAGAGGAGGCGTCCCCCAGTACTGAGGAAGAGGGAAGATGAAAATGAATTAGCTGGCCTTATTGGCAAATTACAAGACATAGCTGGTGTATTAAACAATATAGTAGATAAGAACACAAGAAAGAGATAAAGCAGTTGGCAGTTTGCCGACAATGCGGCTCTCGCCACATTGACTCGCCGCTTGTGAGTGGCCAATTTTCCCTTTGACCTCAAAGTTCCAGGATGGCTCAATCTCTGATCCCCCCTCCCCCCCAAGAGCAGGGCAGTCAAATATCAGGTATTCATTTGACGACTTTTTTTTGTGGAAATTTTAGTCCATTCCAATCGCATCTCCTCGATCCTCCCTAAACCTTCGAACCTGGGTTCACCTGCTTCTTACCAGGCTTACCTCCCATCTATGGCCGGTCCCTACACTGCCATCCTCCACTACCCTTGATTTCGTGGGGCACCACCCTTTGGGCTTGGCTCGATCCTTTTTGCCACACACTTCTTGTGCGGTTCCAGTAGCAGCCTTCCCTGCACAACTCGTGGCAGAGGTTACGGCTGGATTTTTTGTGCAATCCGGATCATGAGGGCACAGCACCTTCCCTGTGGAAACCTTCAAAACCTCCTTTGCAGAGGACCAGGGCTTCTGCAGAGACCTGATGATTGACCTTCCTAGCTGGAAGGGTTAATGGCCACCAAGCCCTTGGCAAAACCAGCCAAGTCCTCCAAGCAATCTCCTCTGGATTGCTCCATTGCAGCTTAAGCAAGTAACACTGACTGATATACCCGGCACTATTTCTTATCTATTTCTTACAATTTCTTTTCTAAACAAAGTCACCTGTTCTCACATAACCCCACCTGAAACGTCAAAAACTAAAAGCTCCTAGGTCAGACCACTGGTGAGGTCAGAGTGAAATCGCTTCCTGAACCTGCCAGAGGATCCAGAAAGTTTGTTGGCTTCACGAACTACAAATTGGGGACATCAACACACAAAGAAAATGTTCTTATTCAGCCAACAGTGACTCTCCTGCAACACACTACGCTGCTGTTCCGTGAAACACCTTGCAGGTTGACTATCTACCATCAATCGTTTTACATGTATGTAGAACATTGTCTTTGCAGAAAATCGCTAGCAGTAATAAAAATTGCAAGTTGGGGTCAGAGGCCGAGAAGCAATCATTTGACTGCATGGTATAGTAGAGGTCATGGCAAGCTGGGTTTTTACACGACGCAACTGTTATTTGGCCATGGGAACTTTGAAGTTTATTTGCATAGGATTGGCAGTAGAGAATCATTGACTTGCATATATTGCATTGTTTTCGATATGGTAGAACACACACTATTTCAGTGCTCAGAGTGGTGAAACAGTGCAGGCGCGCTGGAATTAGTGACCTGAAACCAGAAGAGTTGATAGGATATATGTTAGCATTTGAAGATGATTGAAGAAGGGTTAATGAATTTGCAAGAACAATGTTATGTGCAAAGGATGAAGAGAGTAGAAGAAGGGGTTTTTAATTAGTGCAGGGATGGGTAGGACAGCCCCAACCAGGAGGGCCCGCATGCCGACGTGTGCTGGTTTCGATGAGTGGTTGGGGACTCCTTGGGAGATCAGGTTTGGGTTAAATTAAAGACCAAGTTCCGGCCACTCAGTGGGGGCCCAGGAACAACATAGTCAGTCCTGGTTCCCCCCTCTGTACATATGTTTCTCATAACTCAAAAACAATTGGCTGTAGAATGTTGAAATTTTGGATTTAGGACTGTTGTAACATCTAGTTGTGCACCTCTCCTGTGATTGCAATCGACTAGACCAAAAGTATCCAAAAAAAGCTCAAAATCCCCAAAAATTGGATTTTGGATTTTTTTTTTAACTGCATTGAAAAGTTCTCATTGAGAGCTTTTCAATGATATATCATAAGTGGTACTTATTGTCATTGGTTCCAGAATTTTAGCCCAATAAAATTTAATGAATGAAATATTTGGATCTTTCCAAATATTAATTTCAATAAAAATTTACCTAAAATTATTTTTAAGTATTTTGTTGTATTATGAGTTTTATATTAATCAAACATAAAATATGTTATGATTGCATTAATCAATATATATTTTAGAATGAATTAAACATAAAGTTAGAAAAAATTTTTGTTGTTTATTACATCTCTTTGTTTTGAAAAATCACAGATTGCTACATAAAAAATATTTTTTTATTGTAAATATTATAAAGTTGTTATAAATAAAGAGATTATAAAATTTTGAAACAAAAACCTTGTGGTAAATAATTATTAATTTAAAGATTTCTTCAAAGATTGGTAAAACTATTTGCAAAGAATGATTGGTAGAACTAAATGAAACAAGTTCTACGAGGAGTTTAAATAGTCAGTATTAATATTAAACATGACTTATATTTATAACATTTTCTTGCGGTTAGTCCAGTGATGTTATTTAACTTTTTTTTTTTTTTTATTAGCTGCCATACAAAGTTTGATTTTGATTATTGTCATTACATCATTGTCATTTCAGTAATTATCATTACATTATTATCTAATCAGGTAACTCTTTGTTTTATTTACAGGTGCATATCAGATGCATTACTATCAGTTACAGCAGCAGCAGTATTATGAGATGAGACGTAATGATCCACAAGCATATGCTGCTTGGTATGAACGCTATATGGCATCAAAGTATGGACAATCTGTACATCATCCTGATGATACTAGAACAAGTGTACACTCAGGACGTAGTTCAGCAAATCATCATCGAAGTTCTAATGAAAAGTGTGTATTTTTAAGTTTTCTTATCTTGAAATAGTGTAGAGTATCAGTTAGTTATAATGTGTTGTACTTCATCAGTAGTGATGATTTCATCTGAAATAAATTATAAAGAATTTTATAATGTTTCTTCTCTGGTTGCTGAATGGCAGCAGCTTTAAAGTTTTTTTTAAAAATATTTATGCAAGGCAACATATGTAGCCAGTCCAGTTCAAAATTGTTTCATGAAAGTGATATACGAATGTGCAACCACTGTCTTATTTATATTCGTAGTATTCATTTGATCGTGTATATTAGTTTAATTTTTTAAATAAATTGGATTATATCATTATTTTTTTTTTATACTTTCTTGGTAGAAGGTTTAAATCTGTCCTGTTATGGAAATCAATATGGTTATGAGTTGTGTACTAGATTTGAAAATGCTTTGTGCTGCTAGCCTTTGGTTGACTATATTGTTGCTTTTACATTTTGTTTTTAACTATAGTCTCCAACCTGTTTCATTACTTTGTTTTGAATTGGTTTTATAATTGTCGGAATTTTTTATAAATGTTATTTCCTAATTGTATTCATAACTAACCATTTATATGGTTTCATCTGAGTCCTAGGAATAGGATTTATATGGTAAAATCTTTACTGGTCAAATGCTATTTAATGTTTAATAATTATACCTGCTTAAAATAATTTAATAAAATTAACTAGTCTAAAGATTAAGTTATCTACTTACTAATACATTGTTTAGACTAGGTTTAAAATCGAATTGCTTTAAATTATTGAAAAATAATAGTAATAAATGGTTTTAGAGAATAGTATATCAATTTTACAAATTAAGAATTTAAAAATTTTTATAAAATATCTTCTCAAAATTTGAAATAATTGTAATTCTAATGTGCTAAAGTTGTAGTATTATTACTTGCATGTTTTCAAGTGTACTATTATTGAAGCTTGTTCAATTCAAGTGCTGTAATAAAATAGCTTTGAATTTTTTATTATTTATGTGATGATATTAAAAAGTATTAAAAAAAGTAGTAATTGTGATGATTTAACTAATTATTTTAATGACCATTATTTTATTCTGATGGAAAATTACCATTTTGATTTTAATTATAACTTACTGATTGCGAAGGCTTTAAAGGTTAAAATGAAGTTAGCGATATCACAAAAATTGTACTTTTTCTGTTGTATAGGTAATGTTTTTAAAAATTTGTAAAAAGAACACTAAAGGCCTTTTTCTTTAATTCTTTCTTTATACTTGTATGATATATAATCCTTAAGCTTAATGTCAGTAGCCATTCCCCAATTTATGAAAAAGACACAAATATCTTTATATGGAACTGTGCATTGGAGAGATAGCATTATTGCTCCTGCAGTGCCAACCGGGCATGCTGGTGGAAAGTAGTTTTTTTTTTTACTCACTTGTGTATGGAACATTCCTTGTTCGTTCCCTTTTCTAGTTTAGTTAATGGAAGGAATATGAAAGTGGTTTAGTTGTTTTTATGGTAGTGATCAGAAGATGGCTGAAAGCAAGGCCTCTTTGATTGCCAAATTTGTTCAAAAACACAATGGAAGGGCAAAAGAGAAGGTAATTAGTAAAAACTAATTACCTTTGTTTCTGTGTACATAGAAATGTAAATTAAGCACCATTGGACATGTGTTTTTAAGCAGACATTTTATTAAGTTATTGTCTAATAAAATTAAAAAATATTATCTCTATTGACATTTTATTATTTATTCGGCTAAACCGAATACGGTTTTTAAGTGTATTGTGCTTAAAAACCATGTACCGTATTCTTGAATGTGATAAAGTGTAGAATTAGGTTATTATCCTGCTTCCAGCTGTTCTATTTGATTCATTTTTTTTTCAGTTCTTTTATTTTACAGAAAACTTTAACCAAGCCCTTTATAAGGCCCAGAATAAAAATTTCTGGGGCAGCACCCCCATTAATGTTAGGTACTAGTCGCCAAAAACATTTAGACTTTTATATGAAAATCTTTTAATAGTTGTGTATTTATTTCACAATGAATTGAGGTGTCTATTGATAAATTAAATAATGTTAAGTATATGGTTACTGTACTGACTTCTAACTTAGAGAAGTCTTTTACATTAAGGATTTATTTGTTTGAATATGCCTCTAGTTTATACAATTTTAAGTTCTATAAGATTATGAGACATTCAGTGGTATTAATTTTTTTTATTTACGTTATTTCAGTTTAGCATCATAATTTTGAATAAATTTATTAAGTATATCCTTGTAAGATATCTATTATTCTGATTTCCCTGATGAAGTTGCTTACTCCCAAAATTTGATCAGTGCAGTTCAATTATATAAATGAATAAATCCTTGCTGTCAATGAAAAAACAACTAAAACTAATAAAATGGTATAAAGATGAGTGTCCTAATAAAAGCATGATTCAGTCTGTTTCTAATAGTTTGAAATATATTTCAAAATATAAAGTGGATGTATGTATATATCCTACTTTTTATTTTAAAAATATATTTTTTCTGTTACCACTACTAAACCCTACTAAAGGCATATGTATGTGGGTCTGTGTGTATGTCCGTCATCCTTAGCTTAGCACCAGAATGTACCGATCACTAACGGAAAATCCCAGTTTGTTAGTACATGTCTCATGGTGGTCAGGTGTACACGTGTTACATTATTATATACCTATATATCGCATATATTTTGATATATGTGGTTATTTATGTGATGGTTTTTCTACATAAAATAATAAACTATAACTAAAAAGTAGAGACTGGAATGTACCGAATACTAGCAGAAAATCCTGATTTGTTAGTTTCACTTTCTAGAGTTAAAATTTCTAATTTAACTTTTGTTATTTTGTTATAATTACATAACATTTGTTATATCAAATCACCCTTGTATTGTTGCTAAGTCTTGTCTTAGTAGGGATCATGTCTCTAATGAATTTGTTTGTAAATTTCCTTCTGTGCTATCATAATTTTCCAGTTTACTTAGATTTTTAAAATTTTTACTTTTTTCAATTTTTACATAATCATAGCTTTGTTTTTATCTTATCTTGATATTATCTTGATATTACTTTTTTCTTTTGTTTAAGCTCATTTTATGTGAACATCATAAAGATGTCAATTAATAAGTATTTTATAGCATTTTTTTTTTTTTTAACAGGGTACTGTTGGATGAGAGTGGTATTAGTGTTACTTCTAATAAAGGCATGTTAAATGCTAGTGGAATACCTGGTACAGTCCCGTCTTCTGGTAGTATGGATCATCATGTAAATAAAGAGGATAATGATAAACTAGGTGGTGTTGATGTTACATCTCAGCGATATACACCTCTTTTATACCCAAGAGGAGCACATATTAAAGGTATCGCTTTAATTTAATAAAATGTTTCTAGATATGAGGCGTGTTTTTAAAGTAAGGTCTATTTTGAACTGGCTGCCAATATACATAATGTAAACAGATGGTGCTTGCGTAGCTCAGTTATTTCAATCAAAACATCTGTTTGCAATAATAGTTTAATTAATTTCTTGTTAATTGTTTATATTCCTTCATTTATAGACCAATCAACAGGGCTTTTTTCATGACAAAATTGTTACCTGGAACTGATTGCCTCGCTTGGCTTGCAGCAGTGGTAGTGGGGGTATATGAGAGTGCTGGGGAAGTGCAGCATGGTGCTCGTGCGGTGTGCTTGCTTGTAACATTCAAGGTTTGGGTGCATTTTAAACTAAGTCAACAGTATTTAAATGAACGCAAGTAAAGAATGAATTGTTTAGCTTCTTTAGTTTCCAAATCCGCCTTTAAATTTTCATTTAAGCTATCGTATGAGATGGAATGAATGCTGCAAGAAAACACATGAAAAATTTAGAATGTCTATTTTGCACAAAGTATGCATCCGATAGAATCCAGCTTCTGGACACATATTCTATATGATATTACCTATATTTCCCCCAAAAGTGAATGCTTTAAACAAAAACAACCTAGTTGGAAATTTTCGCAAAAATAACAATTTCTAGCAGGTTTTCTGGATTTTTTCTGCGAGAAATGCATCAGTCAAAATGCATAACGTCTCATTTTACAGGTTTTGCAATTTTCTATAACTTTTATATTTAATGCATTCTCATTTCTGTAATGATTTTCATTTTATAAGCAAAATAAAAAAAACAGCATTCTTTTTGCAAAGCAAAACAAAAATATTTTTTAAATAATTGTTACTAGTAATAATGTGGTGAGCTAGTCTTGTTAGCTAGTTAGTTTAAAACATAAATTTTCGTCTATGAAACATACTTCAAAATTTCCTGCAATTGGTTTCGAGGAAACAATTTTGTCACAAACTCAGTCCTTTATGAGCTCTATTGTCTATTATAATATGTGCTACAATTCGTGATCCCACTGAATGTAAAGTATGAGAAGTAATCTGACTTTTGATGCCAAAAATGATTCTGTGGCTGAAATTAGCTGGCAAATATATGACGTTTACAGACTAATTATTATGAGTAATACTAAATTAAGATGTTGATGTGGTTCATTTTGAGGAGCGTAACAATGTAGATTCATGAAGAAGAACAGAGCAGCTGACTTGATGATAATGGATGATTTGATTAAAAAATTAACAAAATAATTTGAGAGAACTGCATGAATTGTGTTTATTGTTTCCTGATTTTTTATGATATTTCATTTATGAAGTTTTGGCTGAAAAAGTGGGCTATAAAAAAATATGTGTGTTGATTGCTAATGATGTTAACTGACTTGTAAAGATAAATGTCTTGCTGGAGTGCATGAATTCTTACAGTGTTATAATAATGAGATGTTGAAATGTTAGACATTGTTGCCAGAGGTGAACCTGGATTTCTTATTTGAACGTCAAGATAATGCAGCAGTTGATGTGATGGGGCATTCATTATCTCCTTGATGAAAGAAGTTGAAACAAATATTTTTGGTAAAGGAGTATATGTCTACTGAAGTCAGCTGTATATAAAAATAGTAAATAAATGTTTTTTTGTGCGTAAATAATAACGTTTTTACCTTTCTGTCTTGTTTTTATTTTAAAACAGATTTATTTTAAAAACATGCCTTGTATAATTAATATTCAGTCAGTGCATTTTTATCTTTCCTTATTCATAGTTGTGCATGCATTAACTAATAATATATTTATACAGGTAAATTGACCAAGCAAGGTCAGTTGGTGGTAATATCTCCAAATTATCCTCAGGAAGGACAGCCACCAATTGTAGAAGTAATGCAGCTATCTTACACCAGCATGCAAAATGAGCCAGATGTTTCAGAGTTTTTGGAGTCTCCAGGACCTTTTATAGTGTATGTACTTTTTTATCAATGGTATGATAAGTATTTTGTTGATTAATATTTTATTAAATGTATCATAACAGAAGAATAAGTTGATAACAACTAAAAAATGAAAATGAAAAATTATTAGCTATAAATAATTAAAATTTATCATTAAATACTGACTAGCTTTTTTATGAGTATTTTTCGTAAAATAAAATGTGAAAAAATTTCAGAAAAATTTATGACAGACAAAAGTTTCAAAACAACATTTTCAAGAACTTACACAAGCTTTCAGATATGAAACAGAAGTTCAATACAAAGGTAATTTAAAATATCTAGTCTTGAAAAAAGTAATAAAATTAGTTTTTCAAAACTAGAAGTCATTAATTTTTGAAATTATATGTAAATCTTTATTTTACACATTTAAAAAAATAAATTTAAAATAATTAAAAATACTTACTGTAATATAATTAATATACATTTAATATTTGAATTATGCTAGTGGAGAGAAATTATACATTTAATTTATTATTCAGTCATATTATATTTATTTATTGAACCAGAAAAATCTACATAATATAAATAAGAATATATTATGTACGTATTACATTTCAATATTCTGTACTAGGTGGTTTATATTATTAGAATTAAAAATATTATTTAATAGCATAGAGGAATAATATGAATCTCAAAAAGTTTAATTTCAAAAAAATATATATACATATATATCTATATAAATTCCTACATAGGTTAAACTTCTTTACCTGTAAACAGATCTGGTACTTAAAAATTAAGCTTAAAACTAAAAAATTAAAATTTTTTTATTATTTAAATGTATAATGCAATAGAGCTAGGATACATACATATTTTCTTGCGTTCTTATAAATTAGTTTTAATCCAGTTTTTCAATTTCATTTTTCTTTACCAAATGTTTTTAGGTTATTAGGTAATTCTTTGAAAGCCTTGATGGTCATATTATAAGTATTTATTTATTGCTAACCTTTTTCTTATTTCTAGGTAATATTAGATTTATTTTTCGTATTACTGTTTGATATGAGGAATTGATTTTTGGGACTAGGTCATGACATCTTAGTGTTTTAAAAGTAAACAGTGTTTACTTAGTGTTTTAAAAGTAAAAGTTCCTCATTCATCGGGTTACCTTGGATAATAATTTTTGTTTACAGTTTTTAATAATCATATTTGTAAATTTTGTAATAAATTCTGATTGTTTTATATACACCTCCCAGAGCTATTATTGATATAATATATTATAATTTATTATACTGTGGAAAAAACATAGGATATAATCAATCCTAAAGTATTTCAAAAAATGTGGACTAAATGTTTAGTTTTTATAATTATAATTTTATAATTAGTTTTTCAAAATATAATTTTATCAAAAATGTGGACTAAATGTTTAGTTTTTTTATATTGTACTCAGTGTGTTCATTCCATCTTAGATTAAAATCAAAAAATAATTTCAAAGTATTAGCAGCTCTCAATTCTTTAGTATACTTCCTTTAATTCTTACATCTATTTGAGTTGGTATACTATTGCAGTATATATATAGTAAATCCATTATACATCTTATCAAGAATTAACAATAGTTTGTCTAATGCTAACTATCTACTTGTCTAAGATATCCATTCATAGTTTCTTGTACTTGATTCCAGGTATCACCTATGGATACAATTGCTGTATCATCAGCATAAGACAGAATTGCTTAAATGGGCATTTCTTTTAGGTGATGATCATTGATATAAAACACAAACAGCAGCGGTCCCAAAATTGCCCTGTGGGACTCCAGTATTTACTTTAACTACTTTCATTATCATTAATTTTAACTTTTTGATACCTATTGTCAAGATAGCTTTTAAGTAAATCCAAATCCTGGCCTCTAATCACTATACAATATTAGTTTTTCTAACAAAATTTGATGATCGACTGTGTCAGAAGCTTTCACAAAATCCAAGAAAGTTATCAATAATGGCTTACTTTAATCCAAATAGCTGTATATATTGATTTGTTATATAATTTAAAGCATCTTTAGTTCCCGCTTTCTTCATAAAGCCAAATTGATGTTCTGCTGTTATATTACTCTTTTCTACAAAATTAAAAATTCTATTGTGTATTATTTTTTTCAAATATTTTAGCAGTATTTGATATTAAGGAAATGGGTCTATAGTTTCTATAGTTTGTAATATAATGTTTTTTCCAGATTTGTAAACAGGAATCACTTCAGCTTTTTTTAGTACATCTGACCCAACAGCTTGCTTTCCTTTTGTTTTATAGCTGTGTATTAAAAATTCCTCTGTGGAAAAAAGTCCTCCACAATTTCTTTATGTCATTTTCTATTTCTTCATTGATCATATCTGTGTTGATGCCTGTAATGTGACCCTAGGAAGGTTTATTTTTGACATTTTTATATCATAATTTTCACCTATTTCATCCCAGAAGTTTTCATATGCTACACCAACATCTTTTTCATTTGTACATTTAATTGAATTAGTGTAACAGGAATTAATTAAACATAAGGTAATTAAAAGAGAGCTTATACTTAAAAATTTTCCATATATTTATTTGCAGATTGTCTGTTATTAAAACATTGCTATTTGTATATTTGAGTCTCCTTACATTTATATGTTTTTTTTTTTTTAATTTCAGGGGTGTTACTCATAAAAATACTGTTTTACAGTATCTCAAAAAAAGAGCAGATCAAGCAACACATAATGCTGAAAAATTATTATCTGAATTGATTCAGCTTGTTATTAGACTAAATGGGGTAGGTATAATTAATTGTAAATTAATTGACTTATCCAAAGAAAGACTTATACAGCAAACATTTTTGGGAAAGACTGATATTTTTAGATTCTGTATTTGAAAGTGTACTTGCACAGTGATCTTAGATACCTCAACAGTCATTATGCCATTTTTATTGCAGTAGTGAAATTATTAGAATGGTATTAGGCATTTATTTGAATTTTGTAACCAAAGTTTAGTGCCTCTGTTTCATGTTGTTAGACTCCTTCTCGTACATCTAGTCATAATAAAAGTACATTTTGTTTGTGTGAATCAAGAAATTCAAGTGATTTCTAAAAAAATGAATGAAAGAAAGTTTTGTGTGTTGATTAAATATTACTTTATGAAGGGCAGATTGCCTCAGGAGACTAAAGAAATACTTGATAAATAATATGGTGAATCTGTACCTTTAATTAGAATAGTTTATAGGTGGTTTCAAAATGTTCAAAGTGGTCATTGGAGCACAAGTAACATCAAATATTCTGGATGTCCTGTTAGACTACTCTAGAAATGATTGATAAAATTCATGATATGGTAATGGATATTAGAAGAATGAAGGTGCATGAAATTGCTAATGCTGTGGGCATCTCAACTGAATGGATGCATAATATTTTGTATCAACACTTGAACATGAAAAAGCTATCCACAAGATGGGTACCATTATTGCTTACAGTCGACCAAAATTGAAATCATTTGAAGTATTCCATGAGCAGTTTGCAGCTGTTTCAGTGAAATCCACAGGACTTTAAGCATTGTTTCATCATTATAAACAGGACATGAATAGACTACTACATAGCTGAGTCCCAGAAACAATCCAAACGGCGGGTGTCAACAGGGAGTCTGCACCAAAGAAGGCGTAGGCTATTCCTTTGGCTGGGGAGGTTTATGATAATAGTCTCTGGACATTCCCAAGGGATTATCCTCATCAACTATTTAGAAAACGATTTAGCGATTACTGGCAAATACTATGCATCATAATTGGACTGTTGAAAATTGAGTTGCAAGAAAAATGTCCACAATTGGCTTATAAAAAAGTTTTTTTCCATCAAGATGATGCACCTGTTTAATTTGCAGTTGTGGCCACAAAATTGATTGAGTTAGGGTTTAAACTTGTTCTACATGCCTCCTATTCTCCAGATTTGGTTCCTTTGGACTCTTTTTCTTATCTGTTTAGCCTCTGGAACCGCCATACGGTATTGCATCAGAGGTTGAATGAGGATGATATCTATGAATGTAAAATGTAGTGTAGTCATTTACATTCGTACATATCATACTCCTTTGGACTGGTATTTGAGTTACTAGTACAACAGTAGCTCCTTTGGACTACTACTTGTTTCCCAACTTGAAAAAAATGTCTGGCAGGAAGGAGATCTTATTCAAAGAAGAATTGATTGTAGGAACAAATGCCTATTTTGCATAGTGGAAACAATCCTATTATAGGAAGGGTTCCATAAACTGAAGCAGCTTTGGATGAAATGAATAAGCTTAAAAGAAGATGTTGAGAAATAAAAATGATTTATCTCAAAAAATGAAGTGGTTTTTTATTTTTGCATGGACTTTGCAAACCACCCTTCTACTCATAACAAAATACTTAAAAGACATATGGATTTTACATATTCAACTGTTTTCTAAAAGTGTGGCTTTAGCTGTTAATAATGCTTCATACTATTCAGCAGGCTTTCACAGTCTGTCCATTATTTCCGATTTTGTATACTTAAAGGAAAAGTGCATTTTTGAAAGGAGGTTGGCAGTGTAAGAGATTTGCCTGTTATCAGTTGGCTGCAGCAGATTAAGTATTCATTATTGTGAAAACCTATATTGAATAGTCATCATAAAGAATGCTCATATGCATTTGGTTTTATTTGATTATTTGAATTACTTTGATTGTATGTTGTTTCTCAGTCGTTATTTTATAACTGTTTTATATTAGTCCATCACATTCTTCTTGATTTCATGAGATTACTTCACAGTTGTAAAACAACTGCGCAGGAGTTGGAATAATATGTTATAATATAAGAAATAATTTCAGTTTTATTTTCAGTTCATCAGTGGATTATGTGAGTGGTTATTTTCTTTGAAAAACTCCAAAAATAAAAGTCAGTAAAAAGACCTTAAGAATTGAGAGACCATAAACTGCAAAAAATTGGTAATTTTCCAAAAAAATATCATACAACACTTTTGTGATTGAGTTAAAGAAAGAAGATAAGAGAGAAAGGAGCGAGGAGAAGTATATTTATTGATTTGTTTACATGCTTAGAGTAAAGTAGGTGGCAAAATTCATAGTCCAAAATTTTGTTATTGTATTTGTTTCACTAGTAGAATTGAGCATTGGTAATTTTTCTAGGTAGCAGTTGTCAACCTAGTAAATATTATCATATTATTATCAGGCAGAAAAGTGTAAAGCCTTAACCACATCTAAATAAACTTGTGAAAACACTATTGTTTGCTGTCCATTTCTAGAATATTCAGTGAATGCACAGTGAAAAAAATCAGTTAAAAGTTTGTTTTTTAATAAATGAATTTCTGTATTATTACTACAATTACTGCAATTAATTATTTTATATATAAGTAAATTTCTGTATAGTAGTTAATATGATTTGATTGTCTAGGTTGTAGATATGACTGATGTGGCAGATTTATTAATGGCTAATTATAATGAAGATCCTGGTGCAGAACATGATCAGCATCATCTTCAACAAATTCAGCTACAACACCAAAGTGGTGATCATACTGGCCAGCAGGATAACAGTAATATTGTAATGACTGACTCAACAGTTCAAAGTGTTACTGATCGATTTCGAGATTTACTGCTTCAAGGAAATAAATTGGATGCTCTTGGTATGAATTATTTTTTTCATAAAATAGTTTTAATAACTATTTTAAAAGTTTGACTTTTTAATAATTACACATTGGTATCCACCTCTACAATTCATTAACCATTTATAAATCCAACAGCATTATTTAACTTTGGTGGTGTACAGGAACTAATTAATTATACAGATTAAGTCAAGAGTATAGAAACCCTTCAACAACTTTAAAACTGTTCCAGATAGAATTTTGTAACTTTCAGGATAACATATCGGTCAACTTCTTTACCGTTTGACGAAAAATTAGAATTTCAACCCCTTGTCTGGGGATGTCTCAGGGGGTTGTAACTCAAGTATTTTACATGGTAACACCTTTTGTGTGATATATCATTCTAAAGGTCTCTTTAAGACAAGAATTAATAAATCAAAAAGTATATAAGGTATATAAAAGTATTAAGTTATAAATAAAAAGTTGATACAATATCTGTACCCAAAATGGTGGGAGGATAAAGTTTGGATTGTGAAAACTACTAAATTCAAATAATAAAAGTAAACTGAATTAAATTAAACAAAAATTAATCTGATTTAATTAAAATGTATTTTAAAAGTTAATGTTAATTTAAAAAATTAAAAACAGTATTTTTTAACCAAAAAATTTTATTTGTTCCAAATTAAAGAGTAAATAAATAAAAATATTGCCACCTAATTATGCTGATCAGCAGATGATGGTCTCTTACTATTGTTGTAAAAATGAAGCTTACTTAATTTTTGTGTATTATTCAATTTAGAGTGTTTCATTACTACATTGTTAATTTCTTTTGAGAATGTATTGTGACTGATTGGCTAATTGATTTTGTCTACCTTTACCACATTTGTAAGCAACTTTTGTTATATATCTTTTTTTTGCTTTTTTTAATTTTTTTGCCGAATTATTTTTTTTTTTGTACTACCTGCTAACATTGCTATCAACATGCCATTTAGTAAACAGGAGAGGGTACTTTTAATGATGAGGGGCGTTGGTGACAAGTTAGGTCATATAATGAAGTTTGTGAAGTGTTCAATGCAACATTTAATAATAGTTACTCTATTTCAAAAGGTACAATGTCAAAAACCATCAAACGATTTGAAAAAAACAGGGAGCATTAATAATAGGGGAAAACCAGGGAGATCTAAATTTCCAACAAATGATAACAAATTATAATTTTTCATAAGTTAAACAGTAAATTAAGTAGTTTCAGCTTCTGGAATTTTATTGTGACAAGTGAAATGATTTCCTCCTCAAAATTGGGACAGGAGATGAAATTTGGGGCATCATTACTATCCAGAAGACAAATGGCAGACCATGAAATACTGGCACTACATTTCAGCGCATTCAAAAAAATTCAAAACATAAAACAAAAATTAAAGATCTGCAAAAAAAATTATCTTGGTAGTGTTCTGGGATTTCAGACATGTGTTTGTGATTGATTACTTGGAAGCTGGATCGAATGTAAATTATATGCTTTACGTAGAGGCATTAAAACATTTTAGGAAACAAATGTGTTGTGTTTGACAATCCACACAGCAGATAATTCTGCAACACAATTATGCTCACAACAATCATGTGCAACTGCTGAGACTCTTGTGATGTTGAAATTTAAACCTGTTCTACACCTTTCATACTTGCCAGATCCAACACCCTGCAGTTTTCACTTCTTTTCACAAGAGGAACATTGTGGATATTCATTTCACCATGGATGATGAACTGAAGGATGCAATATGCTATGAGATTGTGTGTCAAGGAAAGATTGCCAGCATTCTTCATTAACAGATTGAGAAAACTACCTTTGGGAGAAATTGGTAGCAAGTAAACTACCTGGGAAAATAAATGTTAGTTTTTTTTTTTATAGTAGCAGTAACAATTATAGTCATTAGCAACTAAAGTAACTCTATCATGTAGTATTAGATAAAACAACAAAAATAAAAAATAAAGAAACAGGAACAATAAGGAATAAACATAGACAGGTAACAACAATAAATACAAAACAAAATTACAAAACCACTAAATCGTATTCTTCATTCCACTGTTGGAGATGAACCACAACAGACGTTCTATACCTTTGTTCTGGTTTAATAGAAATTTCATATCCGAACCCACGTCTAAGTTTTGTTAGATGGTTCCAAAGATTGGGCAATCAAAGAGCAGATAGTGCACTGACATTTGACCTGGCAAGCCTCACAGGTCTTCTGAGGACAGCCAAGTAGATGAGCATGGGTAAGCCTGGTGTGTCCAATCCTTAGCCGAGTTAAGATGACTTGGTCTCTTCTGTTGCTTGGGAAAAGAGGTTTCTCTATCACATTCTCCTGGATTTTATGTTAGTTTTTGTAGCAAATAAAATGTACTTTAGCCATTTTTCTTTAATTTGAAATAAAATAATAAAACACTTATGATCATATTAAATTTGTTTCAGAATGGGCAATACAAAATAAAAACTGGGGTCATGCATTTTTCCTTGCTTCCAAAATGGATGCTCGTTCTTACAACAATGTTATGTTACGTTTTGCCAATGGCCTTCCTGCAAATGATCCACTGCAAACCCTTTATCAAATGATGTCTGGTAGAGAACCTCAGGCAGCAAGTGTGAGTATTTATTTATATTCTATTTGTATAATTTAGTGATCGTTATTTTGTGTGTGTGTGTTCAATGAATTTCAGAGTTATTTATTGTGTGAATAATATCGAAACCACACCGTTAAGCTCAATTATTCTAATATTTACTTAGTTGGGATTTGTTTATTTTAAATTAAATATATGTTATGTAAATCCATATATAATAATTTATTTAAAATTCTTTTAGTTTTTTATCACTCAGAGTTTAAAATTTTATATCATAAAAAAATTAAGGTGGAAGATTAAAGCAGATATTTTTGTTTAAGTATTTGTGTCGTAAGATTAATAATTTTATTTTTTTTTGCAGTGTTGTGCTGATAAGAAGTGGGGAGATTGGAGACCTCATTTAGCAATGATGCTTAGTAATCCATCTGGAAATCCTGACCTTGATAGAAAATCTATTATCACATTAGGAGATTCTCTTGGTAATTAATATTTTACAGTTTTTCCGATTGTATTGTTTCTTTAGATTTATTGACCTTGATTTAATCTAGATTGGTTTTCAGTATACATAAACTCCCTTGATATATTGAAAGAATCTGAAAAATAGAGATGTGGATATGGTGAAGTGAAGCAGGTTAACTATTTTGTTAATAGGAAAAAATAATGAGTTATTGAATTTAAAAAAAGTATTTTTATGTAATAATGCATAGAAAAGTTTAAAAACTCTTAAGAACTGAACTGTTTTTTTTTGGCACTGGCCTATGGATATCAGTTACCATCCAGGAATTAATAGTGGAATATAAAAATTCCACAATTATATTTATCAGGAACAGTATGAGTAAAACAAATAGAAATATTTGTTAATACACAGTTTGCTGATCTATTTATGTTTGTCAAGAGGATAAATAGACTTCGTGTATACTGCTTTTTAATAGCATTGATCGCTATATCGCTATAGTAACTAGCCTCATATAAATGCCAATAGAAAATAGTGGAACTGCATCCAAAATTATTTATTTGGAATAATCTGTAGAATTATCTTTTATTAAATGTGATTCTTTCCCCTTGGCACTTAATCCTTACAATTTCCTTCAATTAAATCTTGCATCCTTCAGGTTTTAGGATATTGATTTCAGGTGTTGAGGAATCATCAGATTATAACAGATGTAGATTTTGTATGAAATATGGAAGCTTATTATTTAAAAAATATTTTATCTCTATTCCTAAAAGCTGGAACTTTTTACTTTCTGTCTGAATAGCCCGTTTAATGTTAGTAACTTTTCCCTCATTAATTTTTAAAATAGGTAATATTATTTTGCTACAGGCTTTTTGTTGTGAATTGATTTTTTAAGCATTAATTTATTTTTCTAATGAAAATTTTTTTGTAATAAATAAACCTACTCGTGCTGAATTTATTCATAGAATTTAAATATATTTATTTGAAATTTTAACCCTTTTTTAATTCTTGTTTCTAATATTGTACTGTGTCAGTTTTTAATTATTCTTATGAAAGTTAAGAGTGTTTTCTTGTCTGTCATTACAAAAATAGATTAGGAACTCATGTAAATTAATACTGCAGGAACTGTCAAAAAATAGTTATTTTTCAAAATTCTAAGCACTGTGAAATTACAAAATTGGGGCATTATTTGCATTTTTTTTAAATTAAAGTTCATCAGTTAATAGTTCAAGTTTCAATTATAGTTCAATTAATGTTCGTCTGTATATAAAAATGTTTTATTATTTTTTGAAATGTAGATTTTGCGGTAAATTCTTCAATTTCATTATACTTGTATTTATGAATTTAGTTTGTAGTTGTATGTGTGATTTGATTCTTAGATTTAAATTACTAATATCATTTAAATAAAACTGATTATTTTATTTTTTCCTTTTACAGTAAGCAAAGGTCGTCTGTTTGCATCACATTTCTGTTATGTAACTGCTCAAGTTGAATTTTCAGCATATGCTGATCGCAGTGGCAAACTTGCTTTACTCGGTACATCTCATAATTTACCATTTTCTCAATTTGCTACGTGTCGTTCAATAATGCTTACATTATGTTATGAGTATGCAAAGAGACTTAACAAAAAGGATCTTACCATTCCTGCACTACAGGTAATATACTTAATGCTTTAGCAATTAAAGATTATTGATGAATTATTAAATTGTGTATCTTCTGTAGTGTGTAAAATTTTTCTCTAATATATATGTTGTAATTAAAGAAAACTTTATGTTGACTATTTAACATGGTCAACTTAAAATGTTAACGGTTACAAAAATAATCATTAATTTTTTTTTAAAAGTGGTAAGAGTAAATTGTTTATGTTTGTTTTAAAACAAATAATATAAAATAAACTTAAATTATTGTTTTCATTATAATTATTTAAATGAAAATGATATTTGGTTGGAATATTGCTTGATCACAATATTTTTAAGGAAGGCCATTAAAATGGAAAAGAAAAAATTGGTTTATTTTTTGATATTACTGCTATATGAACTAAAAAATATTTATGGTAAGTTATGTTTTGATTGTGGCTGTATTTTGGGTTCTGTTTATTTATTCAACGCTTAACTTGTTCATTGCTGTGTAAGTTTTACTAAATGTATTCTCCAAGCTGAATGTTTTTTTTTATATTTTCCGGTACAGATAACCTTATAACACATTTATGAATTCATTTTTTGTAAAAAAATTATTATTTCAACCTAGGAAATATAAATATGCATTTAGTGTCTTTGATGCATAATGTATAAACTAAATAATAATCTTATACAAACATGTTATATGAAATAAAATTTTACTGAAAATAGGCCTATAAAAAATCAACCTGTAAAAAATGTATCATATACATTGGATGATATTGTCTGCGTATGTGTTTATATGTGTGATTTTGGGTATTAGGTTGTGTGAGTGAATGGTGGGAATGACTGGGTGGATAGTGTGTATGTGGCGGCTGAGAGTTGGGGAGTCAACATTGATCTGTATGTGTATGTGGTGTGATGAGATTTCAGCTGTTTATCATATTATTCAGTTTTATACTTTTCATATTTTATATAATCTTAAACCAATAAATTAATTACAGTCCACTGTAAAAATTGTCGTTTCATTTCACATCATCCATACATTTTCTAGTACATGTACTTATGTTATGACTTAATTTATAAAAGTAATGGGTGATACATAATCAAAATCTGTAATCAAAAAATCTAAAAAAAGTTATTCTTAAATTCTAATTAAAAAATAAAATTTTGAAAAACATTTATTAGTGTAAATTTCCAAAAACATATTTTAGTATAACCTATAATAATCTTAAAAATAGGTTTTTTTTATCTGGGAGATTGTGGGTTAAAATTACAGTCTGGCTAGGCATTTTCATAGCTTATGTGGTGAAGTCATCAAACCAAAAATAAAAAAAGGTTTTTTACCATGCTATAAATATTTTGTTATTTCTGTCCCAGAATTTTTTTTGATTTATTTAAGGGTTGGGGTTAGTTTTGTTAAAATACATTTTGAAGTGATGTGTCATGTACCACATTATGGTTTTCTATGTGCAAAATTTTTATTTCTCATTGTTTTTAACAATTTTTTGATAAAAGTGTAGGGTATATTTTTATAAATGTTTCCTTCAATTTTAAGCAGTGAGTATCTACATTATTTTTCCATTTCTTCTGGTGTTGGGGTCCTACTTTTACTGAATTTTGATTTTTGAATTGAACTTAAACTGGTGAACAATTTATTTTGAAGGTGTAAACTTTAATTTTTTGTGAAATACATCATTTTAAAGGATTTTTAGTAGAAAAATACAATTTTGTTGTTTTTATTTCCCCAAACTTGAGATTGCTTCATCTTTTAATGATTCCTTTTGTAGGCTGTCAGAAGGGTCTGCATTACATAATATGTAAGATAATATTTGTATTATTTTCAAAACTGCTAGTATTATTTAAAAAAAAAATATTTCATATTATGAGTATATGAAAATTATGTGATTTATTTTACTGTTGTATTGTTATCTTTTTGAAGTAGTATTGACTACTAAATATAAACAAAATGTAAAAAGAGTATTGTAATCTCATTTCAGTACTCATTTTGGCTTTAATCTTATTGAATAGATGTATAAAATGAATAAATATTTTAAAATTTTCTTTGACTTAATCCATGGTATAATTGTTTTTATCTGTTCTCTTTAGGTTTACAAATATCTACTGGCAACACGACTTGTTGAAAATGGTAAACTAGCTGTAGCATCACAATATTTAGAAGCATTAGCGTTAGATATGATTCATCGACCGACTAGGCAAAATAGATCACTTGCATTATTGGTTGCTGAATTAGCTGATCAAATCAAGATGGCCGATCCTGCATTAGCTATAATCAGTGACCCTAATGATGACCCTGATTGGTTGAATACATTGAAACAAATATTGGATGATACAAATGTTAGTAAAAGTACTGAGATGAATTTTATTGAAAATTGTCTCAAGTGAATATCAAAATACAGTATTATTTTATTTTTTAGTAATTAATTTAGTTTTTTATAAATAGTATAAAGTAGACCTTGCATATTAGTAGTATTTTATATGACGAAAAAATAATCCAAATTTTTTTCTTGATGTATATGAATTCCATCAGATGTAAACAGATTAAAAGAAATATATATTCTGGTAGAATTTGATTACAATTAAAAGTTCATGATAGTTCATGTAATGTTCATCATGCTGACTTCTGAACTGGCCTCAAGATTGAATTCTGATCTGGCAGTTTTTCATCTAATTTCATGTTATCTTGAAAATATGTCTTTAAAAGAAAAGTTGTATTTAATTAAATTTTTGTAGAACGGTACTAAAGTTAGTTTCTCGTTTCGTAATGAAAAATAAAAGTAAATATTTCATATAAACCTGCTATAAAAGTAAATACTGTTGTACCTGCTATCTAGTTGATTATAGAGCATTCTGTAGAGTTAGCTCTAAATTTGTTATGAACTTCAGCATTTATTTTGTTGTTGCTTATTTGTTCATTTGAAATACATGAACTTATTGTTTAACAGAGAACTTATATGATTTTGCAATTAATAATGAAGAAAGAACTTTAGGGACTCAATAATAGACATGTAACAAGCAACATGGAAATCACATATGTTGTTGTGATATCATTATGAAGTAATATTTTCCTCCATAAGTTAAATGTCGTTGAGGGAACTGAATTCAGTATCTCTTTTATAAATGAATTTTGTAATTTTTCTAGTGGTATTTGTTTTGCAACTAATAACTTAATATTGTAAACAATACTTTTTGGCAAATTAATAACTGAAAGCTGTTAAAAGATTATATTTATATATAACATAAAGGCTATTTCTATATTTAAATTTATATTTTTACTTTTGTTTTGTTTTTAGGAAACAAATTTGCAGACATCTAGTATGAGTCATGGAATTTCTACATCAACCGTTTCTACTTCCGCTGCTGATCCACCCCCAATTAACCAGGTATATTAAGTATTGCGTATGATTTTACTATTTGTTAGTAGAGTAATCTGTTGATGAAGTAGATTAGCTGTGCTGACTATTATACATGGTCTTAGATTCAACCTCTAGTATGGCTCTAGATTTTTTATGGATAAATAAAGTTTACCAAAATAAATTTGATATATCAGGTAGAAAATAAAATATTACATCATGAACCTCTATGTTCAGAAAAAGGTAACAGTTAGAATTTTTAAGAACATTAATTGTTTGTTTAAATAATAATATAAACTAACATTGTAATTAATATTAAACCACATTATGACAGAATTTGGCAAGAAAATGAATGTTACAAAAATAAACATAATTTGTTGAGAGATAATTCAATGAATGTTTTTCTCTAAAGAAGGAAGAATTGAACAAGTAAAACAGTAGAGGAATTTAGTAAATACTAAAAATTTATAGAAGTGAAAATGAAAGAAAGACAAGAATAGCAATAGCTAAGGCAGAAAGAAACAGGCAGATAGAGTTGAACTTGAAGAAGCTTCTTGTAAATTATTATGTTTGGAATGTATTGTATAGATATGAAACAAAGATATTAGGAAACAGGAAAAATGGATGTTTGAAATGTGAGCGAGAATATTATATATTTTTTAATCTAATGGGATAATTAAAATACATTTTTAAATATTTGTTTTGTATAGGATTAATTAGTTTAAAAAATGTAAAATCTTACTGATAAGATACATAATTTTCATTAACTTTGGCATTAAAAACTGAGCTAACTAACAGAGAAAGATCAACTCCTCTTTCTTTCTTTCTTTCTTCTGGCTGTTGTTTTTCCTCTTGCTTGTCATTCTTGACTTCAGGTATATTTGTAGTTTGGCTGCTCCTTATTTAAATTTACAAAGTTTTTGTGCTGCATTGAGATCTGTTTTCGAGTATGTTAAGATAATTTTATTAATAAGAGTATTTCTATGTTTATGAAAGAGTAAAATTTAAGTAGTTGGGATTTTTAAAGAATATTTGAGTGGGGTTTACAGTTTTTTGGCTAAACAATAAAAAAAGTTGACTTTTATTTTTGTTGTATAGAATTTACATATAATTTAAAAGAAAATACTAATAATAACATCCTTAAGAAATAGCAAGAATTTTTAACTTCTTAATTTATAAATTAGGATTAAACAATAATGTTTGTTTATCAGAAAAATCTGTAGTTGTTGATCTATATTTAAAATAAATTTTATTTCTTTTATCAGGTTGTTGGAGGTTATAACCAAGATCAAATGTATTATGATAATAGTCTTCATGCTTGGAATCAGCCTGAAATGCAGAATTTAGACTCGATGCATTATCATTCAGGTTAGTGTAGAAAATAAAAGGGTTGTTTTGTTGTACTGAAAAATTTAGCAACAGTTACAATGCTAGAAATTTGGGATAGGGACATAATTTTATTTTATAAATTGAGAAAAAAAACTGTTAATTATCGGGATAGATATTCTGCCTTAAGATCATTCCAGAAATATCTGGATAGATTTGGTAAATCCTCTTCTGATCTCAGAGACATAGTTGAACCTTTCTCCACAGGTTTGGTTTTAACAGTTGTAAAATAGGCCTGAATTAAATGAAATATTCTAGAAATGTAGGTTAAGTCTAATTATATAAGTTTCACTGTACAGTCTGTTATAATAATCCATAAGTAGATGATTTGTGTAATTGTTTAAAAAAGATTCATTGTGAAAAAGCAAGTCATATTTGAAGTGACACTTTAATTTAATGGGAAGGAAATTTTTAAGCTCCTGAAGAAAAAGTTTATAACTCTTTAATTTTTATAAATTAAATCATCATAATTCTACAGAAAATTGAGCACTGACAGAACTATAATTTCAAAACCTACTTTTTGCTTTTAATTAAATATTATAGTATAGACTGATTTATTCACATTATGCAAATAATAATTACTGTTATATGTTTTAGTCTTCTAAGGTGATTTTGTTAATTGAAATAAATTATACAAAAAAGCAAAAAGTAACAGTATATTATTTTATTTTTAAAAATTTTCCAAAGCTGGCTGCATGTGGTGTGTGGGGATACAATTATGTACACCTAACTGAAATTCATAAACTAATGATAATGTGGATTCAGAATGATCCAGGCTTATAGGGATGGGGACAAAACTACTGTAAGAGCTTTTTAATGGGGAATAGATCATGCACATCTTTTTCATATGTTATTCAGAGCTTCTGATCAGTATAAATTAAAAAAAAAAAAAATTACTATTTATTGCAACCTTTTTATATAAAGGTTGCATTGCTCAATCGTGCATTCAGTTGAGCTATGTGATACATGCATCTACACAATCACACGCAATATTACATATTGTATATTTTTATTAGGTTAGATTATTTTATGTATGTTACTAAGCACAACTTTGGACTATTCTGGGTACCAAAGTACAATATTTTCCATACAGACATGCTTACCCAAACATTATCTAAGTATTTTCTTTAGCCATCATTGGGACTATGGTACAGACCAAACAATCATGGCATGCGATGTCTGTGATGCTGGTTATGATCATCTGAACAAAGTTGTCAGAAGATGTCTAGGGGTGAATAACTACCTCTGAGATCTCTTGGGGCAGATCCCTGTCCCCAAGAGATTAACATTTTTTAAAACTCACAGGATCCCGACAAGTTTAAGGCATGGGTCAGCAATGGGATACTGTGATAATACTTTGAAGTGGGCCTATCATCCCATATTGTAGAGGGGGTTTCAGTGGATAGGCCCACAAGGGAAAATCCCACACTGCTAGGGGTATGAAACCACTTGGTACTTACAAAAGGTTTCCCCTCCTCCAAAAAAAAAACCTAGCCATAATAATGTAATTCCTTATTCTTTTATATTTTTTTATGATTTTAGTATTGCAGTCATAGAGAAGTGATTCTTCTTATTGTGGATTTAGTAATTCAAATTTTCAACATAAAAAAAGAAAATGATTAATAATAAAATTAAACATTTCATTTGTACATACTGTTAGAAAATAATTAATGCATGACAATATATCTTACTTATTGCAGTGTTAATTTTAATTTTTTGTTTTATTAGATTAGTAAATTGGCTCGCCGGGCTGGTCTAGTGGTTAACTTGTTAACCAAAACTATCTCAAATCAGTTGTTTATCAGCTATTTTCAGCAAAGTTGAAAATCAGCAGTATTCCAATCAGTTGTTTAACAGCTGAAGTTGTTGAAGGTTGTGAGGTCCAAATCCTAGTAAAAATTAGTTGCTTTTATGTGGATTTGAATACTAGATAGTAGGTTGGTGTACTTTGGTGGTTAGGGTCAAGGGTTCAATTAACCACAAATCTGAGGAATGGTCAACCTGAATCTGTACAAGACTACACTTCATTTAAATCTTATACATATCCTCATTTCACTGGTCCATGAGGTGGTTGCTTATTGTTCATTGATTGAACAGATTTCAAGTACACATTAAGAAAATAACAAAAATTATTAAACTGTAATTATGGTAATTTTTTCTTATAGGTTTTTCATCTGGTCCAAATATTGAAATAGTTGATGATCCTTATCAGCAACAGCAACAACAGATGCATCAAAAACAAATGAATTCACTACCAAACTCTGTAAATGGAACTATAATGAATACCGAATATAATAGTATGTCATCAACATTACAGCAACAATCACTACAAAATCCAACTGCTGTATCATGGGAACCAAATATGTATACTACAAATAGTTGGCAAGAACAACAGTCCCAGCATCAGCAGCAACCTCAAGCACCATCCCTTCCTCCAGTTACAACTGGTATTAGTACTACAACTTCTTCACCACAGGTTTGTCTTTCATACTCGACTTGTTAATGATTTGTTTTTTCTAATGAAATACAGGCATTTTAAATATCTGATGAATAATAAATAATAAACAATAAACAGTGTTGTGAACTATTTATTATTCTCATTTGCCATTTGTCATCATACATATGATAAAATACTATCTCTTACTTTTCATGATTACTTATACATCTAACTTTCTATAAATATACCTTTAAAATCTATATATGTCTGACTATTTTGTCAGGCTGATTAATGTAAATCAGCCTATGTCATAAAAGAGCCTTTTTTGTTTAAAAATGTGACATAACTTCCATGAGTTTGATTTAAGTTTAATAAGCATACTGGTATTTGGAATTCTTTTTTTTTACTTATACCTTAACTCTTATAAGCATACATAATTATTTTATTATATGTATTTATATATATTTTACTGGTGCCGTAACATACATTTTTTAAATTTAATATAAAATATTCAGTGTTTTTTTAATTGCTAATTTATTAGATCAACCAGGTATTAAATATTATTATGTTTTAAATACTATTATTTTCAGGAAATTACCAAGTTGAAAGACTGGCTGTGGTCTTTACTTGTTGATGTATTATGTTATTCTGTATTTTTATGTATTATTGAAAACGTACCTTATACTTATTGAAATATTTGATGTACACAGTATGTCCCGTAAGTCAATAATTATTTAAAATTCAATTTTGTGCATATTACATTTTTAAATTTCAGCTTAGGAAATTAATTATGACCCTTTTACCCTGTTAAAATTGAGGGAAGAAGTAATTCACATTAAGTGAGATGAGCAATTTTAAATGGGAACTGTACCCTTTTTTATGTAATTTTAGCCATTTTGATGAAATGAAGGTATTATAGGTATCTCTGATAATTCAAATCAAAAGGCCAGTCCTTTAAACACTTATTCACCAACACTCTTCTTCAGTTACCATTATTTTGTAATAATTTTACAAAAATAATTTTTTTACTTAAATTTTTTGTTTATTTTTTTCAGAATAAAAATTAGGCAAATGTGAATTATAGAACTTGAAATGTCTTTAAGACTTATTTTAAAAGAAACTTAATAAATATATGTATAATAATTAACTAATGTAGTCCAGGAAAACATAACTCAGATTATTTTTTCATTGTAAGTGAAGAAATTAAAAATTAATTTGAACTTATTTATTATTAAATTTGATTATCAATTTAGTAATATAAATAACTAAATAATAATTAAAAAAATGAAATTCATTCACAAAATCCAGATTAATATTGATCAAAATGAAGTTGTCTGTTTTGGAAATGTAGGTCCAGTTTCTTTTGCATTTTAAACTATTGAACTGTGGTTTTTGAAATAAAAAACATCTTTCAGTATTATGTCACAGTTGATAATAATTATTTATAGAAATACAACAGTTGTGTGTTACAATGTTACAGTACTGCATGCTAATCTTTAGTTAATAAAGCAGTGTTATTCTCTCCTGCATGTATCCAGTGTCTGTGGATAGCATGAATGTTTTTAAATTCTGGATTAAAATGATTGTTTCATTCATTTAGTTAACTGCGGATTACCTGAATTGTACCGTGTAACTGTTTTTTTAATCATATCAGAAGTAAGAATTTAATTTTTTTAACTAATAGTATGTACTACTTTATCATGATGGGAACGTATTATAAAATTTAATCCACTGTTTTAGAAGCCAGCTAGGCAAGTGATATAGTCATTTTAAAAAAATTTTTTAAACAATGTTTTGTTCTTTTTTTTGTTAATGCTGCTTCCTTTGGATAATTGTAATTGTACTGTTGATGATAATTTGAACATGATCACTTGATTATGGTGCTGATAATTGATTTTGGCTACGATTCTGATGATATGATGTCGATGCAGACAGCTACTCCTAAACCAGATAATGCTTCTTCTGTAAGTAACAGATTGCCTGGTGTATCCCAGTTTGTAAGGTTAACTACTACTTCTACTACTACTACTACTGATGGAATTAGTTACAATAAATGTCAAACAGGGACTGATCCTCTGGCAGTCGCTTTGGCAGTTGTACGTCGTACAGTTCCAGCTATAGCAACACATAGGCATTCGAATACAAAAATTATATTTGGTGGAACATATCCCATTGATCAGCCAATCTCTTTGTCAAATAAATTTACTAGTAGACGTCTTATTCAGTAATAGTTTATAATTGTGACCTGTGTGTAATAGGAATTGATTTTATAAAACTGAATTTGATTCTGTATTAAGAAATTTAAGTTTTTTTAAAATAATTTTTAGTTTAAGATTTTAAGTACTGTTAATGCTGGTATATATATTTTTTAATTAAATGTTTACGGAAGAAAAAAAAATTGTACACCAAAATTAATTTACAAATCGTTAATTATTACATTATTTATTTATTTCTCACCAATTAGTAAATGAATTTTTAGAGACTATCTCACTGAATGATTGTAATTTTAAAAAGAATAATAAATCTAATTCTGAAGTTATTGTTTTTTAATAAACTTATTTGTCTGAACATTATTCTCTTAAGTTTTTCCACTTCTAAATTACTATAAATTTGTAATATAAGATTTTTTCTGTTTTACTTCTTTCTATTTTTAATCAGTACCGGTCTCTGTATGACCATTGATATCTCATTTCTTTTTTTTCCCAGTACGTTTTCCTTTTGTTTAAGTGATCTTGTCTTTGCTAGGTTCATTCTATTCTTGTATTTTTCTTGAGGAATCCTTCAGATGTGAATTTTTGTTTGAAAATGTCTGGCTGAGATTTTGTGTGTTTCTAATTTTGGATCTTTTAAATTTTTGAACTGTTTGGTATGTTGTTTCCTCGATCAAATCTTTCCTTGGTTAGTCTGTTTTTATCTGTTCTCAGTTTCCAACCACCTGCTTTTTCTAGTTTTCTTTTCCATATCTTATTTCTTTTACTATTAATGTGAATTAATGTTTTCCTGCTGCATTTTCTATACTAAAATTATTTTCCTGTACAGCACTTCCAGTTTGCACTTGTATAATCTTCAGTATGTAACATGTAGCTATTTTTTCAAGAAAATACTAATAGAAACTCTAGCAAAGACACTTTTAAGACATACTGTTCTTGTAATAGGGGAAAATTTATTTGAGTGCAAATTTACGTTCCCACTATTATTACTTTTTCTAGTCACCAGGAATTGGCACAAAAAGAACTTTTTTAATAAAATCTTAGCTGGCTTATTTTATAGTGGAGTACATAATAGTCTAAAAATATTGAAAAAATTGACATTGTGCTGGGTACATCCTTTAAGCCAAGCTGGCAGTTGGGAACGTTTTCATAAGTTGAAAAGTTAGGAGCACAAACCAATTTTTAAAATGATTTTATATCTTGCTTGATATTTAAGAAACAAAATTGTTTATGTTGGCAATAGTTAATTACCTAAGATTTTTACAGATTTCAGTCAAACAATTGAATTGATGTTTATCTAGAACTCTATAATGACTATGTGTTAAATAATAGTTTCTCATTAGTATTTTAATATCAAAGTGATATGTGCTTTACAAACTTTTCTGATTTATCTACTAATCATAGTATAAATTATTACTGTGCGTACATTATAGATTTTGTGAGAGAAGAGATTTGAAGAATGGGCAGTGCAGGTATTACAGTTTGTAGTGATTTTATGAGTGAGATTAATGCCAATTATTATAATAACGTACCTGTTTTATTAGTTTTATCATAAATTGTAATTAATTACATTAAGTTATTGTAAGTGTAACTATAAGAAAAATAAGCAATAAATTTGTTTTTACGTAGCAACTCTTTTGTATAATTTTTTTTTTAATTTATGAACAAGGTGCATTCAGTTTTTATACTAAATGTTTATATAATTTATATTGATAAATAATTTATGATTATTGCTTGTAATCCAAGAACTTTGAAAATGGATTTTAGCTATCTTTGCAGATTAAAATTAGTGTACGTAAAAATTCCTTTTCCATAAAGTATTGTCTCTACAAAATTTTTTTTAATTCACTGTTTTATTAACAAAAAAACTTTGTTTGTTTTCAAACTCATGGCTTAGATAAAACAGTTATTTTTAGCGTTAAAGAAAAATGATGTCGAAAAGGTTATTTTTGTTGGAAGTCAGCAATCTTGACTTCCATCAATGATGTTTGGAACATGAAAATTTAGGAAAAAATAATCTGAAAGGTGAAGTTTATTATATCATTCATATTTGTTGTTTATTGTCTAGTATGAAAAGTTATCTCACCAGAATATGGCAAAGAGTAGGTAGTAAACTAGCTAGTAGTAAAAATATATTAAAAATATTCACAAACTTAATGCAGAAAATCAACATTTAAAAAATTCAACTGATTGAAAAAATGTGAGAAACTTGTTTTTATTATAAAAAATGAAATTATTTCTTTCTGTAAGATTTTCTTTCTTATTTTTTCAATAAGATTTTTATTTAATAAGATTGTTAAAAATTAAGTGATGAGTTTCGAAAACAGTGTTGATGAAAATGAGAGATCATAAACCAAAGATTGATTATTGTAGGTGATATTGTTTTTGGAAAACGTAACATCAATTGTTATTTAATTTTGTAAAGATAGAGCAGCCTTGTAGTAAGTAAAAATACTTTTTTAAAAAGTATGAAAATGATAATACTATGCTTTCTCTAGTTCAGAATTTCCACTTAAAATTTTTAAGTTATCTGAGGTGTTCATTAATATATTTATTGGTTCAGATTAAGTAAGCATGATGATTAAGTAAGCTTTTTCTCATACAATTTTGTGAACAAGTATTAGTTAAGGAAAAGTAGTATTACTACTACTGTAGTATTTGATACTCAAGAGTTCTACAGGTATTATTGTATTAAATAATGACTGGTACAATTAATTATTAGTCTTCATTCAAAGTTTTAATGTATATCAAAGATATCTGGAACCAAAAGTACCTTAATATAATTAGGTAGGCTGAGGTAAACGAGTGAACTGTAAAACACTTTATGAATTTTTTTTTTATGTCATGCGTTATAAAATTTATTATTGATAAGGAAAAATCTGTGAAAAATTATGATATGAAGTGAAAATTTTTTTACTGGTCGTGAATGTTGTAAATATTTTGATTAATTTAAATACTCAGTTTTAAAATTTAGTTCTTTGTTGCCCATAGTCTTTGTCCTGGGGTTTGAAGAAAAAAGTTAGATGTACATTATTATAATATATTCTAGAGCTAGATAATGTTTCTTTTTGCAGAACATAAGTCACTACAAATGTATTGAATGATAATGAAGATCATTCATTATATAATGCATCCTGTGAGGTTATTGGAAATTGCAGTCAGTTTGCAAGTAGGTTTACTAAAAGGGTGCTGTGGAAGAATTATGAGGTTATAAAAATTGGGTAAAGGATTATGATAATTGTAAAATTGGATTCAGTGAAGGATGAATTTACAAACAGGTAAAATATGTAAATTTTGAGGATTGCTAATTATTTTGTTATTATCTTTGAAAGTGAAACAAAGAGGGTTTTGAACATCTTGTGTTCAAGTGAAGAATTAAGATTGCGACTAAAAATTATAATGCAAAATGAAAATTACACTTAAAATTATAGGGTCTTGGCACTCATTAAAAAAAATTTGCATAATAAAACATGAAAATTTCTAAGAAGTTGGATCAGAAAGGAATATGCATTTAGTTAACATAGAATAAAATGATATATAATTAAAGAGGAATCTGTGAATAGAATTTCAAGAACATCAGTTTGAAAAAAAAAATTACGTGTCAGTAGTACTATATCAGTCAAAAAAGGTTTGTTTTCTTCATGAAAAAGCTGCCTATTTCAAGGTTAATGCAACATAGTAGCTGTTGTGAAACAATGATGTTGACAGGATTCAGGTGGGATTTCAGATCTGAATGTTATTAAATGTTTCAGGATTGTTCTAAAGAATGCTATCGAATCTCTTATGATTTCAAAATGTGACAACCAATATTCTTAACATGTCACAGTGATGGACAAACCTTATAATAATGTTAATACAAGTTGAATATGAAGATATGGCTATTCTTAAAACAAATTAGGTAGTTACCAAAATGATTATAAATCATTTTTTTGTAACGGTAAAGAAAAAATATAGTGTAGAGATTATATCTAAAAACTAATTAATAGTAGACCTACTCAAGCAGCTGTGAAAAATATTTGCATTAAATATTTCATAAAAAGTCATTCTAGGAGCCAAGTTAACTTAACTTACACCATATTTACTTTTTTCTGCTTATTAATTTTTCTCTGTTGTGAGCACTGGCTGTGCATTACTGTTTCAAAGGACTTAATAAGGGACCAAGAAAATAACTATAGTAGACACTATAATCCACTGAATCTAGTTAACATTGTAAACAGGAAACAGGTTGTTGTATGCGTATAAAAAATGTTATTAAAGTTAAACTTACTAGGTGGCATTCACATGTAGCTTTCCATTTTATTGACAGACCCCTAGGAAAAGATTATGGACAACATGATATAGAATCTAAATGATTTAGCTGGTAGCAGTAGATAATCATGGATGGTAACTGTTGTGTATTATTTATGTTTACAGGATCAGCAGAAACCATCTCCCGAAAAGAAACCAAGTAAAGAAGAAAGTTCAAACCGAAGATCGGGGAAAAAAAATAAAGAACAGTCATCAAGTGGTTGGTTTGGTGGCATTTTTGAAAAAATTGCATTAAGGCCTAAAAATCAAATGAAGTTACCAGATGATAAAAATCCTACGGTAATTATTTATTAATATCTTTTTTTTTTAAGAATATTATGCTTTATATTTTACAACAGAGAAATATGTGTCATAAACAATTTTGTGTAACTAGAAAAGAATAATGTATGTATTTTTAAATAGGAATATTATTGGAAAAAAATTTCCTCTTAGCTTATATACTCACTGGTGGGGTGATTGTTAAAATTTCCATCATTCTGTTCTTGTGTTGTTTTTTAGGATTTAATATTAAACATAACATTAAATGTCTACTAATATACTAATATTTTCATTTAAATTTAAGTATAGTTGAACAGTCCTGTCTGTTTTATCAGTATTAAAGATCAAATTTATGGATCCATTTTTTTAAACTTACTTATGAGACTGCCATTTAACTTAACTCATATTTTGATCTTTTTATAAGAGTTGGTTAATATTCTGTTTTCTGATTAAAAAGCAATTTACTCATTTTTTCATAAATAAAAATTATTAAAAGATTTGTGTGATTTTTATACACGGTTTCTGATTCATTCATTCTTACTTTAATATTAAAATCTGGTAAAAAAAAATTATATATATATATATATATATATATATTACATGAAATTTAAACTACCAAAACACAGTAAATTGTTAAGTTAAACTTACCATATTAATTCCAAGAATCGATTTTTGCAGGATCCTGCATCTTCAGTTAGTATTTTAATTCTATAATTACATTAAAATAAATTATTTTTTTTTTGTGAGTTAGGAATATATCAAAATTGTTATCTTTATAAGTTTTATGAGAGTGCGCTGATTCTGCTGTCCAGAACTGGAATCCTGTTATATTACATAATTATAATTGGCATTTTCATCAGTATTTCTAAATTTCTAAAACAGTAAGTTTCAACATATTCAGAATTCCTAAATTATAAAAACAATTTATTTTAATATAATTATAGAATAAAATATCAACTGAAGATGCAAGATCCCATAAAAATTGATTTTTGAAATTAATATGGTAAGTTTAACTATCTATTTATTGTGTTTTGGCGGTTTAAATTTCATGTAATATTAAATTTTATTAGCACAGTGGTCCAATATAATATCTTAATGAATTATTTGAATTTTCAAAAAAAAATTATTTCCCATTATTCCCCTCTAGGAAAGCCTGTGAACTTCAGCCAATCATGGCTTTATCTCCTTCTTCTCTTTTCTTCTCACAACCTCTTCATTTGTTCACTATGTTTCTTCTTCCTCTCCTCCGTCCATCTTCTTCCTGTTGTTTCTCTTTTCTGCTCTTGTTCATTTTCTTATTTTTAATTTCATCCCTAAATTTCCTTTTGTACTTAATTTCTTCATCTGAGGTGTTCAACCGTTCCAGGTCGTCTCATGTTTCTTTCAACCAAATGGACTTTATTTTGATGATGTTGAAAATTTCCTTAGTGACTCTAGCTTCACTCATCCTGTATAAGTGTTTCTAAAATTGTAGACAGTTTTCCTAAACTTTTCGGTGATGGAGTCTGTTTTCATATAACTCCTTTGTGGGTTGTTTGATCCAAGTTCCGTGTGTGAGGACTGCACCATGGATTTTCCTGAGGATTTTCCATTCTTACTTCTTGATTTCATGAATTTTGGTCATTCCTCTGATTACTGTGGTTTCTGCTGTATACAAGGCCTCCAGCGGGACAACTGTCCTGTAATATCTATAACCATTATAAATTTTGACTAAAACAGGCTCATAGCAATTAATTAAGTTGGTTATTTTGTTTTATTATATACTTTTTATTTTGGGGTATGTCGATGGACGATTAAAAATGTGAGGTTAAATGGATTTATTCAGAGAAGGCTGATTGTGGATAGTCACAGCATAATTAGATAAGAATTAACTATTTTTTGATGACTCAATTCTTACTGTACATTCTTGCTAAAAATAAATTTTATCATAGTGTGACATCGTGCTCGAAATGGGAACAAAATTTTCCCACAGAAAGTGTTACGTTAGTGTGCGTACATGCACTCACATAGACTGAGTCCAATGATAAGACAGTTCATATTTAGATTCATCAGTGTGAATTTCAATACAGTGATTTTGTTCATAAAATGTTGTTTAGAAATCTTCAAAAAATTTACAATTTGTTTTATTCTTCTTTTATCTATAAGTTTGACCTTTTTTGAAATATGTTGCAAAAGACAAAATCTTTTTATGGTGATAATTTTTTTTCATCTGTAAAGTTTTGACAAGCTATCTTACTTGGCTTGAAGTTTGTTTATTTTGTGAAAAATAAAGTTGATATTCATATCATTAAAATTTTTTTTTGTAACAAATGTGCTGTGAACTGAACTGATTCGCGATCGGCTATCATCGATATTGTAATACAATAACTTATTTGTCCATTAAAGAAGATACAGGTATGAGAAACTTTACTATTAAAGGCCTCTCTGCAATAATATTTCAATGGATCCATTGCAATAGTACTAATCCGTCGACTATTTAATAAAGAACTATTAAAACTGATACTTGTGATAATGATGAATTATATTCAAAATTACAACTAGAATTAATTTCGGATTGGCCAATTCCATATTAGTATAGGTATTAATAAAACAACTATGTATATCAGAATCTTTTTTCTTTTCTTTTTTTAATAATTTGACACCTTATAATTTCTATCAAAACAAATATGTGTGTGTCTGCTGAGCTCTGTTTATGGTTTCTTTAAAATAACAGTATTTAACTGATTTAAACATTTTATTTTATTTTGTAAGATGATTTGTGAAATTCTAATATGCGAATATCAAAGTTCAAGAGTAGATAAGTAATAAGGGTTCTATGAGTTTTAAGTAAATTAATAATGGGTGTTCTCTGAGTTGAACATACATTAAGTAAAAGAGTTTGTTTTATACGTTCTTTTTATGTGTTTATTATTTTTTATTTTTTTTATATATAAATAGTTTGTTTCATAAAAAATAAATAATGTATAATGGTAAATAACTTATAGCTCTAGCTAAGTTGCAGTTTTATGTTAGAATTTTCAATTTTTCATTATTATTTAATTTTATTTAAAGGATAACTAAGGTATTAAATATAAATTTCTGATTTTAATTGAATGATTAATTTTGAAACTCCTTTACTCATGTTTACACTAAATCTGATCTATCTGACAGTAGAGTATTCCAATTAGATTTTAAAGAGAGCAATCTTAGGATATAAACTTATCAAGCAGCATAGTCTTCGTACATTGTTTCATAAATGCCAACATTAGTAAATTCATTTTGTTTTTTGTTTGTTTTTTTTTGGTGTAGAAATAAAAGCTTACATGTTGTAGTTTCGCATTGTGATACACAGCCCCTTTGTTATAATGATTCCATGTAAGCTTGTATGCCTTTTGTATATATATATATATATATGTGCATGCCTTTTATGCATATAAAATATTGTGCTTTTTCTTCTAACAACTGTTAGTAGAAACATACTGAAACTCCAGTTTATTAACTTTTGTTTATAATTTTGCATGAGTAGATTAAATAATCTACAGCCTCTGTCAAGGATAATGTCTATTTTTTTGTGTGATGTAGTAGAATAGTTCTCTAAACTTTTAAATGGCAACATTTGCAGTTTATCTTTTTATGGTCATTGTTTGATTTAAAAATTAAAATAACAATAAGACACCTAAAAATATTTTTAATTCAGTTGAATTGATGTCACTAAGTTCCGGGAGGCTTACCCATAAATACTAACTCATAAGAGTTAACTTTCTTTCTTAATGATACTAGAGTGATTATATCTTCAGAAAAAAAATTAGAATAGATGCCCTGACAGGCGCATCTTTTTTTATAATTTTTTAATTAATTAATATTACAAGGTATGTAATATAGATTGCATTACATACATATAAGGCACTAGTGAGTACCTATGTGCAGGAATCTTAACATGCGTGCTGGGAGATCTTAACTCCATATAAATTAATTTTTCCATAATATTTACATGTTTTGTTAGAATGATCAAATGTTTTCATGCTTTTTCATCTTTATCACTATCTTTATCTTCACCCTCATGCTGTGTTGACTGTCTATAGTATTGTCCTCATCAATATTTATGTCACTTCACTGAACTCTCGAAGTCTTGTTGAGGATTTTTTATTACTATGTTCACAAAAGTCTGTATTCTCTAAATTAATTTTTTTGTTTATGAAAACCTAATATACAAAAATTATAAATACTCTATGTTAAGAATAGATGTTATGTAAATGGTGATATGACATCTGTCAGAATTTCCTTATAAAATTTATAAATTTATTTTTGTCAAGAACCAAAAGCAGAAAACGGATCACATATACACTTTACCCTTCATAAGTCTTAAGAAAAAATGTAACATGTTGAGGAGAATTTGTCAAAAATTAAGGGTTGTCTCACAGACCTTATATTACCATTATCAGTTCAGGGTTAAAGCAAAAACAAAGCAGTCCAAAAATTCATGCCTTATAAATTTTGAATATAAAGTGTTATTAAACAATACACAGTTTATGAGACAACAGGGTGTTTATTTTAAATTAAGAATGATATTTTGTGGTTAAATTTTGACAAAGATTAATAGGGAAAATTTCTAATTTTAGGTTAAACCACTTAAACGTAAAATTTAACCTTAAATTAAAACTTAAACCTTAAACTTAAAAGTAAATTTAAATGTTTTAAATTTAAATCAGTTTTTTATTACATTTCCTAATCTTGCAGGGTGTTCGAGAATTATCTGAAAAACCTTGATATTGAGTAAATAGTCTCTTTATTAATTTATAAAAATGGTTGTTCAGAAACATTACTACTGAAATTTTTTTGACCTGTAATCAAAGACATTTCAATGTGTGCCTCATTATTAATTCGCAAAATATCCAATCGGTAATCAATTTCATGCCATGTTTGTTGTAATATCTATGATTGAATGCGTATGCAATCCTCTTCTTAAGGTCATCCGTATTCACTACATGAGTTTTGTTTACATTAATCTTGATGAAACCCCATAGGAAGAAATCACATGTAGTTATATTCGGTGATCAAGGTGGCCAAGCAATCGGTCCATCATGTCCAGTCCAGCAATTTGGGAATGTGTTGTTGAGGGATTCATGCACTAATAAACCTCGATGTGGCAGAGCTCCATCTTGTTGAATATGATTTTGGGTTGTAACTCTCAAACCCTTCTAACAAATCCAGATAGATATTCGTGTTAACTGTCACTTTTGCAAAGAAAAAAGATCCAATCACACGATCGTGAAACAGTATGCACCAAACATTTATTTTTAGGCTATCTCTAATATGATCAAGTGTAACATGTGGGTTCTCTGATCCCTATATTTTAATGCTCTGAGTGTTCACTTTATGTAGCCTCGTCTAAGAACATAAATTTTTTAAGGCAACATTCATCATTTTCAATTCTTTAATTATTTCCATAGCAAATTCCTTTCTAGCAGTGTGATCTTGAGGTTTAATGTGCTGCAATATTTGTAATTTATAAGGATGCAATTTTAGTAGTTTCTTCAAAATATCGTGAATGGTAGATCGCAGAAAATTAACTCACGTGCTGCACTCCGAGTTGACTTTCCAGGGCTGTGAACAAGACTGACAAATGATGATCTCCATTTTTTCATCTGATGCTCTAGGCTTGCCTACACCCTTCTTATGTTCAACACTGCAAGTTTCTTTAAATTTATCATACCATGATTGAACACTTGTTTTAGAGGGTGGCTCTAAGTTATACTGCGTTCTAAAATTGTGATGAACTTGTGTGTTTGATTCTGTTTCAATAAACCACTCTACTTGTTGTGCTCTCATCTGTGGATTCATGGGCAACTTATGTATGCGGTTATTAATGCAATCACAACACTATCCTGTATTTGCCAATGGAAACTAATGAGTTACCTGTTAAAGAGAGCCCAAACATTCATTAACAGGATTATTTATTTTTTCAAATAAGACATCAGAGTTATTCAGATAATCTTTTTCTTGGACACCCAGTATTTCTTTCATGTTCATTATTGTTCACTTAATAAATAACCCTTTTTATAAATTTAAATCTTTATGAGTATGCATTTTGGAATGTGCTTTAATAGCTAAGTATGTATTTACAAAAACATAATTTCTTAAACGTGTTCAGGTGTACAGTTTTATGTTTTAGTTCTGTTCTACTACTACTACTACTACTACTACTACTACTACATTTCATTGGATTACACTGTGGAAGAATACAATACTTTAGTACACAGAAATGATTACATTTTGGTTTAACTTAAAACCAGTAAAAATATTATGTTTTCAGACCATATGATTAGATCAGATTACAAACAAGAATTATTCCTTACCTTAGCTTTGTAGATTAATGAATTTAGTTTGCAGTTAGACTTTGTATTATTACAGAATCAATCCTATTTTATGTAACTTAATGCAATATTTAATATTACTCATTACCATTGTCATACTGTGTTTTCTGAAACATCCTCTTCACTTATAAAAATACCCTAATTATGTTTGTTTGTTTTTTTTTCAGATTGTATGGGATGAGAAGAAAGGTAGATGGGTAGACAAGAATGCTGATGAAGAAGATGAATCAATGAGTGTTAAACCACCACCAAAAGCTTCAGAATTACCTGGATTCCCAAGTTCTGTACCAGGATCAGCTCCTGTACCACCAGCATTAGCTCCTACTCCAGCACCTGGACCTGCACTCGTTAATTCTTCTACATTAGACAGTACTATCCCTACTGCAGCACCTGCAGCTGCATCAACACCTACAAATGTACAAAGTGGAGTGCCTACTGCTGCACCTTCTACTAACTCTGTTAATATGTATAAAATGCAAAGAGGAAGAGGTACTTACAGTTACCTCTTGGTAACATTGTATTTTTTTGTAAAAATTATTTTTTTTAATCTCTAATTCTTAAATTAAGAATATTCTTAATAATCCTTATATTAAGATGTTTATGTGTTTGCTTGTCCATGCATTGACTTTTGAAATGTGAGTTTTCTGAACGGAACTTAATTTTTTGTGGAATTTGTTGCCAACGCCTTTACTGAATGTTATGTACTTTCCTATAGTTTTTGGTATCACATCGATCCAACGGCTATCATAGTCCAGTTCCCTGTCGTCATACTGGTTAAGTTGTGGATGAATACAGGGGCGCAGTACTGTGTTGTTCTCAAGTGATAATTGTTGCAAAGTGCTGCTCTGTATCTACCGGTAAAGTGACAGTGGTCTCTCACCTTTTTAGCTTGAGAACTGAATTGTATCTTACACATCTCGCAGTTATTGGCTGTGTTGTATCTTGACTCATCTTTGCGTGCATACACCATTTTTTCATTCTGTTTCAGTTTGTCTGCCACTTTTGATGCTATTTTGAGTAATTGTAGTTCTACACTTACTTGTTAGTGTAGTGCCATGGATGATGTCACATTGCCTTAACCTGTGTTCCACCTGGCCCTAATAAAATACGAGGTTTAGATCACTCAGAGTGGCGGGGGTGAAATCCCACCATGACATAGTGCACATACTTCTTACATACAGTTGGTTAGATAAAAGAAATTATCTTAAGACAGAAAGAAATAACTTTGAATTGATCAAACAGGTATCTTCTCCTATGAAAAAATGTAAGGGAGAGGATACTTTTTTAGTGTTATAATAAAAACTTTCACTGAAAAGTTTTAGTAGATTAAAATTTTTAAAACTTATTATATATTGGTACCTTAATCATTATTCAACCATGAAGTTTCTGTCAATAATGCAAATATCTTTAAGATAAATTTATACTGTCAAGGGGGACTTGTCTAAAACAACAACAATCTGTATTTTTTTACTTTCATTCTTAAAACACTATGAAATATTTATTTTATATTTTCTTAAATTTATTTATTAATTCTTCATTATAATTTTTCTATATCTTATTTTCCCAGTATTGATTGCCTAAAATTGTCTTCTTTGTTACATTTTATGTAAACATTTTTTTTTTAAATGTTTTTAAACTGTTTTCATTTTCCAGTTTATTGCAATTACTGTTTAATATAATGTTTAGCCAGCATGAGAATAGAGTTTTAGTATTAGTCATGTGGCGGGAAGTAGCAGTCCCATTTCTCTCTCTCTCTCCCACACACACATATCTAATACCCACATTAAAAACATTTTTTGTGATCAACAACTTTGGTTTACTGCTTTATTATTTAAATATTTCATTACTTTTGATCAATACATGTTCTGATAACATGTAATAATATATATGCCTAAATAGTATATATAAGAAATGTTGAATTTTCTGATAGAATAAAAAAATTACACATAAATATATATTAAAATGCATTTTGTAAATTCATTAAATATCATATACAGCATATTCGGGATATTAATATGTATGTATAAATGCCAAAATAATAAATTAAAACTATGTAACAGATACTGGCTAGTGATTAATGTCTTAACTGATTTATATTATACATACATAGAATTGTTTGAATGACTAATAAATAACAATAAAAATGACATGTCTAATAGTAATAACAAATATACTCCTGCAGTACAGAAATAAACAGTTCAATTTATTTCCGATTGCATACAGTTTACATTTAGTATAGTGCAGTACAGTTTACATTTGCTATTTATGTACAGTTTTAATAAGAAAACAAATTTTTTTTAGTTGTGATTTGTTGTTTGGGTTTAGGACTACTGTCAAATTTCTGTTTAATTTTATAAGACTGTATTCAATTCGTTTTTTTTTTTATATTATAGCCTATTTGAAAAATGTCTCTTCATAAAAAAGGCACTACTCTACGTATCCCTGAAAGAAATGTTATTTCCTGGGTAATTAAAATGTACAGTGAAAAAGCTAAAAACAACAAACTTTCTTTACCGCTAAAAAAGGCTTCTATAAGAACAGGTAATTGTTCATGTGTTTCAGCAGGAACAACATTGGGTGACTATCACAATCAGATGAACACTACAAATTTTGAAAAGTGGGTTTCTGAGAAGCTAATAATGAACTTAACTCCAAATTCAGTTGCAGTATTGGACACTGCGCCATACCACAATACACAAGTACATAAGGCACCCACCAAGAGTTTGCTGAAGTGAGATATGATCTTGTGGTTAGAAAAGAAAAATGTTGTATATATATGATTCGAAAATGAGAAAAGTTGATTTGTTTAAATTAATTGAAAAACACAAACCCGAAAAACAGATGAAAATTGACGAATTACTGCAGAAGTATGGACACAAAGTTCTGCAGCTTTCCTCCTTATGTGTATGTGCTGAACGCCATTGAATTGGCACAGACTAAGGTGAAATGACTGGTATGAGATCATAATATCACGGCTAATTTAAATCTAGCTGAATTACAAGAAGTAACTAATAATGCAATGATGAGTGTGACATAGGATGACTGGGAAGTTTACATAAAACACATAATAAAAGTAGAAGAAGAAACTGGTAAAAAGATGGAATTTTAGGAGATACAGTGGATTCTATTATAATCAATATTGGTGAAGAAGATTCAACACAAGTGATTACAGTGCTGATGAGACATCATGTGAAGATTCAGATTCAGATCTAGCATCACCCTTGGTTGACTAAACATTTTTTATGTTTCGTTTTAAGCTAAAATTCAGTTTGCTTGTAATTACATTTATAATTTTATTACTTGAAATACTACAAATGTGTTAATAAGCTGAACTCTGTAAACTAACAAATTAGTTCCTTAATTAGAGAATATTCTTTTATCAGAAATTTGTTTTGTGAACTGTGAATATTTAGACTTACTGATTCTGCAAAGATAAGAAACTGATTAAATTTGTTGAATTTGCTGATTTCAAAAGTCATTATTTATATTTAAATTATTTTATTTCAACTAACGATGTCATTAAATTTTATTTAGTAATGCTTTAAATTTTTATGTAATTAAATATGTAAAATGTATTTCATGTGTTATTATAATAATTTATGTAAATACAAATAAATTTTTTAATTGAAAAAATTAAATTAAATTTAAAAAATGGCTAACATACAGAAATTAATAAATAATAGCTGTCTGTTTTGAATTATTATTATTGGATAATGTTTTCAGCTTGGATAGTAGCTTGTCGCTACTGCATACTTAAGAGCTTTATTCTTGTCGGTGAATATTGGTTCTTTCTTTGTGATTAGAAAGTATTCCTATTTTCACAAGATCTTATTTTTCTCAAGATTTTAAAACGTTGTTTGCTCTCTTTTGTATATAGGGTATATCTTGTGTTTGTACCCTAGATGTACCTTACAAAATTGATTTTTTTTTTTTTTTTTGTCTGAGCAATATTAGACATTGAGAAAGGTATTATTTATTTAATTTCTTAAAAAGGAGTGATGGAATGAATTCCAAGTTTAGAAGTTTTGGGAAAAAATAAAATAATGATTGTATAACCACAGTAAAGTTATTAAAGTTGCATGGTTGAAAATGAACCAGTTTTCCCCATAATTATCTTCATTTATCTTCCCAATTTCACTTGTCTCAGCATCAAAAGCTTTTCCATCTTTGTAAAAACTTATTTAGTTTTTTTTATAACCATTGTATTTTTTTTTAGGCAGTAGTCAATTTTTTATTGTTTAATGTATTCATCTTAAGTAAAATATAAGAATATTGTCGCTTTGGTTATTAATTATGACTATTGATTCTTGGAGATTCATAAGTCACTTGTTTACATACTGTTATTGTGTATTAGAAAACCTTTTTAAAAGTTGGCTTTTTTGTACTGTGGATAATAAAATGAAGAAATGAGAAAGTTTGAATGAGTTATTAAGTTAGATTTGTGGGTACATACTAAATCCACCCTAGCCTATTATCTTAATAATATGCCTGATGATAAATATCTGCAGATTTTAAAGTTTCTTTTGTATGGTTTCCAGAGTTTTATTTCCATCTTGGTGGAAAGAAATCAAGTGTGATTGTACTTATAAGATTTTCAGGAAGTTCAAGTGAAATGATGGTTAGATTTTGATTTCTGCCTTACTATTTAACAAATGTTACTCTGGCTTTTTACATAATTGTTTATGAGTGGAAGTTAATTTCTTATTCATTTTATTTATTCTTTAGCATAGTTCAGTGATTATTTTTTCTTTTTTTTTAGGAATGAAGGCAAATTATATTGATGTGATGAATCCAAACACTACAAAGAAAACAGCTACTTCATCAGCTGCACCACCTCCGCCTTTATTAGACCCAGTTCCTGCTGCAATGGCCCCTGTTAATAACTTTTTCATACCTGCGCCAGGTATATTTTACTTTAAATAAATAATAAGATTTATATCCATAATTACTGATTTATTATTATTATTAATAATTAAATTAAGATAAAATGTATTATTTCAGTGTAAAAATTGAAACCGTTTTCCTTAATACTAATGTTGGGTTAATCGTAATTTCTTTCAAATGTTGATAAATTATCAAAAAATTTGATATATCTGATATAAACAAGAACAAAATTTTACTCATTCAGTTTTTCTTAGATATTGTTAGATCATATCTCACTTTAAATGATTCACAACTCAATTTTCTCCTCTATATTTTGGTTAACTGTAACTTTTATAAATATAATCCACTAGCTAATAATATGTTAGATATTTTAAATATTCTTTTCATATTTGGATTTTCATATATACACACATGCACACACAGAACAATATTTATTTGAATGACAATAACGATTGATAGCATATCTCTTCACTTTACTAGTGTATCTTTGCTCATACACTATTCTCTCTCTGTTTTTTGTATGTTCATTATAGTTCTGTGCTGTGAAGCACTCACTTATTTACATGTTCATAGAATATTTATTTCTTTTTGTAATTCGTCATGTAAGTTATTTGTCTTGATTATAACAGAATGCACTTTCCATATACACAGTAGGTCTGAAAAGTTCCTTAACTAAATTTCTGTAGTTGATACAAGTAGCGCCATGTTTCGGACAACCAAGGAACTATGTAGTATGATGTCTATCAAGTGTGTGTAAAAAATTTCATCATTCCAGTCTCGAGTTATATTCGGCCACGTACATTGGATTCATGTGACCTTATCTGAGCTCATGACATGAAACAGAGAAGCGTGATAAAATTTTGTGTTCAACTTCAAAAATCTTTCGTTGAAACTTATCCTATGATACAGCAGGCATTCAGTGATGAAGCCGTATTTTGTACAACATAGATGTGGTAGAAGCGGGTTAAAGACGGTAGAGAGTCGTTGAATAATGACGAATGAAGTGGGAGGCCGTCAATAGCTTTTCACGATGGAAACATTGCAAAAGTGTGTGCACTCCTGCTCGAACAACCTATCTTACCCTTTGGGCTATAGCAGAAGAGCTGCGGTAAAGACACAGTATGTACAATTCTAACATAAAAATTGAACCGCCAAAAGGTGTGCTCTTTTCATTCCACACTTCTTGACTGAAGAACAAAAACAACAAAGTCTTAATTGTGTGCAAGACTTTGTTGAAACTGCCAATAGAGACCCAAATTTTTTGTAAACAACTGTAACTGGGGGATGAAAGCTGGTGCTTCATGTATGATCCGCAAATGAAATGTCAATTTGCTGCATGGTTGAGTCCTGGAGCATAAAGACCGGCAAAAGTCAGGGAGCAAAAATCAAGAGTGAGAACAACGTATGTTGATTGAATTCTTTGACTCGTAGGCCTGATTCATTGTGAATTTGCCCCTATTGGTTAAACCGTGAATTCTAAATTCTGTTTGGAAAGTAATGAAACACCTTATGCATTGCATTCATTAAATATCGTCTAAGTACCGGGATCCGGGCAGTTGGATTCTCTTGCACAACAATGCCCCAGCACACATGGCAACAGTTTTAACATGTTATTATGCTGCAAATCAAATCACCGTCTTATCCCTTTTGCCTTATTCACTCAACTTGGCTCCAGCAGATTATTTTCTGTTCCTGAAACTCAAGTTGAAGATGAAAGGCCGCTTTTTTTATGACATTCTGGGCATCTAAAGGACTTGCACCAAGCAGTTGTAAGCGATCCCACCACAAAGTAATTTCTCCAGAGCATTTGACTGGCTCTACCAGTGCTGCAACAAGTGTATAACTAGAGAAGGGTTCTATTTAGAAGGCTGATGTGAGTGAATTTGTTTATCTTTAAAGCTGTAATTTTATTTTATTTAGTTTGGGAACTTTTCAGACATAACTGTGTTGTTGAGATTTATATTTAAAGAAAAACGATGATGGATTTTAATGAGAAAAGTTTTATGATTAAAGCCTTATAATTGCTCAAAGATAAATTTCCTTTTATCATTGAGCTTTCGAAAATTTTTTACGAATACTCAACATCATTCTTCAAATGACCCAGAACGAATATAGGCCTCAACTATAGCTATCCTCTCTTGGATTGAATAAGGCATTTTACACAAACACAACTGCACTCACAATGCTGCACTGCTTCAAAACGTATTCTGCACTGACATGTAACCATCTAACAAACATCACCAACAATCAGTAGTAACATATACATCTACTAGTCACGCTATTTATGTGAGTCTTTCATAAATAGTGTTTGATAGCGGTTTCATTATTGGTTCATTTTATGTTGTTCACTCTGTACAGTGAAACTTAATTTTTATGATTAACTTAGAGCATATTTGTTTTGTTAGAAAATTTAAATTAAGCATCTGTAGTTGCAATTTATGCTTCTCCACCACTCATTGCAAAGCAATAGGATTTGCTTGTACACTGCTTATGCTTAGTGTTACTCAAATAGATTAGTGAAATCAACAAGACTTCTTTGTATTTGTGTTGTTCATTAGGTAGAAATCTTACAACACAAAAGTGCACAAGTTATTCTTAAGTGACTTTTAATGTAGCTATTATTTATTACTTTGCCCGTAAAATTTATTGTTAGAATAAATATTTTCATTTTACTTATAACTAGATCTAAATGGATTTCCATCATGAAGTTTCTTCATTATAAAACAGTTCAAAAATGAAAATATTAATTCTAACAATAAAGAGCTGAATCATTAATTTATACTAGTACTCTAATTGCCGTAAAAAAAATTTTTGAAATAATTTTGTTATTTTAATTTTATTTATTAGAAAACAAATTCAACAAAATTTTAAAGCCAGTATATCCTTAATTCATAGTAACTTATTGTTAACAGTTAATCTTAAACTAATATTTTAAGCTAGGATGAAATAATATTAGTTAAAATTAAGCGATGTTAATGTGGATAGCAACAAATTAATTCCAGTATCTGATTGTTTTAGGCCTAATATAAATTTATTTGTAGTTATTTAGCATATAAAAGTTATCAATTTATTTTCTTTGCATGTTAATTAATTTCATTTTGTATTCCAAATTTGATTAGATAATATTTGCTTATTCAATCATATTTTGGATAAATTAGACTAATTTAATTTAGTTTGATATGTATTCTATAAAAAAGTTTAATAGAATCATGTACTGAGTGCCGAGTAGTACAACTAGATTGCAAAATTTTAACCATCAGTTTTGATATTCACAGTACTTGTGTGCAATTATCTTAAATTAAATTAAAAGGAGTCATTGTATATCAGCAGAAATGATCTAAATTGAAATGATTTGATCTAATTTTTTGTTTTATCTATGAGCACTTTAATTTTTTAGCATAATAATATAACACCATATTTATTATTGTTAGATGTTTATAATCTTTTCCTTTTTTTTTGTTATAAGTTGAGGGAAATGAGAATGCACCAATTGATTTTGTCAGTCCATCAGGACCAGTCAGCTATGAGGCTTCACATGGGAAAGCTTTGGACCAGACAACTGAAGTGAGTTAATGATATTCATTACCGCTGTTTAATGTTCCATGTAATATTATATTTTTATGTTCATTCTGATTTAGTAAATTGGGAAATTAGTTGAACTTAATTTTCCAGAAGTTAAATTTACTGGGTGTATTTATGATGTGGAATTATTAAAACAAAAACTCATGTTTTAAATAACAATTTGTTTTTTGTTATATATTATTGGAGTGTGTTTTATGTAGATGTTTATAAATTTGCTAATGATATGATGTATTATAAAAAAAAAACACAGCTGTCGCATTTATGAGACCAGAAAGTTATTGCTATCTTTAAGTGTGCTTAATATTTTTAAAATAGTAGAACAAATTAAGAAGAAACTTAAGTTCTCCCTTATTATAATCTGTTATATATTTCAATTGAAGTGAAATATATAACAAATTGAGGAAAACTTTTAAAGGTTATACCTTCAAGTTTTGCTCAAGTTAAGATCTCAATTTGTACTCAATTCTAACAGATTACTGAGAAATTCTTACCCTACAAAGTGAAGAGTAATATGATGAGTACAATATTCTACTCATACAGATGGTCACTGCCTTGAATTTTTTTTTTTCAAAAGACTATATTTATTGTAACCCGCATAAAAAAGATAAATAATTGTAATTTTTTGATTTCTCAGTGACTGTTTGGTTGGTTGGGCATTATTGTAATGGATTGGAGCACCACATTGCTGAAAAACTTATTCTATTTAATGTTGCTACAACTGTAGATTTCTGATAATATTTTCTTGGATTAAGGGTAACGGAGGTTCTAACTTTTGCCATGTTATTTTAGGATGAGGACAGATCCCTTTTAAAATGTTGGAGTGGTTATTTTGTAAGTTTTATCCACTAGAGAATAATTTTATTTAAAGTTATTACTATCACAGAATAAGACTTTTATTGAACAATAACAAATTATTTAGTTTCAGTAATTAAATTATCCACGGTCCTTTGTTTTATAGCAGAAATAAAAAGTACTGTCCAATCTGAGTCCACCTGTAATTCTTGCTTAAGGGTATATGGAAATGTAAATTGTAGACAGGTAAATTTCAGATTTGTAGAATAAAAATTTTAGATTTACTGAGTATACTCAAACAGAATAATCAGTAACTCGTTGATTAAGTTTCATATGGAATGGGAGGAGATATTTTATATAAACATTCTGGATTGTATCTAATTTCCAGCCAATGACATTTATTAATCTCATTGATTTTTAATTGCCTTACTTAGGTAGGAGTTCAGCCGTAAACATAGTATTTTCCATCCTATTATTATTTACTATTATATCAGATATTTTCAGAAGTCTCCAGGCTAATTAAGTGTACTGCTAAAATCAGGTCTTCATGCTTCTTCTTAATAAGAAAATAAACTTTTTTTTAACCTCTGGGACAACTGTTAGGTATTGCTTCAGAGGATGAGATGAATGATTTGTAGCATGTCTGAAAATGCCATGCCTGACTGGGATTTGAACTCGAGAATGGAAAATAAACTGTTTCCCTCTATGTCACTCTTATGACTCGGCCTTCTGTTGCTGTCAGCTTTTTGAAATGAATGGTTTCCCTCATACTGTATGTATTTATCATGTACTACTTTCTTTTCATAATTTTAAACATTTTTTTTTCACGTTCTTTACGTGAAATTATTACATATATTTTTTGATTGAGTTTCAATGCAAAACATATTTCAATGCAGTTTTTAATTCACTTAATTATTAAAACATAACTCGATGAAATTCATTTTAGGAAGTTGCAAATCTGCAAATTTTGATTATAATCATTAAGATCTTTGAAGCCATAACAGTTTTTTTTTAATATATTTGCTACTTACATATAAAAGTAGATAAAAATCTTAATATACTTAGACCCTAAGCTGCTATAGACACATGGATATGATCAAAACAAGAGAAAGTTTTTATGCATACTAATAGAAATAAATAAGGTAAGGCAGCTTATAAATAATAGGAATATTGTAATTAATTTGTAATGCTGACTTAGATTCTGTAATCTGCAACAGTTTTTTTATTTTTGTTACAATACCTAAATAAATATAGTATGATTTTGTTTCCTTTTAGCCTATTAATTTCTATATTATAGACAATATAGCTCTACTTTTTTGTTGATGTTAATAATAATATAACCAGTCTTGGGATAGTTAGTATTTTTAGTAGTTAGAATTTGAGAATATTTGAACAATTTTGACTAAATTCTTTAGTTTATTTTAACGATAACATTAATCTTAGTGAAATTTTTAGCTCTGTGAATAAATCAGTAAATTATATTCGTTACAAAACAAGGTGGGAAGATTTTCTTGCTTTAGTCTTGCTTTTAATGTGTATTTCTGTGAATTACTTTTTAAGATGCATTATTGACTTAGTCAGTGCTCTCAGTATTTACTGCATCACATCTACTGGATGAAACATGTTTTCCCGTTTTATAAAGAGCATTAAGTTCTCTTAGTTGACAATCACTCATACCAAAGAATTGAGAATTGTTAATGGTGCATGTAAACTATGACATGGTGCATATTACCCCTATGTCATGTATAGACTCATTAGCCAACTCTTGCTCAGAATCAGAGTTAACATGAGAATAATATGGGTATTCAGGAATTTGCTAAAATGTTTTTATCGATCCAAATATATTTTTTCCCCTATAAAATTTTCAATTTCACAAAATACGTTAATTCAGTACAGATAAATGTAAAGAAAAAGGATTGTCTTTGCTCACTTATGTAAGTTAATTATGCTCTGCTTAATATAAAAAAAATTGCCATGTAGAAGTATAATTTTAAACAAATGTTAAAAACAAATAATTTTTTAAACAATTTTTGATTCTGTATATTTTAAAATTTTTATTAAAGTTTAATACTGAAAAATGTGGAATGTTTTGCCTCTTTTGTCTGTTAATATAGTTTTCTTAAACATTCTTTTTGTGTTTTATTTCATTTTTTTTAGGAATTAAGATTCATTAAATATTCCCAGTTTTGATTATTATTGCTTCATTTAATGTAGTTTGCATTTTTATGGGATTATTAAATGTTGCTTGTTTTATATTGGTACTTTATATAAATTTTATATAAAAATTATTACATTTAAAAACTGTTTTAATTACTCTAATTTGATTTTATAGATGTGTGTTTTATTTATAGTATTGAGGTTCAGTTTAAATTACCATGTTCCCTTGTGATAGAGATCTTTAGATGCATGTTTCTGAATTTAATGACTTAATAAATGTATATATATACACACTAAAGGGGTATTCTTTAGTTTCATTTTTATGGCAAAAATTGTATCTAACACTTGCTTCTATATATATATATATATGTGCATAGATTTATGCATATCCCCTGTTGAATTTGACATTTTTTTGTGTATTCAGGTAATCCTGTGATACTGTATTTATTAATTTTTATTTAAAAAAATTATTTTGGAAGAATTATGTGGCTTTATCTTGGACAGATCCCTTTGGGGTTGTTCAGGTTCAGTCTGAAGTAGCTGTGCTTGTAGTATACATTGGTTACTTTTTCTTATATATATATATATATATATATTTTTTTTTAATATTTCATTTTAAATTCAATTAACATAAACCACCTAGTACTGAATATTGGAATTCAACTTTTCTTTCCTTAATTTTGTCTTATCTCAATATTCTATACTAATTGGTTTATGTTAGTAGAATTAAAAATATAATATTACAATTCAGAGGAATAATATAAATCTTAAAAAGATTAATTTCAATAAAACACAGATGCATGCGTGCACGCGCACACCACACACACACAAAATGTCTCCTGAAGAGATGAAAATAATTTTATATGCTCCCCAAATGAAGATAAATAAAAAAGTTCAGCAAAATAAGCAGAAAAGTGTAGAAAAATACTGTTCCATAATTTTAAACCACAACAAGAATCATTTTAATATTGGAAAATATCTAGAAACAAAATCGATTATTAATCAGAGATTAGTTTAGAAATTTAAAAAACACGACTGACAAAAAAAAAACATTGCTCTTTAATATAGGAAAATTAAAGAGCGTGCGGGTGACAATTGGTTCAGCCATTGAGCTACTATGGTGAAACAAACATAGTAGACCAATCAAATTAAATTTTTATGTGCCAAAATTAACTTCTGTTAGGTAGATATGTAGAAAATAGGAAATATTCCATAGAATTGAATTAACTACTTTTTCCACCCTCTCATTTTAATGTATCATTTTCAAGATTGCGCCCAAATTTGGTGAAAAACAGTTTTTTTCATTTTAAAGAAAAACTAGACATTTTACAAAAAAAAAGTTATAAATAAAAGTTGCAGAACTTCTTGAAACAGAAATTTTAAGCCCTGTTCAATATCAACTAGCGTTTTTTTTTTGCAATAATTATTTTATTTGTTGATCAATTGACATTGGGCAGGGCTTAAATTTTTGTTTTAAAAAGTTCTACAACTCTTATTATAACTTCATTTTTGTAAAACATCTAGTTTTTCTTTAAAATAAAAAAACTGTTTTTTGCCAACTTTGGATGCCATTTTGAAAATTATGTGAAAAAATGAGAGGGTGGAAAAGTGTTCATTCATTTCTATGCAATATTTACTATTTTTTTACATGTCTTACCTAATGGAAGTTAATTTGGCAAAAAAACAAGGTATTTTTGACAATTTTTTTGCCCTATAGAAATACTGTAAATACATTACACTACTTTTTGGGCAGTTTTGTAAAAACATTAGTAAGACAACCACTTTACATGTGTGAGGTACAAGGTTTCTGAATTGTTCAGAATGAAGCATTGAGATGCAAGTTATTCTAAAACAACTCATTTATTTGATAGATTTTTCAAATTTTTTAATTTTATATATATTTACATATTTATATAGCCTTGACACTCCTGATAATGTAAGGATTCTTATATGGGATCATACATTTAAATCGGTTCAGCCATTCAGCTGCTACGGTAAAACAAATAAACATACATATACACCCTAAATACGTTGCACTCCTTTTAGGGCAGTCATGTAAAAATAAATAAATAGAAAAATGAGATAAGATGTAATTTAAAGCATTTCTTAATTTCATTATAAACATTGAAGGAGGATATTTTGAACAATTATTGTACAATAAGTTTGTAATACGTTTTTTAAGTTAAAATTTGAAAATGAAATGTTTCAGATCCAAGTTTATATAATTTTTTTTTTAATTTTCACTCATAAAACATGTTCTGAAATTCATACTGCTGCTTCTTTGTGAGACACTTTTTGGGTATAAAATGTAATGATTTCTTCCTTAAACCGTAAGAAGCAAAATTGTTTGCAAAATTGTTACTTTATTATATTACTATAATGAAGTATATCTGAATTATTCATTTAAAGTATAACATTTTCTGTTTCAGTTATATTTTATGTAATATACTAATTTTCATTATTATGTTACAGTATTAATCTTCAATAAATCATATTTTTGTTTCATCACACCCATTTTATTTCTGTTTCATTGAATTTTCCTTAAATAAATAGTTATATATGAAATGATTTCTGTTTCATAAAAGTTGCTGCAAAGATTAGGCCAGGTATGTCATTTTAGCCATTGATAGTAAGGAGATTCCTCTCTCATTAACTGAGCCTGCCAAAAATAAATAATTCGGTAAATATTTTCCAGTAAAGGTTTGAAGAAAGTGCAAAAGCCAGATAGTAATAAACTTAAATTACATTATTAATATTTCTTTCATGACAAAAACATGTGATTTTTGTTGAAAAACTCGTTAATCCTGTTACATTAAACAAAAAATTAGAAGGTATTTGAAAGAAGGATAACCTTTTAAAAACCCTTTCAAAAAAGATCGTATTCAACAATTTTACATTTTCTGCTCTATGTACGTTCTGCAATACATTGTATATAGATAAATCCCTCCCTTTTATTTAATTATTATACTTAGTCTGTGGGTTATCAATAAATAGCTTTACTTCATTTTTTTTACTAATGTGTATATATATATATATATATATTTTTTTTAAATATTTATCGTTTTTGAATTTTTTATTTATTTTTATAATTTCTCTATTGTTTTGATGATGATTATTTAATAATCAAATTGCAAGTTTACATTTTTATTTCTTGTAAATAGTTCTTGATCATCTCTTTTAATTTAAAAAGAAATCATTTATGTATGTGCATGTAAGTGCATGAACATGTGCGCATATAAACAAACACACATATAATATATATATATATATATATATATAAATAATTTCATTTTATTTTTATTAAATCAATATTAGAAAGCATATTATAATATTTTTTTAATTAACAAATCCTATTTTGTTTATCATATTCACATTTTTATTCTCAGAAGAGTTATTAGTACAGTAATGGAAATTATGTGTAGAACATCTTCCATTTGTAAAAATTATTAGAATTAGAAGAATTTTGGGTTGGGAAAAGAGATTTTACCTTAAAACAGGTTTCACTATATCCTAATTCTTTTTATGCATGTGCCTTTCTTTCTACTATGAAAAATAAAACTATACTTGTCTACTTTAGAAATTCTACATAAATTTAAATATTAAATTTATTTATTAATTGGTTACAGTTGAATGAAGCATGTGATTAGTAATAATTGAAATTTTTTTTAAGAATAATAATTAATGATATATTAAAATTAATCTAAAGATAATGAAATTGCAAATTAGAAAGTTTGTTTTTAACTTAATATTTTAAGTATATGTAAGTTTATAGAATAAATAATTATTGTTCTGTTATAAGTTTTGTTATGTATAAATTGCATCTAAATAAAATGAAAGAATTGTTTTAAAAAAAAAGTTTGTCTTTTTAATTTGTGTAGTTATGTTGTTCTTTCTGTTTATTATTGTTATTATTATTTATTAAATTAGAGCATTTTAATTGTTGTATTGCATGCAGCCTTGTAATGAAACGGATGATCAGCAACTTTCATAATAATGTGAGTAATAAAAAAAGTAAAACTGTTTGATTGTGGTTTATGAATGTGTGATTAGTTTATTTTTATGAATTTTCCCCTTGTAGGAGATTAGGTTTTACGCTTTATTTTTATTAAATTTACTCTTTTTCTTTTTAAAAGTAAATAAAATAGAAATGCAAAATTCTTTTCATATTGCTGTTAAATTAACTTATTTTAGAACCCCATTTTTAATTTAATTATTATATTTATCAACAAAAAAATTTTGCTAATAATAAATTATATATGTAATAATTTATTAAATATATTTTTTTAATAACCATTGCTTTATGCGTTAAAACTGAAAATACAATTTCTCCAAGGCAGAAAACAAAAAGAAATCAATAGCAGATAGTTCTTAAAATTAGTTGTTCTACATAAATAAATTTAAGGTAAGATTTATGTCAGTATTTTTTTTTTGTTTGGAGGAGTATGTATTCAATTATGTTACCTATATATCATTTATTACTGTTTTAGAATATTTACTCTTTGTGACTAGATTCAAGTCTGTGATTAAAAGCAGTTATTCAAAATTGGTAACAAACAAAGTAAAACCTCTGCAAAACAGAACCTTTTAAAAATAGCAACCTTTGCAATGTATGGTTTCCCAAGTCCCGATTTATTTTAATAAAATTTAATTTCTTCAAGAAGGAACTCCGTAATATAGAAACTGAAAAGAAACATGGATTTTACTTTTAATTTAAAGTGTTGAATTTATTATTTTATTATTTATTATTTTTTTATTTATTTAAGATGGAAGGAAATAAAAAACTGAATAACCTGTAATAAAATAAAGTGATTAACAATTTGTACATAAATCACAATTTGTAAAATAATGAATCCATCAGGTGAACTGTTCTTTAGCATAAGATATGCAATCACATTTGTGACTCCAACTTTCAGCCTATTAGCTGACTGTTATTAATAAATTACATTAGCAGGTTACAGCTTATGTAAAAAAATCCATGTGCTGTATTTTGTCAACAAGCTAATCACTTCTTAGAATTTCTGGATGTATAAATTAAGAATAATTTTATTCAGTGCTGTGAACACTTTGGAAGCTGTAATAATTTTCATTTTATCGTGAGCCTTTATTGTTGTTCTAGTTTCGCATTTTGATTGTTTGATATTGTTTAGAGTTTAAATACAGTACTTGAAAATTCTTTAGAAAATTATTTTATTTTAAAATCAGTGTTCATGTTGTGTTTTAGGCTAAGTGTATTTCTTATTTTTTAAGTGTAACTTTCAAGTGAAATATAACTTAAGTTGAACTTGAATATAGAAATAAGTGTTTTATATTTCTGAAATATCTGTAAATGAAAACAGTTTTCACTACCACTTAGTAAGTCAAAATTTATATATAAATAATATAATTCATATAATTCATATTCCCAAAAAGTAACCTATTTCAGTTTTCCAATCTTTAATATATCATATCGATATATCATTATCTAACTTCATTTTATATTCGTATAATTTATTCCACAGAACCTTACTATAAATTAGCCTGATTTATAATGAAACTGTAAAATGGAAACCTCTTCAAAACTGATTTCTTAGTAGATCCCATCAGACTCCATTTTGGGGAGGTTTTACTATATTTAATTTTGCTTAGTTTATCTTTAATGTAATTGCATAAAAAAACAAACTGTGTTGATTATGTGTTAGAAAAACGTCTTGTTTGAATAAACTTATTTTAAACAAAAATAAGATTACTTCCAACAAAATTTAATTTAGATAATAATCATAGCTGTAGTATTGGAAACATAATAATTATCATTAAAAAGATTTTGGTTATAGTACTTGTGTTTCATTTTATTGTCAATATTATGCAGTTATTAAACTTGGTTATTAGTATATGGGATAGAATTACTTGCTGGTATGCAGAGGTCTCTCATTCAATTCCCAGTGTAGATGAAACATTTTTTATACAAATCCCATCTGCAATATAGACCTGGTTTATCTCTTAAGTGAATTTTATAGATTAGGTGCACTTTAAAAAATGGAATCTGTATTATTTTTTATTTATAATGCATATTTTACAAACGAGCATGAATTAGGACTTCTGTTACCTGCTAAAGGCTAATATGAATTTCAATAATGGTTATAAAAAATTTAGCTAGTGTAGGATAGTAGGCTAAGTTATGGTTGGGCCAGTTCATTTAGGGCCACAGATATCACTGAAAAACCTACTCTGTTGAAAAACAGAGCATAGTGAGAAAAAAATGATGTACGTGCTTTTTATTATTGATCTTATTTCTAATGGTACTGAGTATGCAATCAGTCAGGTATGAAGTTTATTTATTAAAGTGTTTAAATGACTGTTCTTGGGTTAGTTTATAGAATAATATATTCTGTTATCCTAAGATATATAATTAATTTGTTTAGTGCTAGTTGATTCTAGAAAATCAATGAAGGTAAAATAAAAGGACATTTTTAAATTGGTTAATGTATTTTAATAATGTTTTATCATTGTAATAAATGAAAAAACATCTTATTTTGGGAAAAGCGATAATTATAGTGTGCTATTTTGTTGAAAAATAAATTTAGTGATATAGTTGTATATAAGTGTTGTATGAAGGTTGCCCCAAAATTTATAAGTTATACAAATACAGTTGAAAGACAAAAATGCTACCAATTCACTGTAAAATTAAATAGATGTGTATTATGGGACCTGGCTCTTTACTTACCTCTCCATGTACTTGATTTAACACATTTAGCCAGGCAGGATGAAATAATATTCTAGCTAGAGAGTTTATTGAAATTCTGCAGTCAGAACAATATATACGTGATATATGTCTGAACATAATGAATACTTACTGTCTAGATTTGAAAAAAGATTGAATGCCAAAAGAGATGCCAAGTGGAAGTTGGTGTGGGATCAATTCAAAACCACATTCTTAAATGGCAACTTCAACAGTAGTTCAGTTGATTCAACTAGAAACCTTTTGTTAATCTCCCTCCCCTTTTTATACTAAAGATACTAAAGAACATCAAACTACTTCCTTTAAATTAAAAAAAAAAAAAACAAGCATGAGCAGCTGAGAGCAGATTTAGCTTTCTTGGGTTTCATTACTAAAGGGGATGTTTCTATTGCTTGAAAGGCATTTGTTCATAAGTTTATTTAATGTTTAATTTGTTGTATATCATTTTCCCCAGAATTGATTGTGAATAAACTTCAAAAGTATTGTATTTACTTGTGTACAATGGGCCCTTGCATAAGACATGCAGCCGAAAAATAATAGTGTAGTTTTTGGGGAAAAAGTTAATATGCAAAATTTTCAATTAATTTCTATTTTTTTTTGGTACAGTAAAAATTAAATACTAAAATATGTACTTAAAATTAAATTGTCATTATATATTACATTATAGTAAAAATTGATAAGACCTTTAAGGAACCAGGTGAATTTGGTCGCTGTAGCCAATAGATAGTCATTAAAGACAATATTGGCCAGTACATCTATATACTGTATAGAATATTCAATAAGAATACTCTTAAATTTAATTTTTCTTTTCCTGAATTTTATATTTGTGAGTTTTTTATTTTTCTGCTTATATTTTCATCAAAAATAGAGATAAATATACAATTTTATATTTTACAGTAAGATATATTAGAAAATGTAACATAGTTTACAGTACAGTGATTTAAAAAACTTTAATAATGGATACAGTAATTTTCATCATAAAAAATACTATAGTACAGTATAAAAAATATGAAATTAACAATATAATTACAAAATAAGTTTTTATAAAAAAATAATTAATGCATTTTATAACATAGGAAAAACTTAAACAATTAGCAATTCAAATGTTAGATGTCTGTCTTTTTTTATGTTAGCTGTAAATGCAAGTATATCACTTTTCCCCGATTCAGTTTGTGTGTTTTGTTTTTAATTAAAGTTGAACTTCTCAAATTGTATTAATTTTAATAGACATTATTTATATAAATTTTCTCAGAATTAAATTCTCTACCGAGTTCACTAGAAATGTTTATTTGTTATTTTCCATTTTTATAACAAAGTTATTTTATTCCAAACCGAAAAAAGTGCATTTTCTGATAGAACTTTTTCATGTTTTACCATGTTTTTCATGAAATTTAAGTGAGATAGAGATCTGGGACCACAGTTATTCAATTTCTTAGAACAATAATCTTAAGGAACCACCAAATTTACCCCTCAATTTGTACCCCAAGAATTTTTGTATGGTTTAATTTCATAGTGGGAGCAGAAAACAGGGCTAAATGTTTTGCGAGCCTAAACATAACCATAACCATTTAATATAACCTTAACTATTTTCTGACCTGTATTTATATGAATCTTTTTCTTATTTTTGGTTATATTATCATTTCCTGAGAGATTTCCATGAAATTTGGAATCATCCTGTTTATAAATATAGGTATCTGAATACAGTGTATACAATACATATGTTTATAATTTTATATTAGACTTAGAATTTATGGGGCAACCATTTTATGTTTATTGTTTATGGTAACATAATTAATCAATTTTGTGATTTATTATGTCATTTCTTCTGTCAAGCAGTTGATGATTTATGATTTTAAAAGATGTATTATATTTTATGTATTAAGTAAATATCATAGCATATATATATGTAATTGTTTTAGAAGAATGGTGGGTTGTCATTACTAAGGCTTACCCGATGAAATTTCAGTGGAGAAAACATTTTAATACTATTATCAGGTTTAATATCACTTTGTCTTGTTATACTTCTGTCTTTATATTTTTCTTTTTCAATTGACTTGTTTGTTTGTTTTGCATGCTAATAATATTGTAGTATAATACTAATTGTAATGAGGAAAGTATTTTCTTTAAATTTTGTTTTTGTATGCTGGAATGTGCTGTAATTTCTCTTAATTTTAAAACATATTTAAATCACACCTTCCATGAAGGTTTATTTTGATTGGTCAAGCTTTATAAGAGTATCTTAATCTTTTAATAGATAGTGAACAGAATGTTGGAATTAATTGGAAGGTCATGGGTAAAACAGTAAACTACATCCAGTAGTTAACAACAATTGAAGTGAAACATTTAAATAAAAATGCAGTAGACCTTTTAATTTAATAATTTGTAAAGTGTTGAAGGTATTTACACATTTGCAAAATTAAATAATGAATAATTCTTAAGTGATAGTATTAATTATCTGTTGATTAAATTAAATTTGGATGGGTATTAATCTTTATCTTGTTCAGGTTGAAGACATCTTTTAAAGATTCATTTTGGTTATGTTTAATGACATTTTTGTGGGGTCTTATAATTATTTGATAATACATATTTTGATAATTAGTAAATTATTGAGTTTTTGTCTTGTGGACTAATTAAGTTAATTATAAGCTAATCAAAGATCTTAATTCTCCTTATTTATAAATAAATGCAAGTATATACAATATCTAAAATATATATATATATATATATATTTAAAATCATTAACCGTTTCTTTTTTTTTATATAAGTAATTTTAATATTGAAAACCACTTGCAGAATTATTTTTGTATACTCTTAAAAAAAGTCAACTGTATTTGATTGAATTCAGTAAGTTTCTTATGTTAAAATCCTTATTGTAAAACTTATTTTTATTTCTTGTATGGTGAAACTCTTCTAAGTTGGTATTTAAATTATTAGAATAATAATTTTGTTAATAATAGTGAATTAATATATCTGTATTGTATATACAAACATTATTGATCTTCAGTAAATATATAGGAACTTGTGCAGCTTTATTCCTTTGAAAAACATACTCTAACACTTGGCTATAAATATACATGAAGTTCTGTTATTTATAATTTTATTACATTTGTTTTATGTATGTAACATGTATTATTCTGAAATATATAAGCATGCTGTTAATGTGGAGGTAAATGTTTTATAACCTTAACAATATGTGAATTATGCATGTTCACTAATGTCTAATGTCACTTCTGTTTGCTAATTGTCTTATTACTGCATGTCATTTGTATTGTTAATTTTGAAGAAAAAAATTATTTGTCAATTCTTATTCCTTATTTTGGCACAAATACTAAAGAAGATTATTATTTTGTGTTTGTTTCATTCTATTTTTTTTTTCTAAGTAAAATTGTGAAGTGCAATATTAAGTGTTAGAATATTTCTGTTAAAGAGAGAAACATATGATCAATTTTTTAGAATTAAAAAATCTTTACCCCTTAAAATACAGATTATAAACCTGTATATTTTTGTCTTGGTTCAGATCCACAGAAACCCATATTTAGTTTTCGGGATTGTTATATATAATTGTTGGTAATCATTTTTTTGTTAAACTCTGCAGTAGTTGTAAAGTGTTGTTGAATGTGAATTATTCATAGGCTGTTTGAGTGTTAATAAAAGTTAAAAATAATTTAATTACCAATGAAATTTAATGTAGTGACGTTAGAAAAATGCTTAAAAAATGTTTACCAGTAGGCATTTAGATAAGCAAGCCTTTGTGTTTCCTCATCAAGTCACCATTGCATAGATCTTATAATTTAGTGCAAGAAAACTATCTACATTACAATCTTTATCAGAAATTATATTCAGAATTAAAAAAAAATATATATATATGCTCTCAGATGTCTTTAGGTATAAGTTACAATTGTAAAAATTATATTCCTAATGATGAATTATAAAAACTTAAAGGTTATGTAATTTTTTTTACTCCTTTGAATATTTCGGCTTGTTTGCTATAAAGAGATATGCTTTCTCAAACCATATTATGCTGTGCTGTTATAATACTGACTTAGTTACAGATGTTATTAACATGTGTTAAAAGGTGTGTGATGGTACTATTGACAATGTATATTTTATCTACTTCCATTTTTATTTTGTGTTTAATTCTTTTCATAACCAAATTCTTTTTGTTTTATTTTTATAATTGCAAATAAACTAATGTAAAATATAATTCTTGATAAAAAAAGAAAGAAATGTATTAGTTGGATATTATATTGACCTTTCATATTAATAGTTTATTTTTATCTAAAGAATTGTATAATAATATTATGTATACATTTCTCTTAAACTATTCAGTTAACAGATATTACCATAATAGAAGACATTTAGTTTGACAAAAAGTAAACTGTTTGAAATAGTTCAAACTTGATTTTTTTTTACATTGATGATACCTTACCTTTGTTTGTAAGTACTTCATTTCTGAAAAATAGTGTGAACTTCATAAAATAACAGCTATATTAATTTATATATAAATTTAGAAAGTTATTAGTATATTAAGGATACCTAATGTGTTGTTTCGTGTATGGAGGTCACCTTTTAAGTTTTTACAGATGACCACTAGATGGCGCTATTAAGATGTGACATTACAATTGTTGTAAAATTTGACTTTTTTTACAGCAGTGGCAGCTCAGAAATCTGTCAAGTAGTTTGTTTACAATGAGCATTTATAAAAAAAAAAAAAAGTAACAGTTTTCTGAAAAAATGGTAATTTTTCATGATTTTAGTTAGGGCCTAACTCAACAACAATGCTTCAAATTGTTTCGTTCAACTTTTGGTAATGAATCATCATCAGAAAAGACTTTACATTTGTTTTACAGAATTTCATTGTGATCGTGCTTCTGTCAGTGATGAATTTTGTGAAGGTCAACCAAAATCGGTTGTTCCAAAAAACATTGATGCTATGCGCAACATGATTGAAGAGGATCGAGATGTGACTTGATAGAGGCATCCTTAGGCACAACAAAGATTACAGTACATTCGATTTTGCATGAACATTTAGCTGAGATAGATCTGTTCCTGATTGATTTTAAATAATTTGACCAAAGCTCAAAAACAGGCTTGTGTCAATTGGTGTAAGGAGATGCGCAAAGAATTCAGCTAAGGAAATGCAAAATTCATATACAAAATTGTAACAGGAGACAAAACTTGGATATATTTGTAAAGCTAGAAACGAAACAACAATCAACTGTTTTAGTGTTCCTAGATGAACAGAAGCCATCAAAATTGGCTCATTCGTGAAACTTTCAAGAAAATGGTTGCATTTTTTCTTTGCCTGTATTGAAAATGAGCAACCATTGCTTTACAGGATAGAAGAACAGTTAATGCTGAATGGTGTACAACAATTTGTTTGCCAGAAATCATCAATGAAATCAGGAAAACAATCAAAAACATCGCATCATTCTTCATCATACCAATGCAAGTTCTCACGCAGCACTTAAAACAATTAATTATTTAATGGAAAAAAAACATTGAATTAATGTCTCATTGCCTGTATTCATCTGATTTATCACCTAACAACTTCTTTTTGTTTCTGAATATCAAAGAAAAAATGCATGGACAGCGATTTGCATCACCTCAAGAAGCTGTAGAATTCTTCCAAAACCATGTTTTTGCGATACCAACTTCAGAGTGGAAAAAATGCTTCAAGAATTGATTCGAATGCATACAAAAGTGTATAAATCTTAAAGGCAAACATTTTGAGAAACAGTAAAACAATTTGTACCAAAAAATTTATTTTTTCCATTTTTTGTAAAAACTTTAAAGGTGGCCCTCGGCCCTTGTAGAATATTTTTCCTTGTAGTTTATTTTTAGGCAAAAGAAAACCATTAAATCATCATTTAAATTAATTTATATAATTTTTGTTTATATGTAACAGTGCTGTTTGATGAAATTGCCATGTGCAGGCAATTGTTGCATTTGTTTCTTTATAATCTAGAAAAACTTTTATATTTATGTGTAATATTTATTATGTTAACAACCAGAAAAAACTAGTTGAAAAACACAATTTAAAAAAAGAAAAGAAGATTTTTTTTATTACTGTCTCAATATGCCATATTTGTATTAAATATGGAAACCATATTCTACATACCTGGAGCCTTTATGAAGGATCGACCACTGATCTTATACAGCTCCTGTGTGCAAAGTGCATTCTCTACAAAATAAAATTATTTAAATGCAATCATTCATTGAAAGTGTAATTTATTTTTTATGAGTGGTATATTCTTCTGTAAATTGAAACTTTTCTTTTAATAAAAATCTGCCATATAACTATGTTTTACTCTATTTTATGTCAGTAATGATATGGAAAATTATGAATTTAATTGGAGAATTATCATTCTGCATATTTTAACTGTAGTATGTATAACCATTTAAAGCTATACATAAAGTACAGTACTAAATTTATATGCAGTGCTTTGCTGTATAATTTAAATTTTATAGAAACATTTCTTTTAGACCAGTGTTGTCATGCGTATTAAACAATAAGTAGTATAAGAGAACAGATTTAGCTAGTTAAAAAATTTACTTCATCAAAATTATTTCAGGTTGTTTAATCTGTCTAATCATAGGATCATATATGAGGTGTGGCTATTAAATAACGAGACTAATGCTGTAAAATATTTTATTTTAAATTTATACATATTTAGTTATTATCCCCTTCAATATGCATCCCTCCTCTACACCTACAATGCTCCTTGTGAATTTTCCATTGTTCGAAACAGTGCTGGAATTCTTCTCTGAGCTCTTTCATGACACGTGCCGCTTTTTCTGTCACAGTTTCAACAGTCCAAAATCTTGTTCCTTTTAATGCAGATTTGACCTTGGGAAACAGATAAAATTCACATGGTGCCAGGTCAGGCAAATAGTCTTAACACTGGGATGTTATACTTGACTAGAAACGTCTTGATGAAGGACCCATGACTTGTTCCACAGTTTGGGTCGTTTTTTCTTATTTTTTCACGAAGTTGAGCAAGGACCTCAAGGTAGTAATGTTGATTAATTGTTTGACATTCAGCAACCCAGTAAAGGTACACAATCGCATGAATATGAAAAAAAACAATCATCATCACTTTGAATTTTGATCATCAACGTCTTCTTGGCCATCTTAAAAACGCTTAAACCACTGAAAAACCCACACATTTGAAAAACATTCTTGCCATATACTTTTTTTTTAATAAAAGATAAGTTTCAGTAGTGGTTTTTCCAAGTTTCATATGAAATTTGACGACAATTCTTTGCTCTAATAAAACACTTTTCATTTTTTCGGCAAAACAAAAAAACAGATGTTATCCAAAGGAAGGCCACGGCCAGACTAATATGTCTACAAAAACTGGAGTGGCAACAATTGAAACAGAAGGCTTCACGCTACACAGCTGTTGGTCATATGAATTTGGCTCATGCACAATTCTTCTGTGGCAGCATTAGCCTTTTTATTTAATAGCCACACCTTGTACTATTGCTTAAAATAGAAATTTAGAGAGGAATCAGAATTATCGAATTAGGAATTTTTTTTGGTGATACTATTTGATTTTTATTTATGATATATTGAATTAAGTAATTTTCATTTAACAAAAAGAATTATTACAATTTACTATGTATAGTCTGCTCCAATATATAGTAGTAATTATAAAATTAATATTCAACAAGTGCTAGAAAGATTAGCTTTCAAAGATGTTAATTATACAATCTATTCCAGTGGTGAATAAATTAAACTATATTTAAAGGACATGTTAAGGATTCATTCTGCCTGACTTTCAGTGGACTCAGCATACTGATACAGCAAAACCTAAATTAACAGATTCCTGTCTACAACAAAAAATTTCCCTGGTCCTGTAAATTTTACTAAAGATATGATGTTCATTTTCCCTGAAACAACGTAAGCCTGGCTGACACAGAAACGGAAAAAATTTCACGAGTTAATGGAAATGTTTTTTGAGAATCATGTAGGATACTGTAATTTATGCAAAAAATATGTATAACCATTTAAAGCTATACATAAAGTACAGTACTAAATTTTCCACTATATAAAATAGAATATGTATACTGTACAGTACTATACATATTGTACTACGCTATGTTACAAATTACTTTCCATAAACAAAAATTAAAGTTAGTTATGTCAGAGTTGTAACTGATAAATTTGTATTTAACACTACATAAATGTTTACATTTTCAGTAACTCATCGCAAATCAAATAGGCGACTACAGACAGACAGAGTGTTAAAAGCTTGTACAGGCAACAGCACAGTCATCATTGTTATGGCTATTTACAGTAAACTAGCATTTATGCCCACTGCCCTGTGAATCATAACTTAACACACTCTCATCATTCCTTATCTTGAGTCACAATTTTTATTTAAATTAATTATGTAATGCCACTATACGTAACTTATCCATGTGTCGTTTTTTTGTTCATTACAACAAAGACTTATTTACTGTGCATTTTTGTTTTCCATTCATTTGCTGAATTTGTACTTTTAATTTTTTATTTTTACGGCTCCATATTACAGTTCAGTACCTAAAATACAGAACTGTACAGTGTGATTGTTAGTTTAGTGTACTTCCGGATATTGTGTATTAGTATAACAAGTGTCGCATCACAAAAAAGAGTTGTGTTGGACTTAAATACAAAAATCAAAGTAATCAAAACCAGTGAAAAAGACAAACTGCAAAAAACCAGTGAAAAAACTTAGTTGAAAAATTTGGTGTAGGTAAGACTCAAATCTATGAAATTTAGAAAAATAAAAACAAATTAAAAACTGAATGGTTAAAAGAGAGCGGTTCAAATAAAAAGCATATGCGAAAAACTGGCAATGAAGAAATTAACAAAATTGTTTGGGAATGGTTTGTGATTGCGAGGGCAAGAAAGTTATCAATTTCAGGAGTAATTGTACTGCACCAAGCAAAGGAAACTGCAGAGAAATTAGGTAGCACCAATTTCAGTGCTTCAAATGGTTGGCTCGAAAGTATTAAAAAGCGGCATCAAATAGTGTTTAAAGAAGTATTTGGTGAGGCTGGAGATGTGTATGATGAAGCAGTAACTGACTGGAAAACAAAACTAGCTACTTTGATTGAAAATTACAAACAGAAATATTGTAATTGGAAACCAGACTTTTTTATCATGCACTACCGAGTAAGACTTTGCTTGAAAGGAGAACATTGTATAGGAGGGAAGTATTCCAAGGAAAGGTTGGACAGTTTTTGTTTGCAGTTTTATGATAGGAGAACTGGAAAAACTGCTTGTTATTGGAAAGGCTGATAAGCCGAAGTGTTTTAAAAACGTTAATAAAGAATCTTCCTGTAGTATGGAGATCCAACAAAAATCATCGATGATGTCACGTATTATGGAGGAGTAGTTGCAAGGGTTTAACACAAGAATGAAGCAGCAAAATAGACATGTTCTTCTTTTTTTAAATAATGCCACATGTCATCCGGATATTGCATTAAGCCATATTAAATTAGCTTGGTTCCCACCAAATACGACAAGTGTTACCCAGCCTATGGACCAGGGTGTAATTAAATGTCTCAAATTACACTACCATGAATTTTTAATGAAATCTCTGTTAGCAACTATTGAAATGGCATGGCCAACTACTCAACTGACTAAATCTACATCAGTGCTTGACGCTATAATTTGGCTATCAGAAGCATTTAAATGTGTATCGGCAGAGATGGTTCAACACTGCTTCCAAAAAGCAAATTTTCAATTTCATACAGCTACAGAAACTGAACTTACAATGACATTTGATGGCTTGTAGGAAGAACTGAACAGGGCATCGTATGAAAATATATTTGCTGAAGATTGTGTTAACATGAACAACTTATTAGAGACTGAGGCTGACACAGAGGATATAGATGAATTTAATGATCACCATTGAGAGAAAACTGACGAAGACAAAAGCAGTTCCGATGACGAGGATCATAACAGTAACGTTATCCAACCTATTAGACCTACAGGAATTTTCATTTAACAGCAAATGATTCAGAGTTGTTTAACATAATTTGTAAAGCCAGAATGTTGACAGCAAATAGAGTAGCTGAAAGTAAAAGTTCAGTACAAAAAAATAACCTATTTTTTTTCTTATAATAAAGACTAAATTACATAATGAACAGTAATAAAGTACATTTATGTTAATTTAAATTATGTTTACCTATTAAAGTGTGTTAATTTAAGGTACTGAAATTTGTTATTCTTCAAAAGTATCAGTTCCTAAATTTAAGATTTTTTAAATTAAAATACAAAAATTGTTCTACAATTTAGTATACTGTTCTGTACATGCTAACATAAGATAAAAATTTTGTGATTATGTTCGCTAACAAACTACTATACAATTCACTGCTGAAAATGAAGTGGGGTTCTGGTAAGTACACTACCATATTTTTTCTTTTTAATTGTATAGTTCATTAGTTCATCCTTGTATTCACCGGAATCCTGTTCACAATGGAAAATATTTTTGGTTTTGCAAAATTCCGTTAACTCAGGTTTTATTGTACATAATATTCTCAGCTCAGTATTAGCGTACTAGTAGGAATCACTTCATTCTTCATTCCCTAACATAGTAACCTAATGTGCCTTCTATTTGAGTGTAATTAAGCTATTTTTTAGGAGAAAAATGACTTGTCTCTTATACAGGTTCGTTAAAGTTCTGGTGGTATTAATAGACATATATATTATTTATTTTTTTAAATCCATTTGTACTGTAGTTAGGTAAGAAGAAGAATATTATATTAAGATAAATTATTTAGAGTTTTCTAAGACTAGAATGTTTGCACTGATTTTAATGTAATAGATATTAAACAATCTGTCTTAATTTTTTATTGACTTTGTATACAATGATTTGAAGAAACAAAATGCTGAGTGGTAGATCCCATTCCTTCAAACGGAAAATTGAAATTATCTGAAAAAATGTTAATTTTCATGATTGTAATCTTATTTTTTTAATTTTTGCAATCCTCTTGCTGACTTATGTTGATGGTGAATGATCCTTCAGCTTGAGCTTCATCTTGAGGAAAAGGAAGTAATTGTAGGGAGCAGTATCTGAAAGTTGTTAATAACGAAACCTAAGAACCCCCCCCCCCCCAGAGTTGTACAGTACAACAGATACCAAATAGTATTTTAGTTTAGCTTACACTGACAATCTGATTGTCAGGAATGAGTTTGAAGTTCAGGCTCTTTAAAAAATGTTGGTAGAAAAAATAAAAAATTGTAATTTTTTTTATTTTATTTTATTGCAATTGATTATGAGAGTGAAGAAAAACAAATAATACATTGTCAGCTCATTGTTATTGGGTTTTATGTGCAAGTGAATTAAAGTTTCACTAATTTTGCATCAGCATCTATTACATCCTGAAAGATAATGTCTCATGTTTACTGAAGTTTACTTTTATAGTTTTGTTATAATTAGTCGACCAGAGCGACGGGTTTTCAATTTTTATTAATCTATGATTTTTTCAGTAAAAGTTTTTAGTGTTCCTTAAATTTAAGTTACATTTGAGTCTGTCAAAAAATCTGTGTTGTATTGCACAAATTTGAATATACATATAACAATTTTTCATAATAGCATGATCCTATGTTATGACAGAATTATTTTGGATTACTGTAGATTATTTTGTTTATTGTTTAAAAGATAGATCGCTATCATACTTATTATTCATCCAGTATTATTTTCAAGCACTTAGAATCTCTTAAAAGATTGAAATTTGTTGCTTCAGTTTAAAAATATTAGATTTGTTTTTTATTAAGTGAAAAAAATTATTATTTTTGATTATTGATGGTTTTTTATATATATTCATCATAATTGGCTGATATAATTTGATTTCTATTTCTATTTATATAGTGTAAGGATTGGAATTATGTAAATTGAATTATTAGCGCGTGTTACATGTTAATGCATGTTGAGTTAGCTTAGTATTATTGTGGTCCTATTGTAGTTATCGCGAAGCAGTTCTGCAAGTTCTTTGTCTCGTGAAGTGAGCAATATCATGAGTCGCAACCAGCATCAACGGATGCAATCAAAACCAATTAACAACTACACTCGTCATCAACAAACACAACATGCAGCGGTGAGTGATAAAAAACATTACAACTAAAAAAAAAATAAACAACTTTGTCTACTTCATATAAACTTCTACTACTGTTACTTCATGATGCTAAACTACTGTAATTCTTTATTTTTTCATAATCATCATTTTTTCATAATATTGACTTGGAAATCAGAGTAACAGTATTATTAATATATATTTAATCAGTTTGTACATCAAAACTTACTAAAATTCTAAACTAATTTAAATATATACATATTATTATGAATAATTTAATTACATTCACTTAATTCTGTAATTAGAATAATTTGTGTTAAGTTTTATTTTGTCTTAATTTGTAAAAAGTGTTATACTCTAGTTATGGAATTATTCATAGAATAATGTGTTATTTTATGAGATAACTAATTGTGAAAACACACACATATATGTGAATATAATATGTATATACAGTAAATATTTTTTTTAATAGCTACTAATACTTAAATTCGGAGAAACCTTCTGTTACACATCACTTACAATCTTCATGGTTCTGCAACACTTGGAATATCTCATATGGTATAATAAAAGTAGAATGGCAACGGCCAGTCATATGTAATCTATTTGTTAATTTTGACAGTTAGATCCTACCCTCTAATAATTTTGATTAAGAACATTGATGAGTACATGCTTCTTAATTTTAAAATGAAATAAATTATATTCCTTTGTAACTCTTTCTTCTATTTACATTGATTCCAATTGTATGAATGGATAAATTCTCTTGTTTTATAATTCTCTTGTTCTATAACAATTATAATTCTCTTGTTCTATAATTCTCTTGCTGTTTTTATTATTATTATTTATTAATGAATCGATTTTCTTTTTCTATACATTAGCCACGGTTTACCTCTCTGAGTAGATTAAAAACTTGTTTATTTTGTGTGTGTCACATAAAATTGCTGTTTTATTTAAAATGCCTGTTTAATAACTTCTTCAGAATTTAAAAAGTTTGTTTTACAGATCACTGTAACATAAATAAACAAAACACAACCTGTATAGTAAGTTTACTACATGAAAAATTTTTAATAAATAAAAACCTACATTTGCATATGTTTGTGTAAAAAAGTATTGTAAAGCTAACCGACCTATAAAAAACTAATGAGTAAATAATGATGAATGAGTAATGATGAATAAATTATTCTACTATAAAAATTAAACATTGTGTGCTTATTATTGTCACTTATTTGGGACTGATGGACATAGCAGTTAATGACAGTTAAAAAAAATGAAAAGTAATATTCTACATGTATTTTTTTTAGTTAAATAACAAATAAACAGTTCTTTATATTTTATTTACCTTATCAGAGAAAGCAGTGTATATTTACTAATTTACTTAGAAAATATGTATGGATGATTTAATGTCTGAATGTCAGACATATCAGAATGATTTAATGTCTAAATGGAATTTAAATTATCAAATTAAATAAAAAGCATTTAAAGAACTGAAAATTTTATACTTCTATAATGTAGCTTATGTTTAATAATGAATAATTTCACATTTGTAACAGTAGTAGATGTGCAGTGAAACCTTTTTTATCAGTTCTTAGTTTTGGTACATTTTCACTAAAATTACTTGCTTTTAAATATTCAGTAGCTGTAAATTAAGTATAATTTTGCATTTTACCGGCAGCTTAATTGCTATATTATTTAAAAGTATTACCTGGTATTTTGTAAAGCACTGACTTATAGTCATTAACCACTAATAATGCAACAGTTACTTTTTAGATTATTTAATGTTGCTGTGGCCATTGATATTTTACCTTTTCACACCCTTCAGTTTCCATAATATTACTCCTTGGAACATTCCAGACGTTGCAGAACCATTCAGTGGTAAGGTAGTTACAATTGTTTCCCTAATACTTTCTTGTTTATTATTACTATTTATTTATTATTATTGAGTTTTTTTTTTCATGAGTATAAATAAGTGTGCATGTGCTAATAAAATTGAATATAATTTTGTTAAACCGTATTAAATAGTTGTATTATTTATTCTTTGTTGTATTATGAAATATATTTCTAGTTATTAAAGATTAATTTCTTCTTGTTAAAACCATTATAGTGTTAAAGAATTTTTTTATCGTTTTAAAACTTTACTTCTAAAATGATTCAATATGTATATAATAAATTCTAACTGTAATTTAAGAATAACTATGTTATAATTTTTTTTAATTTTGTCTTGATACATTCTTGAGCACTTACTTTGCATAAGTATTGCACATGCTTTTATGCTGATACATCTTTGTAACATTCACTTATTTAACAATTATTATTTAAGCATAAGTGTGTACAGAAGTGCATATTAATTGTTTCTAAAAATAACTTTTTCCTGTTTTCTTTATTATTTCTTCTTTTCAGGTGTGAGGATATGTTTGTTCAAATTTTTTTATAGTTTTATTCAGGACCACTGAAATATTACGTTGTTTACTTAGGGATTCTTCTCATTGGTGAAAATCATAAATGTTGTCTTTCGTGTATATATTTATCTTAGTTTATTATACTTAAAAATGAAGCTACATTTTTATTTTCACTTTTACTGAACTATTTGGATTGTTTAATTATTTTTATCTTCATCAAATATATGTGTAGAACTTCACAATTTTTGCTTCTTTTTAGTCAAGATTTGTTTTTTTAGTCACACCAGAATCAGAAGTTATCAGATGTGTATTGTACAAAAACAAAATTTGTTATTTACATTATAATGTAAACTTAAATAATTTTAAATATATTTTTTTTGGAGGGGGAATTATTATTTAATGTTCTTGTTTTAATTTGGTATAAGAGTTATTACTATGATAGATGATTTTGATTGATAAAAGCAGCTGATAAACATCTTGTGATACAGCTGCATCACTTATAGCTCAATATTTGTGTGATTAGTTAATTGTAATGTTTTAAGGAAGATTTGTTTTTTGGTGTGTATTATTTCAAATTTTCTGAAACCCATGAGGAAAATAAGGAAG